>NW_004443982.1:18033520-18067381 GCF_000243295.1 Trichechus manatus latirostris | reverse complement strand
CTGATTTCTTCTATTATCCAGTGATGTGTAAGCATGGTGTTATTCAGTTTCCATGTACTTAATTTTTTTTCCTTTGTCTTCCTGTTCTTAATTTCTACCTTGATGGCATTGTGGTCAGAGACAATACTTTGCATTATCTCAACATTTTGGATCTTGTCAAGGATCACTCTGTGGCTTAAAGTGTGGTCTATTCTGGAGAATGTTTCATGTGCATTGGAAAAGAATGTATACTTTGCAGCTGTTGGGTAGATTGTTCTATATATGTCCATGAGGTCAAGTTGGCTGATTGTGCCTTTTAAGCTTTCTGTATCTTTGTTGAGTATCTTTCTAGATGTTCTGTCCTTTACCGAGAGTGGTGTAGGTTGAAGTCTCGTACAGTTGTTGTGGAACTGTCAATTTCTCTTTTCAGTGCTGTTAGAGTTTGTTTTATGTATTTTGCAGCCCTGTCATTGGGTGCGTAGATTTTTATTATGGTTATGTCTTCATGATGTATAATCCCCTTAATCATTATATAGTGTCCTTCTTTGTCTTTTATGGTGGATTTTGTTTTGAAGTCTATTTTATCTGCGATTAATATTGCCACTCCTGTGCTTTTTGGTAGCTGTTTGCTTGATATATTTCTTTCCATCTTTTGATTTTTTTAATAAATTTATTTCTTTTTTTCTAAGGTGTGTCTCTTGTAGACAACATATTGATGGATCCTGGTTTTTTATCCATTCTGTCACTCTCCATCTCTTTATGTGTGCATTTAGGCCATTTATATTCATTGTAGTTATTGATAGGTGTGAGATTATTGCTGTCATTTTGTAGTGCTTTTTTTATGGTGCTGACATTTTCTTTTTTGCTCTTACTCTCCTGTGCTGAGTTCCTCTGTTTGTGGGTTGGTTTTTTTTCTTCATTTTTTTTGTTTTTGTATGTTTTGTTTTCATTGAGATTTTATGTTTTTCTTCTTTATTTTGGTGAATAGGTTTGCTAACTTTTTTTGTGGTTACCTTGAAATTTACCCTTATCTTCCTAGGTTTGAACCAGTCTATTATTACTTGCTATCACCTTGCCTTCTTCTCCATTGGAAGGTTCTATCCCTACACCATTTACTCTATCTTTTATTGTTCTGATGTTGTTGTCATTTACAGATTAACCTCTCTGGTTCCCTGTGGTAATTCTTTCAGTTTTGGGTAGTCCTTAGGAGTTCATTTCTTAGGGTGGTGTCTGGCTAGTAATATCCTGTGTCCTATATTCATCCTGTGGTCTGATATTGTTTATTCTAAGATCAAAGGACTCCCTTTAATAAGTCTTGTAAGTTTGGTTCGGTTTTTACAGAGTCCCTTAATTTCTGTTTATCTGGAAATGACCTAATTTCACCATCATATTTGAACGAGAGTTTTGCAGGATATAGTATTCTTGGCTGGCACTCTTTTCTTTCAAGGTTTTATATATGACATCCCATTGCCTTCTTGCCTGCATGGCTTCTGCCGAATAATCTGAGCTTAGTCTTATTGTTTCTCCTCTGTATGTGGCTTTGTTTTTCTTGAGCTACTCTCAGGATTCTTTGTTTGTGTTTGGTTTTAGCGAGCGTGATTATGATATGCTGTGGTGATTTTCTTGTGGGGGGGTCTATCCTATATGGGGTTCATTGAGCTTCTTGGATGGTCAGCTTTTCATCTTTCATGACATTGGGGAAGTTTTCTGTCAGCAATTCTTCAATGATCCTCTCTGTGTTTTCTGTTTTCTCCTCCTGTTCTTGAACTCTGATCACTCACAAATTTTTTCCTTTTGATTGTATCCCATATAATTCTCAGAGTTTCTTCATTTTTCATTGTTCTTTTTTGATTTTTTCTCAAAGTTGTAGCCTAGTGTTTGTCTTCAATTTCACTGATCCTATCTTCCATCGTTTCAAACCTGCTCCTCAGCCCCTCTATGACACTGTCCATTTCTGAAATATTGTTGTTTATCTTTTAGATTTCTAATTGTTGTTTTTGTATGATTTCTAGTTGTGGATTTATTTTAGCATTTTGTTCCTATATTATTTTCTTGAATCTTCCTTTTTTTGTCTGTATTTTCCATGAATTTGTCTGCCTTTTCCATGAATTTGTCTATTTTTTTCCTCATTTTTGTCTGCTTTTTGCTTCAACTCTTGGATAATTCTGAATATTAGAGATTTGTATTCTGTATCAGTTAGGTCTAGTGCCTTTTCTTCTATTGGAAGGTCATCTGGTGTTTTATTTTGAACGCCTACTGGAACCATCCTGTCCTTTTTTGTAAGTGTTTTGATATTGTCTGCTGTCTTCGGGGCATTCAGTGGTTATTTTCTTAGTTTATTGATTGTATATTTGTTTGTATTGTCCTTCCTTTTTTGTTTTATTTGGTTGTTTGAGCAGGTGGGCGGTGTATTGTTTGTCGTTTGTTCATCTGTGGGCATGATACTTTTCACCTCCTTCTGCAATGGGCAGGGTCAGTCATTCAGGTATGGTACAGCCGGGCAGGTCCAGCTGAAAGGGAGTTGCTGGGCTGGGTTGTTTATGGCACGTACCAGGGCTGACATTGCAGACAGGGAATCAGTGCAGGGCAGGTTCTAGTTGGCCGTGCCTGTGCTGCTTGGGAGTGTGATGTTCAGCTCATGGTGCAGGTATGCATGAAAGAGAGGGTAGATTTTGATGTGTGGAGCTAAGATGGGTATGGGAAAGATGAGAGAGAAGAGAAAGGAACAGGAGCCAAAAAGATGCACACAAACAAAAAGAGTGCTAAGGGAGATTGCTATTGGAGTGGAGAGATGAGAGACTGAGAAATGAGGAAAACAAAAATAAAAAAAAGGTATAAAAAGAATAAATCGAGAAACTGGAAATGATGAAAGACAAAAAGTAAATAAGAGAGAAGAAAACAAAACAAAGAAACAAAAAAAACCAAAAACAGAAAGAAAATTTTAAAAAAACAATTAGAAAGAAATGCCCCCAGGGATGTCCCTGTGCATCTGCGCAGAATAAGGGAGTATCTTCCAAGCCGCGTGGTACTGCCTGGCTGGAAGGGGCTCCCATGCCAAGAAAAGAAAAAGAAAACAAACAAACAAATCAAAACAGAACAAATCAGAGCAAACAAACTAACAAACAAAAAAGCCCAGGGGGTCCCACCAGCATGGAGGCACTGGCCGGGAAGCAGTTTCACATTCAAGCAGTATTCTGCAGCCTTTCAGGAATAAGCAAAGATAGCGCACGGAGCCAGGTATTTGGGAGAAAGGAGGAGGAGGTGGTGAGAGGTAAGGAAGAATTCTAAAGTAGCGGAAAAAAGCGACACCGGTAGCCAACAAAAGGCACTCAGGGAGCCAGCCAGCGCGGGCGGGTGGAATCCAAGTGACACTGGGGTGAAGCTGTTGCTTCCCGGCCAGGAGACTGTGGCTGCAGGAAGCAGAGGAGGCTAAGTGAGGTGAAGAAGCGTAGGGGGTGGGAAAGCCTATATCACTGGTTACCAGTTGTTCTGTCTCCTGCTGGAATCTCTGGGAAGCTGCTTTCTCATACCCCCTGTTTGCTGATCTCTGATAGGAGTCCAAGATGGTGGATCCATGCTGCTGTAGCTGTTAGGGGACCTCTGCATGTATCTCTCCTCTCTCTCTGTTCTCAGTCAGTTTCTTATTCCATTCAGTGCTTGGCTGAGTTCTTTATCTCTTCTTTTGATGCTTAGGGTTTCAGGACTGACGTATGACTCTGTTTGACTTAGTTTTTCTGATCTTTGCTGGGGAGGGATGGCGTATTGCTTCTGACTATAGCGCCATGTTGCTCGGAAGTTGCCCTTTGGTGGGAGTTTTTAAATGACATTTTCAGTTTCTTAATTTGTTATGAGTCTGTTCAGATTTTCTGCCTCTATTTGTGTTAGTTCAGGTAGGTAGTGTGTTTCTAGAAATCTGTCCATATCTTCTATTTTTTCAAATTTGTTGGAGTACAATTTTTCGTAATGTTCTGTTATGATTGTCTTTATGTCTTTTGGTTCTGTTGTAATGTCACCCACTTCATTTCTTATTTTGGTTATTTGTATCTTCTCAGTTTTTTTCTTTTGTCAATTTGGCCAGTGGTTTGTCAATTTTATTGATTTTATTGATCCTCTCAAAGAACCAATTTCTAGTCTTGGTGACTCTTTCTATTGTTTTTCTCTTTTCTATTTCATTTATTTTTGCTCTAATCGTTATTACTTCCTTTCTTCTGGTAACTGGTCTTCTTTTGCCATTCCTTTTCTATTTGTTCAAGTTCTCAGGTTAAGTTATTGCTTTTGCAACTTTCTTCTTTTTTGATATGTGCACTTTTTGCTATAAATTTTCCTCTGAGCACTACTTTTTTATGTCTCAGAGGTTTTGGTATGTTGTGTTTTTATGCTCATTTGATTCTAAGTATTTTTTAATTTTGTTTTCAATTTATTTTATTACCCACTAGTTTTTAAGGAAGGTGTTATTCAGTTTCCATGTATGTTAGTTATCTAAGTGCTGCCGTAACAGAAATACCACAAGTGGATGGCTTTAACAAACAGAGATTTATTCTCTCATAGTCTAGGAGGCTCGACGTCCTAATTCAGGGTGCCAGCTCTAGGGGAAGACTTTCACTCTCTGCCGACTCTGGGGGAATGTTCTTGTTATCAATCTTCCCCTGGTCTAGGAGCTTCTCAGTGCAGAGACCCCGGGTCCAAAGTAAACACATTCCAGGCTTTTCTTTGCTTGGTGATAATGAGGTCCTCCTGTCTCTCTGCTTGCTTCTCTTTTTTATATCTCAAAAGAAGTTGACTTAAGACACCATCTAATCTTGTAGATTGAGTCCTGCCTCATTAATGTCATAAAAGTAGGATTTACAACACATAGGAAAATCACATCAGATGACAAGATGGACAATCACACAGTACTGGGAATCATGGCCTAGCCAAGTTGACAAATATTTTTGAGGGACTCAATTCAATCCATGACACCATGTATTTTTTTTCCTTGTTGTTTCTGTTATTGATTTCTAGTTTTATAGTGTTATGATCAGAGAAGATACTTTGTATTATTTCAGTGTTTTTGAATTTATTGAGGCTTGCTTTGTGGCCTAAAATATGGTCTATTCTGGAGAAAGATCCATGTGCATTGGAGAAGAATGTGTACTGTGGTATGGTTCGGTGTTGTATTCTGTATATGTCTATGAGGTTGAGTTGGCTGATTGTATTATTTAGATCTTTTGTATCTTTGTTGAGTTTCTTTCTAATTGTTCTGTTCATCATCTAAAGTTGTGTATTAAAGTCTCCTAACATTATTGTAGAACTGTCTATTTCTTTTTTCAATTCTGTTAGATTTTTTTAAATTTTGGAGCTCTGTCACTGGGTGTATAAATATTTATTATTGTTATGTCTTCTTGTTGAATTGACCCTTTAATCATTATATAATGCTCTCTTTTTTTCTTGTAATGGATTTTGGCTGAAAGTCTATTTAATCAGAGATTATTATTGCCCCTCCTGCTCTCTTTTGGTTACTGTTTGCTTGATATATTTTTTTCCATCCTTTGATTTTTAACCTATTTATATCTTTGTGTCTAAGATGTGTCTCTTGAAGGCAACATGTTAATGGGTCATAGTTTCTTTTATCCTTTCTGCCAGTATCTGTTTCTTGACTGGTGCATTTAATCTGTTTACATTCAGTGTCATTATCGATAGGTATGAATTCACTGCTGCCCTTTTGTTATGCTTTTTATTCGTGGTGTTAATGGTTTCTTTGTTCTGCTTAATTTTCTGTGCTTTTTTTGTATATGGGTTTTCTTTTCCTATCCTACTTGTTGTTTTTGTGTTTACTGAGTCTTTTTTATTTTCATCTTCTTTATTTTGGTGAGTAGACTTATTAATTTTCTTTGTGTATACGCTGAAATTTACCTTTATCTTCCTAAATCTAAAACAGTCTGATACATCTTGATATTGCCTTGACTGCCTCTCCATATGGAAGTTCTATAATTACACCATTTAGTCCCCCATTTTTGTTTTGAAGTTGTTGTTGTTTACAGCTTAATATCTCTGGTTCCCTGTTATCAGTTTTGCAGTGTTATTTTACTTTTGTGAAGTCTTTATCTGGGTTAGTATCTGGGTGATGCTGTCATGTGTCTGTATCTCAGGTTGTTGTCAGAAGTTATTGATTCTTTGTCTGAAAAAAAACAACCCAAACCCATTGCCATCAAGTTGATTCTGACTCATAGTGACCCTATAGGACAGAGTACAACTGTTCCATAGGGTTTCCAAGGAGTGGCTGGTGGATTTGAACTGCCAACCTTTTGGTTAGCAGCCAAACACTTAACCAAAAGACTCCCTTTAATATTTCTTGTAAGGCTGGTCTGGTTTTTACATATTCCCTTAATTTCTGCTTATCTGGTAATGTCCTAGTTTTACAATCTTTTTGAAAGACAGTTCTATTGTATATATGATTCTTGGTTGGCAATTCTTTTCTTTCAGGATTTTATATATGTCATCCCATTGCCTTCCTGCCTGCATAGTTTCTGATGAGAAATCAGCACTTAGTTCTTATTGGTGCAACTTTGTAAGTGATATTTCATTTTTCACAAGCTGCTCTCGGAATTCTTTCCTTGTCTTTGGTTTTGGAAAGTGTGATGATGATATGTCTTGGTGAATTTCTTTTGGGGTCTATCCTATATGGGGTTCATTGAGGTTCTTGGATGGAAACCTTCTTGTCTTTTATGATATTTGGGAAGTTTTCTGCCAATATCTCTTCAAAGATTCTCTATGCAATTTTTTTCTCCTCCTCTTCTGGAATTCCTATTACACATAAATTATTCTTCTTGATGGTGTCCCACATAACTCCTAGGCTTTCTTTATTTTTCTTCATTCTTTTTTCTGATGGTTCCTCAAACAAATTATTATGAAGGAATTTGTCCTCCCTGTCACTGATTCTTTCTTCCATTGATTCAGTTCTCCTTGCATGTCTTTCCATTGAGTTATGCATTTATGATACTTTATTGTTAATCTTCTGGATTTCTAGTTGTTGTTTTTGTATGTTCTCTAATTATCTATTTAGCTTGTCATTTTATTCTTGTATTGTTTTCCTGAATTCTTCTAGGGTTTTTTCTGTGTTTTGCTTGATCTCCTTGAGGAGCCCGAATATAAGCCTTTTGAATTTCTTAACAGGTAGTTCTATTACCATTTCTTCCTCTGGAAGGTTTTCTGTCCCTTTATTTTGTTTGCTTGTTTGAGCCATCTTATCCTGTTTCTTCATATGACTTGTGATTGTCTGCTGTCTCTGAGCAATTAAGGTGTTAATTAATTTATTTATACATTTCTTTATTGACTGTATATTTGTTTGTTTTGGCTGATTTTTGTTTTGTTTTGTTTTGTTTTGATGTATTAGGAGCTTTGTTTCTTTTCTTTCTGTTTAGAATGTCTTTCTTCCTTTGTATTATTTTAATTGCTGTTGTTTGTGGTACTGGTCTATGTGTGACTTTGGTGGTGTGGGTTGACTGGGTATGATTTCCTTTAACTAGTGGGTATTGTGAGTCACATCCACATGTGAATCTTCTGTGGTTAGGCTCATATGTCTTCCTTTACAAGACTGAGTGAAGGTAGGAGAGCAGATTCTTTCCCTGATGTTGGGTGACAAGTGTTGGGTGGTCAGGGTCCATCCATAGCCCTTGTGGGACTGTGGGGTCCTTCTGGGTTGGTGTTAGCAGTTAATACATCCTCTGGAGGATGGGGCAGGGCATGTCTGTAGTTGCTGTGAGGGAGAGTTACCCAGATTGATGAGATAGGCCCTCTGCATTGCATGAATTGGCATCTCAGTAGGTTGTGGGGGATCAAGGCATTTCAGTGCACATGCAGTTGGCCTGCTGGAACAGTCTTGGTGTAGGATGTGTGATGTTGCAGCTGCACAGATGTTGGATGAGGACACTAGGATCTCCTGCTCATCGTTTGGCAGAAGTGCAGATGATGTTTGTTGGGATGTGATGGGTGTTGGTGATGAAGTGATATGCCTTTCCAGCCAGTCACTGGGCATGGGTGCAGGGAGCATTCTCACAAATCACTGGGTTATGGGAGCTGTGGGTGGGCACTGACAGTTGCCAGGTGGTCAGGTCGGGGGTGCACAGGTCACCAGTTGCTGGTCCGGCAGTGCGGGAATTTGCACTGAGGATCATCAAGCTGTCGGGGCTGTGGGGGTGGCGGGTGTGTGCTGCCAGTCACTGGTCTGGCAGCACAGGAGAGTGCACTGTGGATTGCCAGGCAAGGGGTTGCTGGGGGGGTTGCCAGTCGCTGGGTGGGTGGGGGGAAGGGGAGCTTGTGCCACCAGTCACTGGATGGGTGGGGCGGGGCGGGGAGCACACTACTGGTCACCGGGAGGGCAGGGGGAGAAAAGGGGGATCATGCTCTTCCACTCACTGACATGGGCACCAGAGCACTCTCTGCAGAGTGCAGCCAGTTATCAGGAATGTCCCCAACCAAATGTGAAGGTAGGGGGCGGTCCAGATTCCTGTCAAGTAGGAGATCTCCAGCGGCCTCTCCACGGACCCTCCCCTCCCTGGGCATCACCTGCCCAAAGGACCGATGAGTAGTTATGTCCCTGTCCTTTGGTTCCCTCCCTGCTCTGTGGTAGCCTGGATCCCTGGAGCTCTTGCCTACCTTTGTGCACTTTCCCTCCTTAGATCTGGTTTATTATCTGCTCACCTTGCTTCACTCTGGGTTTGTCCACACAGTATCTCTGTCTCCTATTGGGAATTCTGTGAATTTGCCTTCCTGTGCTCCTGACCTGGAACGTTGATTGCTTTGTTTCAAGATGGCCACGCTGCACTGGGCCAGCTGGCAGAGCACCTACGATCCATAAATCTCCTTGTTTGCTGTTTTCATTCAGTATCTCTTTCCATTTGGTGTTCGATCTAATTCTTCATCCTTCTGTTTGCTGCTTAGTGTTCCAAGATTGTCATTTGTATCTGTTTCACTTGTTTTCTCAGGTCTTTGCTGTAGGGGGTTGGCATGATGTGTCTGACTAAGCTGCCATCTTGGACTGTCTCCTCAAGATTTCTATTAAATTACTTGGGGTTCAGCACAAGTGCCTTGTAAATTTCTTACCTAAGAATTATGACTTCCTGGGGGCCTGGAGAACAGGCATAGTAAACCAATGCCAAGGAAAAGAAAATCTCTGACTAAGAGATATTTTAAGATATAGAATAATTGTTAATTGTAAATACTTCTTCAGAATTCAAATCGTCACCAAGAAATTGTCAACTTGCCTTTAGCCATCTTAAATATTTACATTAACATAGGAAAAAAGAGGGCCAGAAATGATGACCAAAACCAAAAAAAAAATTCAGGCAATTGAGTTGACAAAGAGAACTAAACTTAAAACAGGAAACTAATCCTCCCAAATTTAGTTTGCCTGGGCCCATTAAAAAATTTGTTGCCAGAAATTTGCTTTAAGTTTTCCTTTGATATACAAAGTGGGAAGGTTTCCTGTTATTAAGGTAAAATCTAAAAACCAAATTCTCACAGATAGATTCTAAGCATATCTTTTCATTAACACAAAGTTTATCTTCACTTATTTCCTTTTTTTATCTTTTTGTTGGTATCCATTAACTACTTACATTTAAATTCATGATTTACAAGGTATCGAGACAAAATCTGTAAGTAAATTGTTGGTAGCAACCTTCCTTCGCACTCCTTCCAGCAACCTCCACTTGCTAAAAAGAAACCTATATCTGCCTGCTCAGAATCCCTCTTTCTTGTCCATTTCATCTCCCTAGAGAGAGAAAATTATTCCTTGCTGGTTTAGAGGTGAAATCAAGGTTTTTGGAAGAAGGAGAGAGAAAAAAGAGAGAACAAAAGAACCCAGATGGATTCTGAAGCTTGAGAAAGTGTTGGTGTGTAAAAAGTTCTGAAGTGGCTGTGAGGAACAAAGGAATGGGAAGGGGTTTGAGGAAGCATTATTGTAGGGTGTGAATGGATTTATATTATCGTACTTTAAGAGACTTGAGTAAAGAAAGGAAGTGCTTTTTTATTATCTGTAGCTGTTGATGAAGACACTGTTCCAAGATTGGTTTCATAAAGGGGAAAGTAAACTGTGGCTTAAAAAAAAAAAGGATTTTGGTAAAATCTCTGAGTCAAGTTTCTATTCTTAGGAAACTGAGTGTATCAGTTATCTATTACTGCGTAACAAACCACTTCAAAATTTAGTAGCTTAAAATAACAGTAATCATTATTTTGCCCAAAAATCTGCAATTTGGTCAGGATTTAGCAGGGATAGTTTGTCTCTGCTTCTTCTGGTGTTAGCTGGGGAGACTTAACTGAGGGCTAGAGGAACTAACCTTTCAAGATGGCTCGCTCACATAGTTGGCAAGTTGGTGCTGGGTAGCTACTTGGAGCTCAGCTGGTACTGGGGGCCTTGGTTCCTCTCCACATTGGCCTTCTTCCGAACAATTGCTTGGACTTTCTCACATCACAGTGGCTGGATGAAGTGAGCATCCTAAGACAATAAGGCAAAAGTGCATGACATGTCATGGCCTAGCCTCAGATGTCATATACTGTCACTTCTGCTGTACTCTGTTGGTCAAAGCACTCACAGTGGCCTTCAAGGTTCAAAGGGAAGGGGAGTGACAAGGAAAATACAATCTTCCACATAAGGGAACCTGAGCCATGAGCCAGGTTGTAAACTAGTGTTTACAATAGGCAAACAGATGTCTCAGTGTTTTTCACCTTGCTCCTTTTATCCTAGTGGACAGAACACTTGGCCCTTACTAAAAATCCAATCCCACAAGCATCCATAGTCTCCCCCGCATGTTTGTATAAGAGGCCAATTTTGGCCATTTTTAAACATTTCAGAGCACAGAGCTTTGAAGGGAAGAGTCAAGAAAAATTAATCAAAAGGCAGAAGTTGCAAGTGTTAATCAGTGCCCTTTCCAACCAGTAGTGGCCCTTCCTGATGCACCAAGAAACTTACCAATTTTGGAGCTTCACCTGTAGTAGCTACTATATTTATTATATATATTCCTTGTCTTTGTGTGGATTCCCCCAAAGTACAACCTAGACAAGGATTTGGGATCAGGTAGTTTATTTGGGATGTGATTCCAGGAAGCACAGTGAGGAAGAAGAAAGTGAGACAGGGAAGGGAGGAGAGCCAAGAAAGGATGTGTTAATGAGCAGTTTCCTGCTATGAGCAACTGGGGCTCAATCCTGCTGGGAGCCTTTGATAGATGGTGTAGAATACACCTCAAAGTTGTCCCCTGGAGGAGTGAGGAAAGTGGGGCATTTATCTTCCAATTCCTGTCCTTCATTGTTTGGAGGCATTAACTCTGACACTTCCAGCCTGCCCCATGCCATGCTCATACAGCCAGAGAAAGGCTTCAGGCAGAGACCCAGTCTTTTACATTATCCTCCAAATGATGAACCACATTCCTGCTGGTTCAGCTGAAGACAGAAAAGCAGAATGTGAATTGGCCTTCTCTTCTCTTCTCCCATGGCAGCCCCATTCCTTGTCCATCTCCTCTGTGCCATAACTGTGGTGGTTTATTTTCTTAGCTCTCATCCCAAACTATGGTTTGAAGTATCTTTGCTTACCTATCTTACCATAATTTGTTACATATTCCATCCTTCCCATGGATGTAGGGCCTGTGGTTCCCTTCTGATATGGGAAGTCTAGGGGTTTCTTGAATGTGCAGAGCCAAGGTAACAGTGGTTATAGATAGGGGATGTAGGAGATAAAGAAAAGGATTGATACAGGCCAATGTTTTTGAAGTTAAGCTCCAAGACCACCAGCATAACTAGATTCCTTGATGCAAATACCTACCAAGAGGCAACAGACTGAGGGGCTTCAGAGCACAGGCTTTGGAGCCACAGTGCCCGAGTTTGAATTCCAGTGTTACTTACTAGTTGTGCCATCCTGGGCAAGTTACCTGAGCCTTCTGTGCCTCATTTTCCTTATCTATAAAATATACCTACATCATAGGATTACTTTGTGGATTAGATGAGATAGACCATGAAATGAATTTAGAATGAGGCCCAGCACATAGTAAGTGTTCAGTAATGTTAGTTGTTGTTATTATTCCTAGTCCACATCCCAGATGTAGTGAATAACAATTTCCAAGGATAGTGCCTCAAAATCTGCATTTATAACTAGCCCTTCTTGTGATTCTTGTATGCCCTGAAGTTTGAACACCACTGCTATAGGCTGAGAGGCCAGGAGAAAGATCAGATGATGTCAAAACAAGATTGACTAGCACAGTAACACCTCATTTCCCCCAGCAACTTTGGAAAATGAGGAGTTTCCTATAAGTGAGTTCTCCAGACGGCTGAGACTTTCTTCTTGTTTTAAACACCTAATCTTAAAAGTTAAAACTTTATGTATTTATTCATTCTGAACGCTAAATGGTAGTACATGCTTACACAGAGGATTCTGGAAATAGTAACGTTGTAGTGATATTTTCAGGGTGACTCAGCATCATCAGACAGCCAGGCAGATGGTAAATATTTATCTACTGCCTTGCTATGTCACCTCATGGTGGTAGGTGCTGGGAATACAAAGATGAAGAGGACCAAATCCCTGCCTCCAAGAGGCTCCCTGTCTAGTGGTAGAGAAGACAGGAGATGGTGATGAAGCAGTGAGAGAAGCAAGAGAACACAAGGCTGCTTTGAGCTTTATCACAGGGATGCCCTAGAGGATATTAAAGAGGGAAGGGATGTGGCCCTCATACTGGGCCCTCTGAGTGTTTGGGCCTGCTAGTTTATAGATCCTGTGTCCCTCCCTTGCTGTCATTCGACACTCCTTGCTTCTGTCAATTTGCCTCCAAATAAAATTCCCAGCCCCGTCTAATAATGCACTGCTTCTAATCTACCATGGGCTGGAAACCAGATACCGGAACTTGCTGCAATGTTGTCTTCTCAGAAAGACCTTCTCTGACCTTGCTGTCTAAAATAGCACCCTTCCCTCCAGCCACAAGGAGCCCTCACGGCACAATGGTTAAGCACTCAGCCTCTAACTGAAAGGTCAGCAGTTCAAAGCCACCCAGTGGCTCCACAGGAGAAAAGACCTGGTTATCTGCTCCCACAAAGATTACAGCCTAAGAAACCCTATGGAGCAGCTCTACTCTGTCCTATAGTGTTGCTAAGAGTTGGAATCAAATCGGTGGTACACAACAACAACCCCCCAACCAGACATACATTCTCCAGCCCCTCACCCTGCTTAATTTTTCTTTATGGCACTCAGCACTACCTAAAATCATATGTCATATACTTTTGTTTATGTTTTATGGTCTGCCACCTTCATTGCCAGGAGGCCAAGGGCTCTGCCAGTTTAGTTCACCTCACTGTCCAGCACCTAGAACAAGGTCTGGCTCAGAGTAGGCTTTTAAGAAACATTTATCAAAATGAGTTACAATAACAGCAAATATGCTTCTGTTTATTTTTTGAGGTATAACTTGTGTACAGTAAAGTGCACCCATCTCAGGTGTTCATATAAGTCGGTAGTTTACATATGTGCACCCAGACCAAGACCCAGACCAAGTGAAACCAGCGAAAGCCAGAACCTGTGTAAAGCAGAAACCTGTCAGAGAAGGAAAACACAAATATTTTCCACTATTAGAGAGCAATAGAAAAGTGGTAAGTCTGCACCATGGCAAAGGTGGAAAGCTTGTGAGACCCAGAAAAACAAAGCAGTCCCATTGAGTTCTGGCTCTCACAGGTTTCACTGTAGAACATTTAAAGCACCCACCCAACAGGCTCCCTTGGGCCCTCTCTCAGTCAATACCTCCTCCAAAAGGTAACTGCTCTTCTGATTTCTATGACCATTGATTAGTTTAGCCTATTCTTGAATTTTATATGAATGGAATCATGTAGTATGTGCTTTTATATGTCAGCCTTGTTGTCCAGACATGGACCAGTAATGGGAAATTTGCCTCCAAAAATGGAGGGTGCTGAAAAACTGAAGAAAGAGGTGGCAACTCCAGTGTGGTGGCAAAGGAGTTTATTAGGGAAACTTACAAGTGAGGCCAAGTCCTGGGTGACAGCAGGACCAAAGCAGATCTCTGCACCCCACAGTGGAAGGGCAGAGGTTTTATAGGGGTAATGGACAATAGTGGCTACATGCCAGGGACTTACATAAGGATGACTTAGCAAACTGTAGTGAACTAGCAGACCAAATGAGGGCGCTTATGTTTGGCCTTGCAAAGCCTGTTTCCCCTTCAGTCCACCCCTTCAGGCTGGCTCTTACAATCTGGCACATCCCTCCTCTTGTGCCATGGTACAAGAGACCCCATTCCCTCCCTGCTGGGAACAGATATAGAACTGGGGTTGACCAGGTGCCGTATGGTGCCCATGCACGTGCAAGAGACAGAGAAAGTTACTGTGTGCCCAGAACAGGGGGAAGGCTTCTCTGATAAGGAGAAGGAACTGGGAGAAAGAAGGTGACCCAATTCCCAACCTCCTTACCAGAGAGTGATCCGGGCCCAAGGTCTTTACTTAGGCAGCCTGGATAGGAGGCATAGAGGCAGACCATTCCCCAACACTTGTTTTGCTCAACATCTTGTCTGTTGGGATTCTCCATGTAGCAGCAGTTTATGTTCATCATTGCTTGTAATATTCTTTGAATATACTGTAACATATTTATACATTCTACTCATATGTGGGTTGTTTCCAGGTTCTGGCTGTTAAGGCAATGAGTTTTAAGAAAGGTCCTGTAAGTCTCTATGAGTTAAGGGCATGGATTTTATGACAACTATTTTGGATGTTTAGAGCCCCTGGGTGGTGCAAACGGTCAATGTGCTTGGCTGCTAACTGAAAGGCTGGAGGTTTGAGTCCACCCAGAGGTGCCTTAGAAGAAAGAGCTGGCCACCTACTTCCAAAAAAGCAGCCATTGAAAACCCAAAAGAGCACAGTTCTACTCTGACACACATGGGGTCACCAGTAGTTGGAAATCGACTCAACGACAACTGATTCGTTTTTTTGGTATTTTGGATGTTTTACCTCATTACCGCATTTTCTCAGTCCTACGTTTCTGGAACTGTACACCCTCTTCCTTCTACTTCAAAGGTCTGGTTTATGCTTGGACTTGTGATGTCTGTCTGGAACTAAATCAAATTTGCAAAAACCCCTAGTTGGCCTGATGGGACAAAGCCATTCCTGCTGGTTCATCTCAAGACATAGAAGCAGAATGCTGATTATCTAGCCCTTCTAATATCCTTTCCATCTCTTCCTCTTTTGTCCTTGTTCATTTTCTGCTAATTCCCTCCACAGACTGGGAGCACGTTTGGTCCTAGCATGTTCTATAGCAGTGGTTTTCAACCGTGGCTGTACATTATAATCACTTGGGGAACTTTAAAAAAAATACCCATGCCTGGGCCTCACTCCAAAGAAATTAAATCAGAATCTCTGGGGGAGGGGCCTGGGTACTGGTATTTTTGAAAAGCTCCTCAGGTGATTCTAATGAGAAGCCCAGTTTGAGGATCATTGCAGGACGCAGCTTATCGTAGGAAATAGTGCAGATGAGTAGAATCAACTAAGCCCCCTTTCTCCCATCAGGCAGAATCAATTTGTTTCCACATAACTTAATAAGATGGGGCTCTTTTGAATACCGTCAGCTTTATAAATCTCATGGAGCAATTTATATGAGAACTGCTTGAAAGTCAGGAAGTCAAAGAATGTGGCTTTTTCTTTCACCATATTAGTCACTCTATGGTGTCTGGAGCAGTATTAGTTCAAGTTTGTCTCGTAAGTTACAATTTAGATCCATTATTATTTAAGCTCCACACTGTGGCAAGGATCCTTTGACTACCATAGAATGGGTCTTTCTGAAAGATTGTTACTTAAGATTCTTCTTCGTCTTCTTCTTTTTTTAATGGATACCACATATAAGCAGAATTAGCCCCACTAGGTTACACGCATCACGAGGTCGGGGACAATTTTTTAATCATCAATTTCCACAAAGCACACAACAGTGTTTTGTCCCCTGCAGTTAACATTTACTAATTACTTTATATTTGTCAGATATCCCCAGAAAGATATTCCCCCCAAAAAAAGCCTTCTCCCCCATCCACAAGGAGCCCTAGTGGTGCAATGCTTAAGCACTTTTAATCAGCATTTACAATTTGACTAATCCTCACTATTAACAATGGTAGTCTTACTGAGCACTCATGAGCTATGCCCTATTCTAAACACTTTGCATGTATTCATTCATTAAATCCTCTCATAAGCCTATGAGTTGAGTTTTTACTATTTTTCTTATTTTATGGGTTAAGAAACTGAGGCACAAATTGGTACAGTACTATACCAAGACTCGAAGATAGTAACTAACCGGTACAGCTAAGATTCAAGCAATTTGGCCTCGGAGCCTGCACCCTTATCATCTACCCTGTGCTTCTCAAACTTATGAATCCCCTGGGGATCTTGTTAAAGTGCAGATTATGATTCTGCATTTCTAACAAGCTCCCAGGTGATATTGATGCTGCAAGTTCATGGACCACACTCAGAGTAGCAAGGATGTACCGTATGAGATTGTTTTTATTATTATCTCCATTTTCAGGTAAGTACTCTGAGGCTCTGGTGCAGTGGTTAAGAACTATGACTGCTAACCAAAAGGCCAGCGGTTCAAATCTACCAGTCGCTCCTTGGAAACTCTATGGGGCAGTTCTACTCTGTCCTGTAGGGTTGCTATGAGTCAGAATTGACTTGATGGCAACAGGTTTGGTTTTGGGTTTGGAACTCTGAGGCTCGGAGAGGATAGTGATTTGCCCAGCTTCTCACAGCAAGAATACAGTGAAGCTGGAATTAGAAGTCACACAAGAGGGGGTCTCAATGGTAAGTGCTTAATCACTTTTGGGGAATGGCTTACTGAATGGCTATTGAATGAATAAGTAAACTGACATTTAGGTGCTGGGTATAGTCAAAAGCTGGAATGTAATGAACAGAACCCAGTCAACCAGTTGCTGTCAAGTAGATTCCAACTCATGGTGACCCCATGGGTTGCAGAGTAGAACTGTGCTCCATGGGGTTTTCAAGGCTGTGACCCTTCAAAAGCAGATCACCAGGCTTTTCTTCCAGTGTGCTCCTGGGTGAATTCAAACCATCAGCCTTTCGGTTAGTAATCAAGTGCTTAACCATTTGCACTACCCAGAGACACCTCAGAACCCAAGTAAATATGTGTGTGTATCTTTCATCTGTATTTTTTATACCTTAAAATGAATCTAGTATCAGCCTTTATCTTCACCAAGTTTTCTTCTTATGGCCTAATCAGGTTGCTCCACCCTTGCTGTTAGCAGGGAACAAAAAGGAAACAGCTCAGCAAGTTTTTGTTGGGGATATCTGTGTGTCTGTTTGCGGTTGCCTTTGCTTTTGAAAAAGTAACACAGACCTGGTGTCCTGCTGATACGAATATTTTTTGTTAAACTGTCTGAACAGCAATATCAGTAGATATAGAGGCAACATACATTAAAAAATAATGCATTATTTAAGATTTTGTCATCAGCGAAGAGATTAATTTCTCTCATTGAATGAAAGGAAATACTTCCATCAGCATTCTTGACCCACATGCAATGCAGAAATTTGGTTGCTGAGATTCAGGCTCCCATCCCCCACTCTGTAAATCTCTGTGAGGGGCCTCCTGAGAACAAGGCCCATCAGAGAGCAAGACAAGCATCACATTTCATGTTCCCTGCCACAGTGCAACTATTACAGATTCCAGGAAGGACTCTATCCACTCCCACCACTCTGGATAATGTTTTCCAACCAGATAATGCATATATGTGACAAAGAAGCTTTGCCTGGCGGAAAATTTATTTACTTATTAGATTATTTTAAGAGGCATTTCTTGGCTCAGAGAACCAGAGGGAACAAAGTGTGTAATATAAAATATGTGACTCATAAAAATATGTGACTCTGCAACAGAAATCAGGGGCAAAATCTCAGCATTTCTATATGGTCATAGGGTCTAATGTTAAGAAAAGGACTTTCAGTTAGATTGTGTTGACTAGTTTCTCCCCAGAAATGTCAGTGAGATACTGGGCTTGTCTCATATTTATCACTGCTGGAAATAAGAAACCAAACCCAAAGATTAGCAGCTGTATTCACCTCACTCATTCATTTGTTAATTCATTCAGTTCCTCAGTAAAGGTCATTGAGTGTCATTGTGCTAGGTACCTGGGGGAGGTACCATGGAGCATAATATATGGTCCCTGCCTTCAAGGAGTTCACAAACTTATTGGGGCTACAACACAAATAGGAAAGAGGTTATCAGTAAGAACTGGTGTGTGACAAGAATGACAAAAATGGTACACAGTATCTTAGAGCAGTGTTTCTCAAAGAGTGGTCCCTGGACCAGTGCACCAGCATCACCTGGGAGCTTGTTTGAAATGCAGATTCTTGGGTTCCACCCCAGACGCAACAAATGAGAAGCTCTGGGGATGGGGCCCGGTAATCTGCATTTTAACAAGATCCTAAGGTGATTTGTATGCACATTAAAGTTTTAGAAGCACTGTTTTAAAAGAGCTATTCTCTCAAAGAATGAACACATTAAGGTCTTGTCCTCAAGAGCTTATAATTCAAAAGAAAAAAATGAAATTTGAATATGCATACTCAAATGTGATGGGGAACATTAACAGATGTGACTGTAGAAACAAAGAAGAGGGAGGGAAAAAAGAGAAATTTTGCCTGGGTGTAGGTGAAAAGATCTATGAATGTTTCCTGGAGGGAGCCTTGGAGGATGGGGAGATGTTAGGAATATATTTGTAAGTAACAGAAAACTTGCTTGAGAGTGGCTTAAAAAAGAGAGGTTGTTCTTTCTCACACAAGAAGTAGTCTGGAGGTAGGCAGTCTCTAGCCCTAATTCAGGTATTCAAGGATGTCAGGGCTCTGGGTCAGTGTCTCTGAAGCCCCCTTTGTCTTCCCCTTATACTCACAAGATGGCTGCTGTGAGAATCACATCCTCATCCAACCATACTCAATTGCAAGAAACAGAGTGGCATGGGGCATGGCACAAAGAATTTTCCTTCTGCTTTCTTATCAAGGAGACAAATCTTTCCTATAGGCCTCCCAGGAAATCTCCCCTATGCCTCATTGATTGGAACTGGGGTATATGACCAACTGTAGATCAGGGGCTAATCTATCTTCCATGAGTTCTAGGACTCTTGACCCATTTCCAAGTAGAACTGGGCTTCTGTTAGCAGGGAACAAATACTTTAAAGAGACAAAGCTTTTGGGGAGGCCACAAACACTGTATGCTACAAGAGGATTTCAATAGGTAGAATCAGGGATAAGGAGTCCCTGGGTGGTGCAGTTAACACGCTCGGCTGCTAACTGAAAGGTTGGAGGTTCAAGTCCACCCAGAGGATCCTCGGGAGAAAGGCCTGGCAATCTACTTCCAAAAACTCAGCCACGAAAACCTTATGGAGAACAGTTCTACTCTGACACACATGGGGTCGCCATGAGTTAGAATCGACTGGAAGGCACTGGTACTGGTAATCAGGGGTAAGGGCTTTCCCAGGAAAGGGAAAGGCATGAACAAAAGCTTGCAGGGTGAAGTGTGTTTGAAGAATGGTTACTAGATGAGCTTGACTGAAGCATAAGGGTCATATAAAAGCATTTTCAGCCTTTAAAAAAAAAAGCTGCGGAACTCTTTGTTCAGTCGGAATCATATATGGAAACCCAATTCACAAAGGAGAAGAAAGCATATCCACTAGGTTGGGAGATCTGAAGTCAGCTTATTCAGCCCCTGATCCGCTCTAGCTGAAAGGGCTCCATGAAGGCCAAACTGAAGAACCCAAACCCGTTATTAAGCAGTGCCCCAGAAAATGCCACCTTTGACCCTGCCACACTTAAGGTTCTCTGGGGCCCTTTCCATGCAGGAGACTATGGGCATTGGTAAGGTCCCTCATTTGGCCCAAACTGGAACTTCACATGTATATATGGAAAAATATAATGACCCAGGCTTGGTGGGTTTGTTTGTTTTTATGGTGTTGCTCTGCGCAAATACCACGTGGCCCTGTGCTTCTTAATCCTACTCCTGATACAGAATCACTAAAACAGGAGCTGAGGAGAGCATCGTAGGAAAACAACCAGAGGAAGGGGAGTGTTTTTGGTGAGAAGTAGTTTGCCGCTACCACCCCAGACTCCAACCCTCCTTTCTCTGGGGCCTCTCCCTTCCACTCTTGATCCCAATAGCTACGGTCCAGCCATTTAACTCTGACACTAGTGGGATCTATTGGGTAAGGTGGGTTATTTCAAGGAATGTTTCATCCTCACTGTTGTGTTTTGAAGAGAGATTTGTCTAGAACAGTATATGAAAGGAAACACTGGGATTAAATTATATACCTGTATTCATTCTCGTGCATGGAATTCTAAGTTTGTATAAAAAAGAGCAGAATCAAAGGACTGAAGAATAATCACTGCATTAATTACCAATAATTACCACTTATATAGCACTTTCACATGGATTCTCATTGGGAAATACATTCCTTTCAGCCAGTGATCAAGACCTCCTTTTCACATCCACTTTTTCTCCTTCATAAATTTTTTTTGAGGATGTTTCCTGACAGGATTGTCTGCAGAAAGTCTTTACTTAGAAATGTAACCAGAATCTTCCTAAATTTAGCAGAGTTCATGCAACACTGAGCAGAAATCCAAGTAAGGGAAAATGGAGAGAGATAGTAAATGAGACACTGAAGAAATATAAAATGGATTTTAAAAATCGTAGTTTTTTTTTGTAAGGGCACAGACTAAGGTGGGGTTATAATTTGGTTGAGCAAAGTTATTTTTAGATCATATGGTCCTAATTTGGTGACATACTTTATTATTAAAGATGGAAACTTGCTCATTAAATACTAGTTCTTACTGACAAAGTCTGCCCTTTATCAAGGAGGCAGAAAGGGAAAGTTACTCTGCATGTCCATAGTCTCTCCAGTTTCTCATATGCAATTCAGTTGTCAGATTTGAAGACCTTTCCCTCTTACTCAGTGGAAATTTCCTCTTATCTCATTTTCTCTGGAGATGGAAAGCAGCTGCACAGAATCTCCATTCAACCCTCCGTGTTTTCACAGGCTCTTATTTGCGTCATCAACTCTTCTCTCTTTTATCCCAATCTGTCAACAAGCTCTGTTCATTTCTCTTCTGGGTCCCCTGCATACCTAGGGGCTGAACTAGCCTTCTGATCAGTCTTAGGACCTTCAACTTCATATGTACGTCACTAGTACAATTATGGCTCATAGACCAGTAGCATCAGCATCACTGGGGAGCTTATTAGGAATGCAGAATCTCAGGCCCCACCCCAAACCTAATGAATCAGAATTTGCATTTTAACAAGACTCTCTTTGGTGATTTGTGTGCACCTTAAGCTTTGAGACGCACTGGAATAGTAATAATAATCAGCTTTCAGGATTTTGCTTACATTCACATGCATTCTCATTCTCCCGTTTAAAGACTTGTGTTCCCAGTTACGTACAGGTTTGTGGGCTTCCAGATTATTTATCATTTAATGTTTTGTCTGTTAAGTTCACTTATCAGCCATACCTCAGTGTGGACTCCCTATAAAAGCGTGACAGTTAGCCATGGCTCACACATAAGCCTTTCCCGCTTAATTTTCTGCCAAACTGTGTCCCTTCTTTCTTCAAGACTTAGCCAAGGAGAGAGCTCTGGAGCACAGATGGGAAGGCACAAAGTGGGGAAGCCTCCAAGAAAGGCAAGTCCTTTCCTTCATCTCTGTAGCCCTCCTAGTCTGCCATATCTGAGTGGCTCACCATTATTGACAATTTGGAGATTTCTAGAACTCTACTCTCCTAAGACCAAGCTGACATCCAGGGTGAAACACAGAGTGTGGGAGTCTCCAGAGAAAGAAGGCCCAAGGCAAGACAGAAGATGACCCTTGGAGTCTCAGACACAGGAACACAACTGCAATCAACAGGGCACAGATGTAGGTTTGGTTACCACTTGGCTGCTGGAGCACGAAACTTCTCCTAAAAAAAAAAAAAAAAGATGGCAGATATTCAGGCCTGTGATAGAGTCAATGAATTTCATCTACTCAGTTTCCATCAGGTCTGGGGAAATGGGGACCATCTCCAGAGTCTACATAGTCTGACAGAAGCTGGGACAAGGTGCAGAAAAGTTCCAAAGACATTTATGTCCAATGTAGCCTGGATTTGGGACACCACTCCAACCCCATGTAATTCTTAATTACTGGTGCCCCACTTCCAGAACCAGAAATCCCAGCATTCCTATGACTGCATTACTTCCCAGTGCCTCTGGAAACTTGGAAATGGGTCCAATACTGTTGGACTGACCATGAGACCACAGCCAGGGCTGAAAGGCTCAGTATTTTCCTTAATACCTTCAGACCAGAGGTAATGTCCCTTGAGAACTGGTAAAAGAGATCTTTTCTCCAGAATGATCATCTGGTTTTTTGGTTATTCTTTAGCACTGAACCCCACATGCCTGACTTAGAGGGGTGTTATGGATTGAATTGTGTCCCCCAAAAATATGTGTATCAGTTTGGCTGTGTCATGATTCCGAGTATTGTATGATTGTCTACCATTTTATCATCTGATGTGATTTCCCTATGTGTTGTAAATCCTATCACTATGATGTAATGAGATGGATTAGCGGCAGTTATATTCATGAGATCTACAAGATTAGATAATGTTTTAAGCCAATCTCTTTTGAGATATAAAAGGGAGAAGAGAGCAGAGGGACATGGGGACCTCATACCACCAAGAAAGCGGTACTGAAACAGAGCGCATCCTTTGGACCTGAGGTTCCCGCGCTGAGATGCTCGCAGACCAAGGGAAGACTGATGACAAGGACCTTCCTCCAGAGCCGACAGAGAAAGCCTTCTCCTGGAGCTGATGCCCTGAATTTGGACTTGTAGCCTACTAGACTGTGAGAGAATAAATTTCTCTTTGTTAAAGCCGTCCACTTGTGATATTTCTGTTACAGCAGCACTAGATGACTAAGACGAGGGATGTCTTTGATCTGAAGATCTGGGGAAGTGGCAGCTGCCATCTTCCCTTATTCTCTAGCTCTTGGACTCTAAGCTCACAACTTCTCAACACTGATCCCCACAGATTACAGCCTAGTTTATGTCACACCAACAGCTCCTCATCTTATTTAGATAGAAATTATTTATATAATAAAATCTTAATACAAGACTTCGTCCTTCCCAGATAGGACAACACTGGATTTGGATATTTCAGTAACAAGCTCCCTTGTCCTTTTCCCTCCATTATTTTGCTCCTCAATCTCTAGAGCTTTGATGAGTAGAGCAGTATTTGTGTGGCCCTGCCTCTCATCCAATTATACATACCTTGAGGCTATGCACTGTGTCTTTTATTACTGTTTTAGCCTCTTCACAGAGCTTGACATAGCATTTGCATAACACATAGATACTATTGCTTGACAAGTAAATTCAGGGTATTTGGCTGATTTTGAAGGACCTCGGTTCTGTAGTCCTCTCTAACTGCAGGCATTACATTCCAGAAAACTCTTCTACTAAAGGAAATCCTGGTTGAAGATCTGTCTTTATAGTGAAAATAAGTGTTGGCAGATCAATGGCAACCCATTACAAATATTTTCACATTCACTGAAAGAAAACATTAAAAAATGGCACTCTAAATAAAGAGAGCATCAATAACATTTTATCACCATAAATTAATAATATTTGGTTATTATTTTTTCTATTTTCTTCATCTCACTTGAGAATTCTCAGTCTTTCTTCCCTGCAATTTCAATGAAATGATTTGTTTTGCTCTGTTGAAGAAAATATGCATTTGCTATAAAATGTTTGGTACCGTGTCTAGTCCTCTGTACAAATGTTCAGAATTTTTCTAGTTTTTTGACTCAAAATTGTTGACCTTGATCTCTAAGTGATCCACAGTATTCCAGGAATATGGAGACATTGGATGCTTGAGATGAAAAAGATGCTCAGCCCCTGTCTTAGTTAGGGTTCTCTAGAGAAGCAAAACCAGTGAGAAGTATATCTATGTCTGTAGCTATTTACTTCAAGAAAGTGGCTCACACAATTTTGGGGGCTGGTGAGACCAAATCCATAGATCAGGAGGCAGGCTGGAGAATTCTGCAGGCTTATGTCCCAAGATCTGTAGGTCACAAGAAGAGTGCAGTCTAGAAAAAGAGAGCTCTGCCAGAATATCCATTTATATTCTGAAGGCAGACCACACCCCCAAGGAAACTACCTTTTCAACTGATTCGTTGATCACATCAGATCAAATTATGTAATGAGATTACATTACATTACAGAGCCCTAGTGGTGCAATGGTTAAGTGCTCAGCTGCTAACCAAAAGGTTGGCAGTTCAAACCCATCCAGCAGTTCCGCGAGAGAAATACCTGGGGATCTGTGTCCTTCCATGAAGATTACAGCCTAGAAAACCCTATAGGGCAGTTCTACTTTGTCATGTGGGGTCACTATGAGTTGAAATCAACTCGATGGCACCTAATAACAATTACATTACATTACGGAACAGCAATCACTCCAGTGTCTGCCAAACCACTGAGAATCATAGCTGAGCCAAACTGACACATAAAATTAACCATCACAGTCCTTGTCCCTACCTCCTTTTACTGGCGGTATCCCCTCAGACCTGCCCCTTGGCTTCAGGTCAAGTACTTGCTGTCAGCTCTTCTCACACATGTCTCTCAGGTGATCACTGAGGACAGTTGACAGTTCTGAGGCCAAGGCAAACCTTCATCTTCTTTTTTCTTTCCCAAGACATCACTGCTGAAGCCTCTGCTCCTCTTTGGCGTCTTTGTTGTCTTCTCATTCTCAGCTCTCTCTTTATTCTAAGAGTTCCCTACAGGATTGACCCCCCACACACACACACACTTGGCATTTCTTTTAGTGGTAAAAAGGTGTCAGAATTATAAGTACAGGAGAGGAAACTCAGGTTGGGGAGAAACTTGTGTACTCATAAACTGCAGTTTCCAGTGTTTTCATGTTGCTACTTTAACTCATAACCCATAGCTTATAGATCTTATGCAAGTCATTGAATCACTTCCTTCTTCCGGGGTCAACATCAGATCCCTATTTCCTCTCCAGCATTTCCCAAATGTATGGTGATGTTAATGGAGGTTGTGCAAAAAGAAGGACTTTCTGTCCAATAATTTTATTTCTGCAAACTCTAGTCAACTCTTAGAGATTCATAGCACACTGAGAAATTATACATTAAAAAAAAAAGCTTTTTTAACCTAACGTTTCTCAAATATTTAACCACAAGAGGTTCCTCCTTTCCTCCCCCTGCCTACTGATTATCTGTTACCATCTGGTAGAACAGAATTTTGTAAACCCAAGGGTAACACATGAATTGCACACTTCTGCATGACTTATAAGCCTACTGCGAACTGGACCTAGCTTCCCTGTTCAGCCTGAATATTACCTCTCTCTCACCTTCATGATATGCTATTCCACTGGTGTCTATTTTCTCAGTTTGCTGATGGTCTACCTCTAGGCCTTTGCTCATGCTATTTTTCACACCTTGATGCCCTTACCTTTTAGGCACAGCTCATGTTCCATATCCTGAGTGAGGCCTTCTCCAGCTTCTCTCTTCTCTGGCTACCTATATTCTTTGTCTTCAGAACTGCATTATTTAACACCTAATTTTGCCCCCACGACTAAACTGTACCTTCTCACAAGGTATGGCCGTATCGTATCCAACTGTACTATTTCTCCTTAGCTCCTTTTGAGGACATAATAGAAATTTATTAAACACCTATTCATTGACTGATAGATAATGAGGATGTTCATCTGACCACAGAGGTGCCACTTTTTTTTTTTGCCTTTATTCTTACAGGTGTAATGTTTTAGAAGTGGCACCTTTTGATAGAGAGTTTTTCTGCACTGAGTACAGTTTTCTTAACCAGGTACAGTTCAGTTCTTCCCTGAGAGTGCAGCTATTCTGCATTCACCCCATGAAACCCCAATGTACTCATTCCCATTTATTTTAAGGAAAGAATAGTTTTTTGCTTGTTTGTTTTGTTTTGTTTTCCCCTAATTCAGCAGAAGTGACTCCTTTGAAGTTTCATATGGCTCAGTACCTGAGAAATGCTATAATTCTCTTGGAGCAGTCATACCATAGGCATAACTTGAGGATCTTGTCCCTCCCTTCCCTCTGCAATAGAAGATGAGGCCTGAAGATAATGCAGACATTATCTTTCCTGTGTCCTCAGAGTTATGTAAATAACCCCACCTTCCTTACCAGCTGAAAAACTGTCATTAGTTAGCTTTTCAGGTCATTCACTGTCTACTGAATGAAATTCAATAGTCCTTGAAAATTCAACCTTGCACAGTCTAATCACTAGATCATTGTTAAAAAAAAAAGTATTCTTTTTAAAAGCATTGATTTTTCTAGTGTAACTAAAAATCTAATAGGTTTTGTTTTTGTTTTTCAATACACCTTTAGGGACTATTCAATTATGTTTATTATATGATTTATTTTTATTAACTAGATTTTTCTTTTAAAGAGGAATGCATGCACTTGGTCAAAGAGAAACATCAAAGTGTACAAAAAAGTATATAAAATGGGAGTCACCTCAGACTTCCAGTCCCCAGTCCTCAGTCCTCAACCCCAGAGGCAACCAATCTTACTGGTTTTCTGTGAATCCTCCCAGAAATATTCTAAGCATATCCAGGCACATGCGTGTGTGATTGGAGTATGCTATGCACACTGTTATGCACACTGTTTTTGTTTTTTATTCGACTGTGTATCTTTTCATATCAACACATATAAATCTACTCTGTTCCTTTCATGGCTGCATAGTATTTCATTGTATGTATATACCACACTTTATTTAACTAACCTAACCTCATCCACTGCCATGAAGTCAATCCTGACTCATAGCGACCCTATAGGACAGAATAGAACTTCCCCATAGGGTTTCCAAGGAGCGGATGGTAGATTCGAACTGCTGACCTTTTGGTTAGCAGCCGACCTCTTAACCACTGCGCCACCAGGGCTCCTAGTATCCTATTAATGGGGCATTTTGGCCATTTCTAGTCTTTTGCTGTTGTATATAACGTTGCAGGGCACATCCTTATACACCCATCTTTGTACACTTGTGCAAAAATATTTGTCAGAATTACTAAGACAGCTTTTGATTGATGTTATCAAATTCCCTTCCAAAGAGGCAGCACCTATTTAACTTCTCAGCAGTGTACGGGAGTGCCTGTTTCCCCACGAGTTGCCTATGCTGTAAATTATACTTACCATCTCTGCCACTCTACTAGATTAAAAATAGTATGTCGTTTTAACTTCCAGGTCTCTAAAGGAGCACTGGTGGTTAAACAATCAAGCATTTGGTTGCTAGCCAAAAAGTTGACAGTTTGAACCCACCCATCGGCTCCGCAGGGGAAAGAACTAGCAATCTACTTGTGTAAAGATTGCAGCCAAGAAAACCCTATAGGGCAGTTCTACTGTGTCACAGGGGGTTGCTATGAGTCGGAATCCACTCGAGGGCACCTAACAACAACAATTATGAATGAAGTTGATTCTCTCTGCATATGTTTTAAGACTTTTGTATACATTATGTGCAAATTCAAAGTCTTTGGGTGGTACAACCAGTTAACCAGCTCGATGACCAGACTTGCCGAGTACTAACTGAAAGGTTGGCAGTTTGAACCCACCCAGAGGCTTCTCGGAAGATAGGCTTGGCAATCTGCTTCCAAAAGGTCACATCCTTGAAAACCCTGTGGAGCAGTTCTACTCTGCACACATGGGTTCGCCATGAATCGGAATCGACTCTACGGCAACCAACAACAACAATATGCAAATTCTTTGTTCATGTCTTTTCTATTTTTCCACTGAATTGTTGCTCTTTCTCTGATTGGTTTGTAAAGTTTAAAATGTTAACAACATCTGTAATATGTTGTGCCAGTATATTTTCCCCAGTTTATCATTGATCTTTTTGTTGTTGTTTTTGCTGTGTAGAAAATTTTGCTTTTGAGTATAGTCAAATATATACTTTTTTTAATGGTTTCTAGATTTTGTGTCTTGCTTAGAAAAGCTTTTCCTATTCCAAGATTATAAAATCATTCCCCTGTGTTTTCTTTTACAACTTTTATGGTTACATTTTTTAATGTTTAAATATTTTATTCATCCAGAAATTATTTGATTATACTTAATTATTATAAAAGTAATATTTGAATCACTGTGAATTTCATGAAAGCATAGGCCAAGTCGCTTATTAATCGCTATATACCTAGTTTCTGACACATTTATTTAGAACCAGCTGTGGATAAAATATTACGGGTCGTTCATGTCAGGCATTTCTTTGTTCTTCTTACCAGCTTTCTCTCAATAGATTGTCTGACCTGAAATTTTTAAGGAATAGGCAGTCATACCACACTTTACTTAACCATCAGCCGTTGAGTGGTGGTGGTGGAGGCGATAGTTATAGTTAAGGATGTACCCTTGACCCTGGCCTCCATTGCTTCCTCCTTACAATATCCAGGACTTTGGGAAGGCCCAACAATTGCAACAGCTCACATTCACCACCTTCCTGACACTGCCATGTGAAATTTGGTCACCTTTCAACTGCATAAAATTAGAGAAAAATCCACACCTTTGTATAGCACTCCAGGTGAGAGCTCTAGGGATAAGGGGATTTCATAGAAAACTCTTGGAGAGCTATTTGACTATGATAGTGGCCATGCAGTACCATGTACAGACACCTCTGGGTGGTTACAAATTGAAGTTCACCTCTCCCATTAGTTTAGAGTCTGAAATTGATAACCAGGTGGGGCTGGGTCAACTTCAAAGAATTGTCAGTTATTTTTTAATGCATAGCAAACACTTTTTAATCACAGTAGTTTACAACAACAAATATCTATTTTTCTTGACTCACGGGGCAGCTCTGTGTGGGTTCAGGCTGGCTCCATGTGTGTCCTCACTCTCCTTGGACCATCAGCTTCCTGAAATATGTTCTCCTTGTGGCAAGTGCAGAAGTGTGCAAAGACGAGCCAAACCATGCCAACATATTAAAGAGGGAAAGGGCAAGCCTGAACTCACTAAGACCAGGTTGAAGGGACCACCAAGTAGCTTCTGCCTACCTATGATGGAATATAACATAGGGTACTTGTAAAGATCATTGACTTTGGAGCTTGACAACACTGGGATGGCAAACACTGTTGAATGCTGACTTAAAAACCATTTATATCCCCTTTCTTCCATGGTCTTGGATTCTAATTCCCGTAGTAGAGGTTGATAATGCCAGATTTTTTCCAGTCTCCCTTGCAGCCTCACATAGCCATGTCACACAGTTCTGGCTAATGAAACATGAGAGCTCTGCTGGGTGTCTCTGGAAAAATTTTTCATGTTTGAATAAGCCACTTAATTTCTCAATACCTCAGTGTTCTCGTCTGCAACCTGGGACTAGGTATAATTCAAAAAGCTGTGGTATTAGCCAGTTTTTGCTTTGTAACAAACAATCCCAAATCTCAGTGGCTTACAGTAACAAACATTTATTTTTCTTGCTAATAGGTCTGCAGGTCATCTGAGATGGTTCTGTTTTAGGTTGCTGGTAGAGTTCAGCTCAACTGCATGTGTTTTAGGACAAGACAAACAATACCAGCATGTTTAAAGCTTCTGCTTATATCATTAACATTCCTTTGGCCAAAGCAAGTCACATGGTCAAGTTGATCCATGAGGCAGGGAAATATGCTCCTCTTAAAGTGGGAGGCATTGTAAAGTTACATGGCAAAAGTGTGGACGTATATTTATATTACAAGGGAGTGAAGACTTGGGACAATGATCCAATCTCACACTTCCTAGGTGTGTGAACTTAAGGAAGTCACTTATCTTCTCAAAACGTGTTTCCTCATCTTCAAGGTGTCACTGGGCCTTCTTCTCTGTGTTGGTGTGAAGATTAAATATAAACCATCTGCCATAGGAGAGCCTTAAACAATTATTCCTCCACCCCCACCACCCAACTCTGATTGTTTACTAAGTGAGTTTGTCCTAGAAGAGAGGTGCGTGATTTAATGATGGCTTTCCACAAGGTTGCTGAGTGGATGAGAAGTCACCAAGATGGCTCCCTGAGGGAGGAGGCAGACCATTTATTCCCTAGGCAAGTACTGACTGAACACGTGACATCATTATTTCAAGGTCATGGTCATGCTTTCAGGTTTCAATAAACTGTAATTTCTTTTGTTTTTGTTTTCCTTTTTGGGGGGAGAGGGGCAAATGACCCTTAATTCACTCTAACAAGATCATAGGAACACTAGTATTTTAGGGTTGATCTTGGTTGTTTCAAAGCCTCCCTCTGCTGGGATAAAATGACATCTTCTTTCTCAAGATATTAAGATTCTTTCCCTTTAATTGAAAGCAAATGTAATAACCAATTTCCTGCATTGCTAGACTGGCTTTTCATGTAGTGTTTCTGCTGCCGTGTCCTAAATTTACCTGCCACAGAGTTGTAATAGCAATTTGCACTTTTTGCCTTTTCAAAACAGAGCTTTACAAAAGGCACTGATTTTAAAGAACTTGCTAGAAATGTGAATTGTTAATAATAAGCAGGTTCTTGTATCCTGTGAGTATGCCCTTTTTACCTGAATTCTAACCTTCTCAGCTTTAGAACATCTGGGAGTATTATGGGAAGCCTGTGACAGTCCTATTTAGAGGTGCTTGCTAAAAAGATACCATCCTGAGTCACCAGGTTTGTTATGTTATTTAGGTAGACTATAATTTACTTTAGAAAAAATGAGGATTAATGCAAACTCAATGCTTCCCCCCTGCCAGGGGGAGTCACTCTTTCTTGGGACAAACACTTTTGCAGGGCTATCAAAATGGGAAGTTTTTTTTTTGGGGGGGGGGTCTGTGTGTGTTTCTTTTATTTATTTTTTTATTATTGTAGTTTTAAGTGAAAGTTTACAATTCGAGTTAGTCTCTCATACAAAAATTTATACATACATTGTTATATGACCCTAATTGCTCTCCCTATAGTGTGAAAGCACACTCCTCCTTTCCACCTCTGATTTCCCATGTCCGTTAAACCAGCTCCTAACCCTCTCTGCCTTCTTATTTCACCTCCGGACAGGAGCTGCACATTTAGTCTCATGTATCTACTTGAGCTAAGAAGCACACTCTTCACAGGTATCATTTTATGTCCCACAGTCCAGTCCAATTTTTGTCTGAAGAGTTGGCTTCAGGAATGGTTTTAGTTTAGGGCTAACAGAGAGGGCTCCTAGTATTGTCCATATTTTTTCTTCCATGATCTTTATCATTTATGATTTGATATTTAGGTGTTTGATTCATTCTGAGTTAGTTTTTGTGCATGGTGTGAGGTATGGGTCTTGTTGCAGTTTTTTGCAGATGGATATTGAGTTATGCCAGCACCATTTGTTAAAGAGACTGTATTTTCCCCATTTAATGGACTTTGGGCCTTTGTCAAATATCAGCTGCTCGTAGGTGGATGAATTTATGTCTGGATTCTCAATTCTGTTCCATTGGTCTATGTATCTGTTGTTGTCCCAGTACCAGGCTGTTTTGACTACCGTGGCGGTATAATAGATTCTAAAATCAGGTAGTGTGAGGCCTCCCACTTTGTTCTTCTTCTTGAGTAATGCTTTACTTATCCTAGGCCTCTTCCCTTTCCATATGAAGTTGGTGATTTGTTTCTCCATCTCATTAAAAAATTCCATTGGTATTTGGATCAGGATTGCATTCTATCTGTAGATCACTTTGGGTAGAATTGACATATTCACAATGTTGAGTCTTCCTATCCATGAGCAAGGTATGTTTTTCCACTTATGCAGGTCTCTTTTGGTTTCTTGCAGTAGTGTCTTGTAGTTTTCTTTGTATAGGCCTTTTCCATCTCTGGTTCCATTTACTCCTGAGTATTTTATCTACTTGGGGGCTATTGTAAATGATATTGATTTGGCGATTTCCTCTTCAAAGTTCTCTCTGTTGATGTAGAGGAATCCAAGTAATTTTTGTATGTTTATCTTGTATCCTGATACTTTGCTGAAATCTTCTATTAGTTCCAGTAGTTTTCTTGTGGATTCTTTGGGGTTTTCTTTGTATAAAATCATATCATCTGCAAATAGAGATACTTTGACTTCTTCTCTACCAATTTGAATGCGCTGTATTTCCCTTCTATTCCCATTTTGTTGAGAGTTTTTATCATGGATGGGTGTTGGACTTTGTCAAATGCCTTTTCTGCATCAATTGATAAGATCGTGTGGTTCTTGTCTTTTGTTTTATTAATGTGATGCTTTACATTGATTGTTTTTCTAATGTTGAACTATCCCTGCATACCTGGTATAACTCCCACTTGATCATGGTGAATTATTTTTTTAATATGTTGCTGAATTCTACTGGCTAGAATTTTGTTGAGGATTTTTGCATCAGTGTTCATGAAGGATGTTGGTCTGTAATTTTCTTTTTTTTGTGATGTCTTTACCTAGTTTTGGTATCAAGGTTATGCTGGCTTCATAGAATGGGTTTGGGAGTATTCCATCCTTTTGTATGCTCTGAAATACCTTTAGTAGTAGTAGTGTCAACTCTTCTCTGAAAGTTTGGTAGAATTCTCCAGTGAAAGTGTCTGGGCCAGGGCTTTTTTGTTGTTGTTGGAAGTTTTTAAATTACCTTTCAATCTCTTCATTTGCTATGGTTTATTTAGTTGTTCTACCTCTGTTTGTGTTAGTTTAGGTAGGTAGTGAGTTTCTAGAAATTTATCCATTTCCTCCAGGTTTTCAAATTTGTTACAGTACAATTTTTCATAGTATTTTGTTATGATTCTTTTGATTTCAGTTGGGTCTGTTGTAATATCACCCATCTCATTTCTTATACAGGTTATTTGCTTCCCCATCTGTTTTTCTTTTGTCAGTTTGGCCAATGGTTTATCAATTTTGTTGAACTTTTCAAAGAACCAGCATTTGGTCTTGTTAACTCTTTCAGTTGTTTTTCTATTCTCGATTTCATTTAATTCTGCTCTAATTCTTATTATTTCCCTACTTCTGGCACCCAAGGGCTTCTTTTGCTGCTCTCTTTCTGCTTGTTCCAATTGTAGGGTTAATGTTTTGATTTTGACTATTTCTTCTTTTTGGATGTGTGCATTTGTTTCTATAAACTGACCTCTGAGCACTGCTTTTGCTGTGTCCCAAAGGTTCTGGTAGGTTGTGTTTTCATTCTCATTTGAGTCTACGAATTTCTTTACTCCATCTTTAATTCCTTCTATAATCCAGTAGTTTTTGAGCAAAGCATTGTTCAGTTTCCATGTGGTTGATTTTTTTCCTTGCTTTTTCTGTTATTGATTTCTACTTTTATGGCTTTATGATCAGAAAAGATACTTTGTAATATTTCGATGTTTTGGATTTTGTTAAGGCTTGCTTTATGGCTTAATATGTGGTCTATTCTAGAGAATATTCCATGTGTGTTGGAAAATATACCTGGCTGCTGTTGGGAGGAGTATATGATATATGTCTGTGAGATCAAGTTGGTTGATGGTAGCATTTAGATCTTCCATGTCTTTATTGAGCTTCTTTTGGAATGTTCTGTCCTTCACCGAAGTGGTGTGTTGAAGACTCCAACTACTATTGTGGAGCTGTCTATCTCTCCTTTCAATGCTATTGAAGTTTATTTTATGTATTTTGGAGCCCTGTCATTGGGTGCATAAATATTTCTTATAGTTATGTCCTCCTTGTGTATTGACCTTTTCATCATTATATAGTGTCCTTCCTTAACCTTTGTGTTGGATTTTACTTTAAAGTTTATTTTGTCAGAGATTAATATTGCCACTTGTCTTAGTCATCTAGTGCTGCTATAACAGAAATACCACAAGTGGATGGTTTTAATGCAGAGAAGTTTATTTCCTCACAGTCAAAGTAGGCTAAAAGTCCAATTTCAGGACATCAGCTCCAGGGGAAGGCTTTCTCTCTCTGTTGGCCTTCTCATCAGTGTTCC
>NW_004443982.1:18019052-18033420 GCF_000243295.1 Trichechus manatus latirostris | reverse complement strand
AAGGCTTTCTCTCTCTGTTGGCCTTCTCATCAGTGTTCCCCTGGACTAGGAACTTCTCTGCACAGGGACCCCGGGTCCAAAGGACACAGTCTGCTCCTGGCACTGCTTTCTTGGTGGTATGAGGTCCCCCTGTCTCACTGCTCACTTCTGTCTTTTATATCTCAAGAGATTGCCTCAGGACACAATCCATCATAGAGGCAGGTTTACAACATACAGGAAAAAAAATCACACAGTACCAGGAATCATGGCCTAGCCAAATTGATACACACATTTTTTGGGGGACATAATTCAAACCATGACACCACTCCTGCTCTTTTTTCAGTGTTGTTTGCTTGATATATTTTTTTTCCATCCTTTGAGTTTTAGTTTGTTTGTGTCTTTAAGTCTAAGTTGTGTCTCTTTTAGGCAGCATAGAGACAGATAGTGGTGTTTTTTTTTTAATATCCAGTCTGCCACTCTCTGTCTCTTTATCAGTGCATTTAATCCATTTACATTCAGCACATGTGTTGAGAGGTATGAGTTTAGTGCTGTCATTTTGATGTCTTTTTGTGTGTGTTGTTGACAGTTTCTTTGTTGCACTTAATTTTCTGTGCTGAGTCATTTTTCTTTCTGTATTTTCTTTTCCTTTTTTTCATTGTTGTTGATTTTGTATTTGCTGAGTCTTTGTATTTTTCTTGTTTTTTATTTTGACTTGTAGGATTCTTAGTTTCCTCTGTGGTTACCTTAATATTTATCCCTATTTTTCTAAGTTTATACCAGTCTTTTATTTCCTTATAACGCCTTGACTTCCTCTCCATATGAAAAATCTATTTCTACATCTTTAGTCCCTCTATTTTGTTTTAATATTGTCATCTTTTACATATTGACATCTTTGTTTCCCTATTTTCAGCATTTTAGCTTTGATTTATTTTTGTGAGTTCCCTATCTGGGTTGATATCTGGTTGCTCTGTCCTGTGTTCTAGTCTTGGGTTTGTTGTCTGATGTTATTGGTTTTCTAACCAGAGGACTCTTTTTAGTATTTCTTGTAATTTTGGTTTGGTTTTTGCAAATTCCCTAAACTTCTGTTTATCTGGAAATGCCCTAATTTCACCATCATGTTTGAAAGACAGTTTTGCTGGATATATAATTCTTGGCTGGCAATTGTTTTCCTTCAAGACTTTATATATGTCATCCCATTGTCTTGCCTGCATAGTTTCTGCTGAGTAGTCCAATCTTAGTCTTATTGACTCTCCTTCGTAAATGACTTTTCATTTATCCCTAGCTGCTCTTAAAATTCTGTCTTTAGCTTTGGTTTTGGCAAGTTTGATTATAATATGTATTGGTGACTTTTTTTGGGATCTACTTTATGTCGGGTTTGATGAGCATCTTGGATAGATATCTTCTCATCTTTCATGATATCAGGGAAGTTTTCTGCCAACAAATCTTCAACAATTCTCTCTGTATTTTCTGTTATTCCCCCTGTTCTGGTACTCCAATCTCTCGCAGGTTATTCCTCTTGATAGAATCCCACATAATTCTTAAGGTTTCTTCATTTTCTTTTAATCCTTTTATCTATTTTTTTCTCAAATAAGTTGGTGTCAAGTGCTTTATCTTCAGTCTCACTAATTCTGGCTTCCATTGCCTCAATTCTGCTCCTATGACTTTCTATTTAGTTGTCTCATTCTGAAATTTTATTGTTAATCTTCTGGATTTCTTATTGCTGTCTCTCTATGGATGCTTGCAGCCCATTAAATTTGTTATTATGCTCTTCTCTAATCTTTTTAACTTCCTCTATTGTGTGTTCTGCATTTTGCCTAATGTTCTTCCTGGTTTCTTGAAGTGTTCTGTATATTAATCTTTTGTATTCTGCCTCCAGTAATTCCAAGAAATTTTCTTCCTCTGGAAAATTTCTAGGTTCTTTATTTTTGGAGCTTGCTGAAGCCATCATGGTCTGCCTCTTTATGTGATTTGATGTTGACTGTTGTCTCCAAGCCATCAATAAGTTATTATATTTATTTATTTTATGTTTGCTTACTATGTCCTAGCTTCTTGTTTTGTTTTGTTTTGATATGCCCAAATAGGCTGCTCATGTGAGCTAGCTCGATCCCCGGTGCCCCTGAAGCTCCAACGTCCTGCCCCCAGGTGGCCAGCCCTGCCACTAAGTATGTGAGCCCACAAGTCTGCCCACTCCTCCTGTATGGATTCAGCTCAGGTGTCCAGGTAGTCAGCCACCAAGTGTGTGGTGCAGGCTCTCATCTACAGTCCTAGACAGGCATGGGTGATTGGTGTAGGCACAGGCATCTGGCTGCAGCAGGCGGACACACACTGAGCAAGGCAGGGGGCTGACGACTCCCCCACCAAGTGTCCAGGAAGAAAGCGTGTCCTTGTTCCCTAGAGCACATAGGTGGATGGGTTTTGCAGCCAGACTATGAACACCCAGTGGTGTTGGCTGCAAGGACTAGGGGGCACCTCTTTTTCTTGTGCCCCTGTCGCAGGTGTCTAGGTGGTGTGGGTGGAGCCAGCAGTCCTCAGGGCCAAAATGGGAAGATTTTATGTAAACTTTTTTACATGGCCATTATTCGTTGAGTGTTTATGGAGTTTCAATTTATTTCTGGCTTTGCAGTAGGCTATATAAGTCTCCTTCTCCCTTCCCACCCCTCCATCTTTTCAGAGTCACTTTTTGAATGTAAGGAGCCCTGGTGGCGCAGTGGTTGAGAGCTGGGCTGCTAAGCAAAAGGTCAGCAGTTCAAATCCACCAGCAGCTCCTTGGAAACCCTATGGGGCAGTTCTACTCTGTCCTATAGGGTCACAATGAATCAGAGTTGACTCGATGGCAACAGGTTTGGTTTTGGATTTAAATGGCTTAGTAGGGCATCCAGTGAGTCTGCACTGATTCATTAAAAGGAGTTCTGTGTGATGGTATACAGAGGAATCTCACAGTAATGCTAACTCCAATGCATGAGAAGTGGTGTTGGCACCTCCACTTCTGCCATAGCCAAAAACAGAGTTTTCCTACAGCTTTACAACTCAAAATCTGGACTGTGAACCAGCAGCACCGGCATCACCTGGAGACTTGTTAGAAATGTAGAATCACAAGTCTCACCCCAGACCTACTGCATCTGACTCTGCTGTTTAACAAGATCCTCAGGGGATTCCTATGCACATTAAAGTTTGAGAAGCTCTGGTTTAGACTAAAGGGAAATTTCACAGTAATGCCAACACTAAGGTACATGATATGGTGCTGGCACCTATGAGGCTGTTATTGCTGGAAACACCTTACTCCTGCATGCCACTGAGGTCTGTGACTAACACCCTTGGGCCCAGGGCCAGCTCCACCTATTAGCTTTATAACGCTGGGAAGTGAGCCCACAACCACTGCCCTGAAATCACTATTTACTACCTTTGTTGACTGGCGATTGCTGACTTTGACTTCATGAACTCTGACTTCCTGGAACTACCCGCCTACCCCTTCACCTACTTAGCTGACTTCCGTAGTGGTAAATTTAACTTATCAGCTTGTCTTCTTTGGCCAGTCAAACTCCAAAGTTCTAGTCCTTCCTACATGAGATGTAGCCAAGCCTAAGTGATGATACACCTTGCGGTTGAGGCCATGTTATTAAAAGCCTGTGGGCCTTCAGCAAGTAAAGCCCTAAATTAGAACTTTTGTAAATCTTGGATGACAGAAATCCAACTTGAAGTAGCTTAATTTTATAAGGAGGGAGGAGTGCACCAATATTATGTCAAATATTATGTCACTCAGTAGAATGTTCTGCAAAGGGCACATACACAGCCATATTTTGGGATATGCCTGCCAAAAATGCATAACCTGAATCTAACCAGTTGCTGTCGAGTCAATTCTGACTTATGGCAACCCCATGTGTATCAGAATAGAACTGTGCTCCATAGGATTTTAGGTTTTCAATGGCTGATTCTTTGGAAGAAGATCACCAGGACTTTTGTCTGAGATGCCTCTGAGTAGACTCAAACCATCAACCTTTTGGTTAGCAGCTGAGAGCATTAACCGTTTGCATCACTTAGAGACTCCAATCTGAATCTAATCATGATGAAGCATCAGACCAACCCAAACTGAGGGACATACTATATAATAAACTGCCTGTACTCTTAAAAAATGTCGGTCATGAAAGACAAAGAAAGGCTGGGCATCTGTTCTAGATGAATGAAGACAAAGGGATATGACAATTGTATGCGATGTCTGATCTGGATTTTCTTCTGTATTGGGAAAAAAACTTTAAGGGATATTATTTGATTATTGGAAAAATTGAATAGTATTGTATCAATGTTAAATTTCCTGATTTTGATAATTGTGTTGTAGTTAGGTAAGATAGTGACCTTGTTTATAGGAAATATACACTGAAGTATTTTGGGGCAAAGGTGCATCATGTCTATAGCTTACTCTAAAATGCCACCATTCCATATAGACAGAGAATGATAAAACAAATGGGGCAACACATTAAAAAAGATGACTATGCGTAAAGGGTATATGGAAATTTTTGTACTGTTCTTATAACTCTTTGGGAATACATATTAAAAAATTGCAAAAAACTTTTTTTAAAGGGAGGAGTTATTCACAGTTTACTGGGGAACCTCACGGAATTAAAGGATGAGATGTAAGAATCGGAGCAGTGTGGGGACCTTGGGAACTGGAAATGAAGACTTGATGCCACCAGAACAAACTCTTTCTGGTCTGGATAAACTTTGACAGAGAGTAATAGAAACCTAAGGAGCCCTGGTAGCACAATGGTTAAGCGCTCAGCTGCTAACCGAAAGGTTGTCTGTTCAAACTCACCCAGTGGCTCTGTGAGAGAAAGACCTGGTAATCTGCTTCCGTAAAGATTACAGCCTAGAAAACCCTATGGAGGAGCTCTACTCTGACAGATGGAGCCACTATGAGTTGAAAATTGACTCAATGGCACAACAATAGAAACCTGGAAATTTAGGGCAAGAAAAGGGCTTCCACGACCCTTGAACTCTATGTCTCCATCTTATGCATGAGAAAACCGAGATCCAGATGGCAAAAGTGGCTTGCCCAAGGACTTGCCAATAATTAATGCAGCTTCCAAGTGCAGACATTTAGGACTCTTTTATATTGGTCATAAACAGATCCTTAAAGTTCTTTTTCTTATGCTTTTAAGTTAGACTATGAGTTGAAGTAAGGACAAAAATGATCATAAATGACAAATCTGCAGTTACATAAATATATATATATTCTATGCACAAATATCTAAGCAAGATCTCCTCCTACAGGATTACCATGCCCCTCCCAAAATGTTGATATTAAATGTGTATATGAAAAATGAAATATTTAAACATAAAGAACATTGGTAATTTTCTTTCAATACAATCTTATTTATATAATGGAAATCATCTAGAAGATGTTTATTTCTCCATTTATCATGTGGGTGGGTACATTCTGTCCTTTTCCATGGCATTTTTCTTACCCCATCAATGGCATCAACTCTTGGTTAAAAAGTAATACTAATCTAGACTCAATTCTTGGAAATGTTCCTTGTGATCTGGAGAGACTGTGATTGCAGTCCATTTAGAGTGTATAAGGCGTGGAGGGTTGCCTAGAAGCCATCTAGTCCAACTCGTTCCTTTTAAAGGTGAGGACTGCCTGCAGCGGTTACTTAGACACTCCCCTTCCACCGCCTGCACCTGTTTCACAATATGAAATGGATTTAAAGTGGAATATTATCTATTTGCATATATTGAAATAATTATCTTTGAGATCACTTATGAAACAGCAGTATGTGTAGAGAAAGCTGAGCATCATTTAAGCATGCTTCCCACAATCCTGTATCTTTTGGTATAGAGAAGCATTTGTGTAATGGTTGGAAAGTTACACCGGAAACTGAGAAACCTGCCTTGACCAATCACCTCCACAACAGCTTTGGAAATAGAATGCAAATCCTAGCCTAAGGATTCTAGGTGGTGGAGTGCAAAGCTGACTATTTAGTGGCTTAGTGTGGGGCGAGAAGCAATGAATTTAAAAAAAAAGAATCAAGTGTGCCCTCCATCGCTGTGTTCAAACACTGATCATGAATGACTAACATAAAATTTTCAGAGAATATAGATGCCTGTGATTCAGTGCAGTGGCAAACACAGTTATCTACCAGATATCCATTTTTTACTTTCTCCTTACTAACAGAATCCTAATCTTGTTTGGTGTAGCAATGTTCTCAGATAATTACTTGATTTTCAACCTCTTTCTGTCAGAGTGGCTATGTCACACATACTAGCTAATTTCATGTCAATGTAAGTCTGCTGGAGGTTTCTGGGAAAATTTTTGCTTCTGGAAAGGAATACGGCAGGTGCAGCCCTTCCCCGTTTCTTCCTGCCTTGAATGTGAACATGATGTCTGGAGTTGCAGCTGCCATTTTGTGCCCATGGAGCAACATGAGGGAAAGAGGAGAGAATCACAGAGATCCTGGCTCTGATACTGAAAGCCACTTAATAATACCAGCAGTTGGCCACCTCCAGACTTCTTGTTATATGAGAAAAATAACCCTTTATTTGATTAAGCCACTAGAAGTCAGATTTACCCTTAACTGGAGTTAAGCACATTCCTAATACTAACGTAGTAGGCCCTTTGGAGTTGTCTGACTAAGTCAAAATAACCCCATTTTTCTGTGCAATATTGCCCCACTTCCCTTCTGGGTAGATCTTTGCAGACATGTCGAACTACTTGTCTCCGCCCTTTCAGCTGGAGTTGTTGCAATTGGAGTAAACACACCTGACTGAGGCTGAGCCAATCAGATTCTCTCTCTGGAATTTAAAGTTGGGTTTCAGTGATTCTGGTTGATGCTGCAATGTGGCTAAAACTGAGGAACATGCTAAGAATGGAAGCTGTGTGTGTGTTAGGTGTGATGGAGGGAGGTGTCACGGTCACATTCAGCCTCAGAGAAGTGGGTAAAACAGGCTGTGTAGAAAGTGAAAGATGATGGCAGAGACCAGTGTTACCAAGAGAAAGAGCATTGTCTGGTGCCTAGCAGCTTTCTAGGTCAAAGTATTAGTCAGTCCCATCTTGGGCTTGGATGCCTTCAGTTTCCAGGAGCTGCTCCAGCTTCTTTCCAGAGAGTGGAGCAGCCGTGGGTGGTTGTCAAGGTTGTGCCCTGCACAAGGGTGTCTGGCCAAGAGGACAAAGAAAGTGGAATCCAGCCTCCGCATTCTTGTCTCCAAGTCCTAGCCTTGCCTGAATCGGTCCAGATATAATGCTCTCCTTTACGTAATTCATCTGCCTAGAAGGGAGCATCTTTTTCTGTTTCACACAAAGGCATAGGAAGGCCCTTCTTCAGTGTTGTTAGTCAAATTGGTTTCTGTTACTTGCAACCAAAAGGACCTTGGCATTCAGACAAAATGTATGAAACAACAAACAGCTAAAGCATTTGATCCTACCATTCGATAGATAGGCTGCCTGCTCAACACCCTAACATCTTTTGCTTTTTTATTGAAGTCTGATTTACATACAGTAAAATGTACAAATCTTAAGTGTATAGCTCAGTGATTTAACTGTGTAACTCATGTATCTACCCAGATCAAGATACAGGACATTTCCATAATCCCAGAAAGTGCCTTGTATCCCAGTCAGTACCACGACCACCTCCACGCCATACACATACAGTCACACACACACATACAAACGGACCCTCAGAGGTAAGCACTCTTTTGACCTTTATCATCATAGACTGGTTTTGCCAGAGGAACTTCATATAAATGGAATCATATACAGTAAGTATTATTTTGTATCTGGCTCCTTTTGCTCAACCTGTTTATGAGATCTGTCTTGGTTATCTAGTGCTGCTATAACAGAAGTACCACAAGTGGATGGCTTTAACAAAGAGAAATTTATTCTCTCACAGTCTAGGAGGCTAGAAGTCCAAACTCAGGGCGCCAGTTCCAGGGAAAGGCTTTCTCTATCTGTTGGCTCTGGGGGAAGGTCCTTGCCATCAATCTTCCCCAGCTGAGAAGCTTCTCAGTGCAGGGACCCTGGGTCCAAAGGATGCGCTATTGTCCTGGCTCTTGTTTCTTGGTGGTATGAGGTCCCCATTTCTGAGTGGTGACTCCACCCTTTGAGACCACAAAGGTTGTGGCCCTGCCCTTTGAGACTGAGGCAGCTCTGCCTCCTGTGTTCCTTGTCTCTTCAGCTTCTGCTTCCTGGTTCCGTGGCCTCTCGGCCCCTCAGGACACACTGCCTGCATCTGCCCTGCTGGGGCAAGTGTTCCGAAGCTCTTCAGCACCACTGATAAGTGCCTGGAAGCACCCTACTCCACCAGTAAACTTTGGCTGGAAGGCCCTCAGCTCTGTTGCTTCATGGATCGGCAAGCCCAGCTCCACTGATAAGTGCCCAGGGACACCCCACTCCGCCAGGAAGCCTCCTATGCAAAGACACTCAGCTCTCTCGCTCCATGGGTCAGTTCAGCTCTGTTCTGAGCTGGTCTTCTGGTTCTGCTGCTGCTGATTCTCTGCTGCTGCTTCTTGCTGTCTGTGCCATCTCCAGTGTAACAGCTTTCCTCACTTCCTTCTGAGTCCTCACCAGAATTGTTTTTGATGTCCATAATTCCGCCAACAGTATCTTGAGGGAAATCTAGGCTTTTACTGTCAGGCTCTTTAAAACTCCTCCAGCCTCTATCCATTCACAGTTTCAAAACCGCTTCCACACTTTAGGTTATCAGTTAGAGCAGCACCCCACTCCCAGTACCAAATGTCTTAGGCTGGGTTCTCTAAAGAAGCAAAACCAGTAAAGCGTATAAATATATATAGAGAGATTTATATCAAGGAAATGGCTCACGCACTTGTAGAGGCTGGAATGTCCCAAGTCCGTGGGTCAGGATAGAGGATTCTCCTGATTCACATAGCTGCAGGGGCTGGTGAACCCAAGATCAGCACATCAGAGAGCAGGGCTCTTGCTCATAGGCTGCGAAGATGGACAGATTGCAAGATCGACAGGCAAGACCACAGGTCAGCTGCTAGCTCAAGTTCCAAGAACCAGCGCTCAGACGAACAGGAGCCAGCTACAGGATCCAGAGCAAGCAAAAGCCCACAAGCCTTGCCAGAATGTCCACTTATATTTGATGTAGGCCACATGCCCAAGGAAACTTCCTTTCAACTGATTGGCTACTCACAGCAGGTCCCATCATGGAGGTGATCACATTATATCAAATCTCATCATGGAAGTGTGATCACATCATACAACTGCCAACCTACATCATAACTGCCAAACCACTGAGAATCATGGCCCAGCCAAGTTGACACACAACCTTAACCAACACAAGATCCGTCCGTATTGTTGCATGTATCAGTAATTTATTCTCTTTTTATTGCTGAGTAGTATTTCATTGTGTGAATATACCACAATTTATTAACCCAGTCTCCTGTTGATGGACATTTAAGATGTTTCCAGGTTTTAACTATTAAGAATAAAGCTGCGATGGATATTCTTATACAAGTGAACCTATGTACTTACTTCCCTTGGACTCTGATGTACTGTAGTACAAGTTAAAATTATACTTCCACACCGTATATGTGTGTGTGTACCTTTAAATATATATTTTCTTAATCACATGCATTTATCTAGATAAATTCTATCTTGAGTTGTTCCTTCATAGTGTAATTGAGGGACTTTATTTTGTAAGTATCTCTTCATAATTAATTATGTATTTAATATATTTATCCCTTTTACATATTAAAGATGAAACTACTCTCTCAGTATCATGGGGATGCATGCATTTGTTTATTTAAAAAGTAGTAAACAGTATTTTGTGTTTCAACTAATAAAGCAAATTTATAGTGAAGGTACCTGGTGTAAAGCTTATAGTTAAGAGGCTAGTTTGTGACCAGGAATAAGTACAACAAAGCTATTTTGACCACCTGTGCTATCTACAGTACTAAATAGTGCTGTATTTGCTTCAATGCAAAGAAATATAAAGCAGTGGTGTGCCAGGGATGGAATGTAATGAACAATTTCAGATTTTTTCACACGTCAAAGATTCTGCTTCTAGATATGGCTGGTATCTGTCTCTCTCCCAACCTCACGGCACCCTCCTACAGAATCAAAGATTCTTTTCAAATTTACAATACCTGACGGGTGGATGACCCAGTAAGCAAGGATGTGGTGAAACCCAAGTGAAATTGTTCACTACAGATGATCTGGTAAGGAAGGTAAACACCGTGCTTACCTTGCCTATTGGATACTCCACCTCTGGGTATGTCTCAGCACCATAAGTAGAGTTTTTTTGTTTTTTTTTTTTAAATGAGTGTCTTGTCCTACCCCCCATAAAATTTTGGTCTAGATCGAGGCCTCTGTTTTTAAAAACTAATTCTGTCCTATAGCCACTGGCCATTTCTTTCTGATGTCTATCCTTATAATTTTGGTGATTGCTTTCAGTTCAACATTGGATCCTGTGAATGGATTTCATCCTCAGACAACATGCGAGCATGCGATTCACTTAACATTGATTCATTTATACTGACCCAAACGGAAACTATATCCATTGACATCGAGTCGATTCTGACTCATAGCAACCCTATAGGACAGGGTAGAACCTCCCCATAGGGTTTCCAAGAAGCGGCTGGTGGATTCGAACTGCAGACCTTTGGGTTAGCAGCGGAGCTCTTAACCACCACACCACCAGGGCTCTTTTATACAGACCAAAAAAATCAAACCAAACCGGTTGCTGTCGAGTCGATTCCAACTCATAGTGACCCTATAGGACAGAGTAGAAATGCCCCATAGGGTTTCCAAGGAGCAGCTGGTGGATTCGAACTGCTGACCTTTTGGTAAATAGCTGAACTCTTAACCACTACACCACCAGGGTTTCCTTTATAATGACAGTCCCATTAAAATAATAAAAAAGTATGGAAAGTGGTTGAATAAAGACTATTTAGAGAAATAAAATATGGAGTGTGATACAAATCCACTCAGACTATAATATGAAAATGTAATCTCCCTAATGGCAGGATTTTTTCTCTCTTTACTTCACTGATTTACTCCTGTGACTATAGTGTAGTTGTTGTTAACTGCCGTCGAACAGCTCTGACTTATAGTGACCCAATGCACAATGGAATGAAAAGCTGCCTGGCCATGAGCCATCCCTGCTATTGGTTGTGGTTCGAACCATTGTGATCCATAGGTTTTTTTTTAATAGATGATTTTTTTTTATTGTGCTTTAAGTGAAATTTTACAGTTCAAGTCAGTTTCTCACACAAAAATTTATACACATATTGCTATGTGACCCTAGCTGCTCTCCCTATAATGTGACAGCACACTCCTTCTTCCCACCCCGGATGTCCCGTGTCTGTTCAACCAGCTCCTGTCCCTTTTTGCCTTCTCTTCTCACCTCTGCACAGGAGCTGCCCATTTAGTCTCAAGTATCTACTTGAGCTAGGAAGCCCTCTCTTCATGAGTATCATTTTATGTCCCATAGTCCAGTCTAATCTTTGTCTGAAGAGTTGGCTTTGGGAATGTTTCAGTTCTGGGCTAACAGAGAGTCCAGGGGCTATGTCTTCCGGGATCCCTCCAGTCTCAGTCAGACCATTAAGTGTGGTCTTTTTACTAGAATTTGAGTTCTGTACCCCACTTTTCTCCTGCTCCATCAGGGACTCTCTGTTGTGTTGCCTGTCAGGGAGGTCATTGGTGGTAGCTGGGCACCATCTAGTTCTTCTGTTCTGAAGCTGATGGAGTCTCTGGTTTATGTGGCCCTTTCTATCTCTTGGGCTGATATTTTCCTTGTGTCTTTGGTGTTCTTCATTCCCCTTTGCTCCAGGTGGGTTGGGACCAATTGAGGTTACTTAGATGGCCACTTGCTAGCTTTTAAGACCCCAGATGCCACTCACTGAAGTAGGATGCAGAATATTTTCTTAATAAACTTTGTTACGCCAATTGACCTAGATGTCCCCTAACACCATGGGCCCCAGACCCTGCCCCTACTACCATATCCCTCAAAGTGTTTGGTTGTATTCAGGAAACTTCTTAGCTTTTGGTTTAGTCCAGTTGTGCTGACTTCCCCTGTATTGCATGTTGTCCTTCCCTTCACCTAAGATAATTCTTATCTACTATTTAGTTAGTGAATACTCCTCTCCCTCCCTCCTCACCCTTGTAACCATCAAAGAGTGTTTTCTTCTGTGTTTAAACCGTTTCTTAAGTTCTTATAATAGTGGTCTCATATAATATTTGTCCTTTTGCGACTGACTAATTTCACTTAGCATAATGCCTTCCAGAGTCATCCATGTTATGTGATGTCTCGCAGATTCATCGTTGTTCTTTATCATCGAGTAGTATCCCATTGTGTGAATTTACCATAATTTGTTTATCCATTTGTCCGTTGATGGGCACCTAGGGTGTTTCCATATTTTTGCTATTGTAAACAGTGCTGCAATGCACATGGGTGTACATATATCTATTCGTGTGACGGCTCTTGTTTCTCTAGGATATATTCCAAGGAGCAGGATTGCTGGATCAGATGGCACTTCTATTTCTAGCTTTTTAAGGAAGCGCCAAATCGATTTCCAAAGTGGTTGTACCATTTTACATTCCCACCAGCAGTGTATAAGTGTTCCAGTCTCTCCACAACCTCTCCAAAATTTATTATTTTGTGTTTTTTAGATTAATGCTAGCCTTGCTGGGGTGAGATGGTATCTCATTGTAATTTTGATTTGCATGTCTCTAATGGCTATTGATCTTGAGCATTTCCTCATATGTCTGTTAGCTGCCTGAATGTCTTCTTTGGCAAAGTGCCTGTTCATATCCTTTGCCCATTTTTTAATTGGGTTATTTCTCTTTTTGTTGTTGAGAATTTGCGGTATATTGTAGATTTTAGAGATTAGACGCTGATCGGATTTGTCATAGCCAAAATTTTTTTTCCCAGTCTGTACGTTGTCTTTTTACTCTTTTGGTGAAGTCTTTTGGTGAGCATAAGTGTTTGATTTTTAGGAGCTCCCAGTTATCAGGTTTCTTTTCTGATCTTTGTGCATTGTTATTTATGGTTTGTATTCTGTTTATGCCATGTATTAGGGCTCCTAGCGTAGTCCCTATTTTTCTTCCATGATCTTTACCATTTTTGATTCTATATTTAGGTCTCTGATCCATTTTGAGTTAGTTTTTGTGATTGGTGTGAAGTTTGGGTTTTCTTTCAGTTTTTTGCAGATGGATTTCCAGTTATGCCAGCACCATTGGTTAAAGAGACTGTCTTTTCCCCAGTTAAAGGACTTTGGGCCTTTGTCAAATATCAGCTGCTCATCGGTGGATGAATTTATGTCTGGATTCTCAATTCTGTTCCATTGGTCTATGTATCTGTTGTTGTTCCGGTACCAGGCTGCTTTGACTACCGTGGCCATATAATAGGTTCTAAAATCAGGTAGTATGAGGCCACCTACTTTGTTCTTCTTCTTGAGTAATACTTTACTTATCGGGGCCTCTTCCCTTTCCATATGAATTTGGTGATTTGTTTCTCCATCTCATTAAAAAATGCCATTGGAATTTGGATCAGGATTGCATTGTATCTGTAGATTGCTTTGGGTAGAATTGACATTTTCACAATGTTGAGTCTTCCTAACCATGAGAAAGGTATGCTTTTCCATTTATGCAGGTCTCTTTTGGTTTCTTGCAGCAGTGTCTTGTAGTTTTCTTTGTATAGGTCTTTTCCATCTCCAGTTCCATTTATTCCTAAGTATTTTATCTTCTTGGGGGCGATTGTAAATGGTATTGATTTGGCGATTTCCTCTTCGAAGTTGTCTTTGTTGATGTAGATGAATCCAAGTGATTTTTGTATGTTTATCTTGATGCTTTGCTGAAATCTTCTATTAGTTCCAGAAGTTTTCTTGTGGATTCTTTGTGGTTTTCTGTGTCTAAGATCATATCATCTGTAAATAGAGATATTTTTACTTCTTCCTTACCAATTGGATGTCCTTTATTTATTTTTCTAGCCTAGTTGCTCTGGCTTGGACCTCCAGCACAATGTTGAATAAGAGTGGTGATCAAGGGCATCCTTGTCTGGTTCCTGTTCGCAAGGGGAATGCTTTCAAACTCTCTCCGTTTAGGATGATGTTGGCTTTGTATAAATGCCCTTTATTATGTTGAGGAATTTTCCTTCTATTCCTATTTCGCTGAGAGTTTTTATCATGAATGGGTGTTGGACTTTGTCAAGTGCCTTTTCTGCACTTGATACGATCATGCGGTTCTTGTCTTTTGTTTTATTGTGATGGATTACATTGATTGTTTTTCTAATGTTGAACCATCCCTACATACCTGGTATGAATCCCACTTGGTCATGGTGAATTATTTTTTTGATATGTTGTTGAATTTTATTGGCTAAAATTTTGTTGAGGATTTTTGCATCTATGTTCATGAGGGATATTGGTCTGTAATTTTCTT
>NW_004443982.1:18014854-18018140 GCF_000243295.1 Trichechus manatus latirostris | reverse complement strand
CCTAATATGTGGTCTATTCTGGAGAATGTTCCATGTGCGTTGGAAAAGAAAGTGTACTTGACTACTGTTGGGTGGAGTGTTTGGTATATGTCTGTGAGATCAAGTTGGTTGATGGTAGCATTTATATCTTCCATGTCTTTATTGATCTTCTTTCAAGATGTTCTTTCTTTCACTGAAAGTGGTGTGTTGAAGTCTCCTCCTATTATTGTGGAGCTATCTATCACTCTTTTCAATGATGTTAGAGTTTGTTTTATGTATTTTGGAGGTCTGTCGTTTGCTGTGTAAATATTTATTATGGTTATGTCCTCCTTGTGTATTGCCCTTTAATCATTATATAGCGTCCTTCCTTATACTTTGTGGTGGATTTTACCTTAAAGTACATTTTGTCTGAGATTGATATTGCCACTCCTGCTCTTCTTTGAGTGTTGTTTGCTTGATATATATTTTTTTCCATCCTTTGAATTTTAGTTTGTGTCTTTAAGTCTAAGGTGTGTCTCTTGTAGGCAGCATATAGATGAATCGTGTTTTTTAATCCATTCTGCCACTCTCTCTGTCTTTATTGGTGCATTTATTCCATTTACATTCAGCATAATTATTGATAGGTATGCATTTAGTGCTGTCATTTTAATGTCTTTTTTTGTTGTTGTTATTGACAGTTTCTTCATTCCACTTAATTTTCTGTGCTGTCATTTTTCTTTCTGTATTTTCTTTTCATCTTTTTCATTGTTGTTGATTTTGTATTTGCTGAGTCTTTATGTTTTTCCTTTTTTTTATTTTCATGTGTAGGATTTTTAGTTCCCTTTGTGGTTGCCTTAATATTTACCCCTATTTTTCTAAGTTTAAACCAATCTTTTATTTCTTTATATTGCCTTGACTTCCTCTCCATATAAAAGATTTATGGCTACATTTTTTAGTCCTTCTGTTTTGTTTTAATGTTGTCGTCTTTTACATATTGACATCTCTGTTTCCCTATTTTCAGCACCTTAGCTTTGACTTATTTTTGTGACTTCCCTATCTGGGTTGATATCTGGTCGTTCTGTTCTTTGTTCTAGTCTTGGTTTGTTATCTGATGTTATTGATTTTCTAACCGGAAGGCTCCCTTTAGTATTTCTTGTAATTTTGGTTTGGTTTTTGAAAATTCCTTAAATTTCTGTTTATCTGGAAATGGCCTAATTTTGTCATCATATTTGAGAGATATTTTTGCTGGGTATATAATTCTTGGCTGGCAACTGTTTTCCTTAAAGGCTTTATATATGTTATCTCATTGCTTTCTTGCCTGTGTGGTTTCTGCTAAGGAATCAGAGCTTAGTCTTATTGACTCTCCTTTGTAGGTGACTTTTTATTTATACCTAGCTGCTCTTAAAATTCTGTCTTTATCTTTGGTTTTGGCAAGTTTGATTATAATACAACTTGGTGACTTTCTTTTGGGATCTACCTTGTGTGGGTTTTGATGAGCATCTGGCATAGATATCTTCTCATCTTTCATGATATCAGGGAAGTTCTCTGCCAACAAATCTTCAACAATTCTCTCTGTATTTTCTGTTATCTCCCCACCCCATTCTGGTAGTCCAGTCACTCATAGGTTATTCCTCTTAATAAAGTCCCACATAATTCTTAGGCTTTCTTCATTTGTTTTTATCCTTTTATCTGATTTTTCCTCAAATAAGTTAGTGTCAAGTGCTTTGTCTTCAGTCTCACTAATTCTGGCTTCCATTGCCTCAATTCTGCTTCTATGACTTTCTACTGAGCTGTCTAATTCTGAAATTTTATTGTTAATCTTCTGGATTTCTGATTGCTGTCTCTCTATGGATTCTTGCAACCTGTTAAATTTGTCATTATGCTGTTCTTTAATCTTTCTAACTTCCTCTATTGTGTGTTCTGCATTTTAACTAATTTCCTTCCTGATTTCTTGAAGAGTTCTGTATATTAATCTTTTGTATTCTGCCTCCAGTAATTCCAAGAAATTTTCTTCCTCTGGAAAATTTCTAGGTTCTTTATTTTGTGAGCTTGCTGAAGCCATCATGGTCTGCCTCTTTATGTGATTTGATGTTGACTGTTGTCTCCAAGCCATCAATAAGTTGTTATATTTATTTATTTTATGTTTGCTTACTGTGTCCTAGCTTCTAGTTTTATTTTGTTTTGATATGCCCAAATAGGCTGCTCACGTGAGCTAGATTGATTATTGGCACCTTTGAAGCTCTAATGTCCTGTTACCAAGTGGTTAGATCTGTTACTAGGTATGTGAGCCCAGGAGTCCATTTACTTTTCTTATATGGATTCAGCTCAGGTGTCCAGATAGTTGGTCACCAAGTGTGTGGTGCAGGCTCTCACCTACAGTTGTAAATGGGCAAGGGCAATAGGCGTAGGCACTGGTATCTGGCTGCAGTGGGGGGGTCGCATGCTGAGCAAGGCAGGAGGCTGACGGCTGCCCCTGAGTGTCTTGGAAGAAAGCGTGTCCCTCTTACCTAGAGTGTGTAGGTGGGTGGGTTTTGCACCTGGACTATGGGCACCCAAATCTGTTGGCTTTAAGGACTGGGAGACACCACTTATTCTTGGACTCCTCTTGTAGGTGTCTAGTTGGAATGGGTGGAGCCACCTGTCCTCAGGCCCCTGATGTGGGTAGATGAGGACCCTGCTAAGTGGGCAGAATGGTTTCAATTGTCACGAACCTACCACTCCACCATATAGCTTATACAGTGAAGTTAGGCTTCAGTACAACAATATACCCCATTGTACTGTGCTAATGAGGGCCTACACTGTTAAAATGGGCCCAGACAGGTCTATGCAGAGGTGAAAGGCATTCAAAGTCCGTAGACCCTTTATGCCTGTGCCTTGTCAAAGGAGCTGTGCCTGGACTGAGTTCTCGGCTTAGGGACCTGGCAGATTATTTTTTCCTGTTTTGTTAATTTGTTCCCTCTCCAAGGCCAAGAGAATAGCCTAGGGCAGGTGACAGGTCCTACTTCTGGCCCAGGGAAGTGGCAACTGCTAGTGCAGATTGGGGAGGGAGTAGGTAAATGGGAGAGAGGTTCTTCCCAAAGGGGGTGTGTTTTGATCCGAGTGGTGGGTTAAACACATGTACTTATCTTTTGCTGATTGAGAGTCACTTTTCAGTGGCTCTGGAGGCCTGAGCAGACTATCCGCCACTCAATCTCTCCCAGCATGGAAAACGCATGCTGAACGCCACTGTCCACCTCACCGCACACACCAGCATATCTGGCCCGCAGGGTACCGGCTCCCACTGAGTCAGGTCTGGCAACTCCTTGCTGCTTCTGAACGGTTTCTCCCT
>NW_004443982.1:17975000-18014744 GCF_000243295.1 Trichechus manatus latirostris | reverse complement strand
AAGCATCTGACTACTCCACCATATTGGCCCCGCCTACATAGAGTTTTCATTGGCTGATTTTTCAGAAGTAAATTGTCAGGCCTTTCTTCCTAGTCCATCTTAGTCTGGAAGTGCCACTGAAACCTGTTCAGCATCATAGCAACACTCAAGCCCCCACTGACATATGTGTGGTGGCTGTGCTTGCGGTGTATTGGCCGAGAATCAAACCTGGGTCTCCTACACGGAAGGTGAGAATTCTACCACTGAACGACCACTGCCTTCTAGTGATCCATAGTTGTTGTTGTTGGGTGCTGTTGAGTCAATTTTCAACTCATAGCAATTCCATTTGACAGAGTAGAGCTGTCCCATAGGGTTTTCTTGGCTGTAATCTTTACAGAAGCAGATCACCAGGCATTTCTCCCATGGAGCTGCTGGGTGGGTTCAAACCAACTTTTCTGTTAGCAGCTAAGCACTTAACCATTTGCGCCACCAGGACTCATAGTAGGGCTCGGTAAATATTTACAGAATAACTTACAAGGTAACAAATCCTGATTCACTCAGTAGTGATTATATATCCCGGTTGCACATCCCAGCTTCCGTTTTAAAGACCAGAAGCCTCCCCAGCTTTGTTCACTTGGTAACAACCACTTGGAACTTGTCAAGGCTCAAATCTGAGGAAGAGCCTTTGGGGACCTTCTTGCTTTTAACAGGGTGAAGGTGTCAATATACTTCACTTTTCTCTCCTCTTTAGCCATAGCTCCTGAAATTCTCTACTCCTTTCCCCTTCCTCTAGGGGTACAATGAAAAATGAAGCCAGCCACAGAAGATCTGTGCTTCTCAAGACTCTCTGGCTCCAGTCAGGGAATGCTGATAGCAGCCTCTTCATCATGCCTTAATGCTCATATCACCTCAAATCTCCTTTTTCAATTTGTCATTTATATAAAAAGTGATTCTATCTGTATTTTATAATCTAGCTCTCCTAAAGATCCCTGATTAAAACTGTTACTTAAAAGAAACCAGGAAAAAAATAAAAAGAAGGAAATCAGAATCGTTTTCCCTTTTAAATATCTGAAAACAATGTCAATGCAACAGAACTGCTTTGGACACAATCATACAGAGTATTCCTTTAATACCTGAATGAATAAGAAGGGAGGAATGGAAAAATGATATACATTAATAAATCATATACATCATGAACCAGAAAGAACCTGGGAAGTTACCTAGGTCAGCCACCTCATTATACAGATGCAGATGGTGGGCTAGAGAGGTTAAATCACTTGCCCAGTGCCATATAATGACAAAGCCAGAAGTTCTGAATTTCCCAACCATGGTTACCACCCCCTCTCCCTGCCCCACTGCCTTAGCATTAAGTTTTGTTTTGCACACAGAGACTGTGCCATTCGTGGCCAACCCAGCACTATACCACATTGCCTCTCCTAGCCCAAGGAACACATTTATTTATTAAAATATATTTTGAGGCACTAGGGGATAAATAAGATATAAGGGGTTTTAAAGACTCTCTGCTTTCCCTCCTACATGTACTACCTATTCTAGAAGAGCCTTCATCCATCAATCCCTCAGGCCCCTGTCAAAGAACATGGCAAAAGAAACCCTTCCAACCTGTTCTGTCTAAAGCTTCTACGTGAAAGAGTTACAGAGCTTTAAAGTGTCCAAATTGTTCAGATTTTGTTCTTCCAGGAACATTTTTGTGACTAGCTCTCTAAGGTCACAGGGTGAGCAGTACATAATACAGTCACTTAAGTTGAGGGGATAGTGGTTCCTGGAAAAGAAGATAGTTGCTTCACAGTGCTTGTTGGTGAGGCTCCCATGGACCTCTTCTCTGTCTTCCCGAAGGTACTTTGAGGATTTGAGGATCCATTGTCATGGTGGCAGATTGGAGAGTGTCCATTGTCCTTGACCTGGAGCAGGAAAAGTGGAGGAGGTAAAGAGGTCACACAGGGCAATGGCAGCCGAGGTGACAGTGTGTTGTCCCTGGACTCTAAGATAGCACTTAACAAGAAAAATCAATTGCAACCTTGGGAGTGCATCCAGAACTGGGAACTGCACTTGAATTTGCTCCCTCAGACCATCAGCCTCGCTTTAAAGAGCTCTGTAGCTAGAGGTTTCCAAGGAAATAGATGTGCAAGTGGGCACAGAATTGCTTTACAGGGAAATGAATGCTAGCAATGTGATTATGTTGGTACTTTATGACTGCCCTCTTGATGTAAGTTTGACTGTAAGTAACCCAATTAACAGTGACTCAAAAAAATAGGGGTTAATTTTTCTCTTATAACAAGAGTTTGGAGATAGGTAATTTCACATATTGTGCAGATGATCAGTGATGTCCATGAAAACGAGGATCTTTCGATCTTTATCCTCCATCATTCTTTGAATGTTATCCGTTTATCCACATGCTCGTTGCCACAAGATGCATGATGGCTTCTACAGCTCCAGACCTCACATCTACATTCAAAGCAGCAGAAAGAGGAATGTAACAGCCGTGTCCATCCATTTTATTTCATTTTTATCTTGGAAACAAAAAGCTTTCCAAGAAGATTTCCCCATTAATCAGAACGAGGCCACATGGCTAACCCTACAAGGAAGGCTGAGAACTGAGTATCTGGCAAGGGGCAATAGGATTGTCATGATTAGCTGAGGCTAAAAACAATTTATCACCTAGGGCCAGACACACTTGTCACCATGTGAGTCGGAATTGACTTGACCACAACAGGTATGGATTAGCAAGGAATATAAGGAGCCCTGGTGCTTGACTGCTAACTGAAAGGTCAGCAGTTCAACCAACAAGCAGCTCCGTGGGAGGAAAGACCTGATGATCTGCTCCTGTAAAGATTACAGCCTAGGAAATCCTAGGGGCAGTTCAACTCTGTCCTATAGGGTTGCTGTGAGTTGGAATCAACTTGATGGTACACAACAACAAAAGCAAGGAATATGAGGAGAATCAATGTTGAGTAGGTAACTAATAGAGTAAGCTACAAATATGTAATCAGAATTGGCCTTCCAAATAAGAAAGGCATTTACTATGTACCTAAAGGGTAGGGTTACATTGCACTCGTCTCTATATTTTTATACTCTCTAGCACAGTGCCAGGCACCCAGCAGGCATTTGAAAAATGCTTGTTTAAACACAGTTTGAGAATACTCCGATCACATATTCATTTGACAACAGCTTAGAGGAGTGTTCGATGTAAAATGGTCACCTATACATCCAGTCTTTAAAACATGTAGCAATTCACTTTGAGGCGTCAGGAGACCTAAGATTCTTGATGGGGCCTAAACTACAGAAAATAGTGCCTAGGGCAATTAGTGTTAAATGGCTGAATGATCTCTCACAGCTATCGACGGAAACTGTTATGGCCAGTAGAAACTGCTGATTGGCACCCCCACCTCAAGCAGCGCGCAGGGCATGGGGCCCTACCTGCCTTCCAAACCCCCTCCCTCAAGTTAGGCCTCTGCTCCTGACTTTCAAGTAACCAATGCCAAGAGGCTAAAAAGACATCCTAGTTCTTTAAGCTTTCTACTAGGAAGAAAGTACACAAAAGAATATGCATCTAGATAAAATAAAATGCCAAGACTAGAGGACAATTTAAAAGTGCCCTACAATTTCATTGCAAAGGGACGTTTTGCCTACCCTATAAGAAATGAAACCACTGAAACACAAGTCACATTCACATTCCAGAATTATAGCCCAAATATGTATATAACAAAAAAACCTAACCCATTGCCATCAAGTCAATTCTGACTCATAACGACCCTATAGGACAAAGTAGAGCTGCCCCACAGGGTTTCCAAGGCCGTAAATCTTTATGGAAACAGAGTGCCACATATTTCTCCCATAGAGTGGCTGAGGGGGTTCAAACTGCCAACCTTTCAGTTAGCAGCCAGATTCGTAACCACTGCACCACCAGGACTCCTCCAAATATGTATATATAGCTCTGTAAATAGTTGTCATTAAGTGTTGAATCACAAAATAACAAAATATTGTAGATGAAAGTCACTTTAAAGACCTCCTCGGTCAAACTACGTGTTTTTTCAGATAAGGAAACTGAGGTCCAGAGAGGTTACTTGATTTGTCTAAAGTTACAAAGCAAGTTAGTGACAAAGCCTTGTCTAGAAACTAGATAAGCTTGAGAAGTATTTTGAAAGAGCAAAGGAATGTGGTTTTGGGGAGGGAAAGTGGGACGGTGAAGGCTGCAAATGTGGTGATGAGAAAAGAAAAGTAAATATGCAGGCAGGAAGGGCCATACATTACAATGCAGGTTGACCTGAGCTGGTCCTTGGGTGGGAAGAGAGGGGGTATGAAGTAGGCAATAGCAGGATTATTTTATGAGAGACATCCTGAGCACAGACCTCTAAGGCCTATTGTGCTGAATAGTGGGGGGTGGAGCCATGATTGGGCTTCAGATGCCCCTTTTAACAATAACTTACATGCATTCAGCATGTGCTTTATGCCAGGAACTGTGCTAAATACCTTAAATGCAATCTTTACAGCTATCCAGTGAGGTAGGTCTTACTACTGCTACTTTTTACAAATGAGAAAATGGAGGCTTGAAAAAGATAAGTAATTTGCCCAAATTCACACTGCTAGTAAGTGGTGGAGCTAAGTTTGGAGCTCAGGTCTATCTGACCCCAAAGGCCATGTTTTTGATCACCATGATATGCCTCCTTTTTGTGTTCAAGAGCCAGAGTCATCCAATGCTTTAGAGAACCATAGAGTTTGGAGTGGTGCTCAGTGGGTGGTACCAGACCAGATCACCATCACCTAAGAGCTTGTTAGAAATCCAAGATCTCAGGCCTCATACCACAACTACTGAATCAGACTCTCTGAGGACAAGGCTCGGGAATCTGTGTTTTAACAAGATTGCTAGGTGATTTTTAGACACACTAAAATTTAAGAAGCACTGACCTAGTGGGCAGATTTTAGTCCAGCCCTTTTATTTTACAGATGAAGAAACTGAGGTCTGGTGAAGTTGAATCTCAAGCCCAGATCTACTGATTCTTAGTCCAGTGTACTGTCTGCTGTGTTCTGTGGCTTCTTCATTACCTTCTCACAAAACATGTGTTGGTGCCTATGCTGGAAATACTGGATGGTGTTCAATGGATTATCTGCCTGACCCAGCATGTCCATTCATGTGCAAATCCAGTTTTTCCCTTCCTCTCCTCATGACTCAGACCAAAGGCATTTCTCTACATGTAGGAGATCTTGTGCTTGTCTTCCTTTTACCTCTCTCCTCCTCCTTCTCCTCCTCTTTCTTCTTCTCCTCCTCCTCTTCATTCTCCTTCATCATCATTATCATCATCATATTATTATTACTTTCCTTTTAAAATCATTTTCACATTAATTCAATATTTCATGGCAGTGGCTCTCACCTTGGATGCATTATGGAATTATATGAGGAGCTTTAAAAAAATACTGATGCCTGGGTCCCAAGCCCAGGGAGTATGATGTAATTGGGTTAGGATGTGGTCAGATTTAAAGTTCTCCAGGTGATTGCAGTGTGCAGCCCTAAGTTAGGAACCGGTTTTTCGTAAGACTCTCACCATCACCTGAGAAGACAGGTAGAGCAGGTATTATAATTCCTATTTTGTAGAGCAGATAAAGAAGCTCAGGCTCTAAGACATTTAGTGTCTTACAGGAAAACACGGAATGAAATCATCTAGTGATGCTTGGCTCAGACTGGGCTATAAGGGCACTTTTAATAAGTCTTTAAAGCCAGCAGTCAGTCTGGAAGAATGGGGTAAAACCTGTTTGTCTTTTCTGGTTTCCAGTGTTTTCTTGGCTTGTGTTTCTTGACATGAAACAGCAAAAGAAACAACTGTGAAATGGTATCTGGGACCAAATGCTTAGAAGTGAAATTCCCTGCTGAGTCACCTTAATGACTGGAAGATAATCATCAACTAGAGTAATCTGCCTCCCATTCTTCAGAGCCAGGTATAATAATGGTCAGGGGGCATCAGGAAAACCAGATGGAAGGGACTTGCTCATTCTGTACCAGCACAAGTGCCCCTTTTGTAGACTAATTAAAAAAATAACAAACCTGGCTACATTAGCTATGAGAGCTTCCCACTGGAATTTCTAACTCTGGACACATTTCTCCTACACGGAGCACATTGGAGGAGAATTTCCTATTGTTGCTGCTTCTCTTTTCTGGATAATCTGATCATTTACATCATGATGTGCAACATTCTTACCTGGTTCTTCCTCTTCCTTCCTTGAAAGTCTTTGAGAACTTCCTATAGTTCCTTCAGCCTAATTTCTCACCCTTCCCAAAAGAAATTCTCTGCTGCAACTAGCCTCCCTGTTCCCATAATCCCTTGCTACTCCAAGTGTGATCCATAGACCAGTAGCATCAGCATCAGCATCAGCATCACCAGGGAGCTTGTTAGAAAGGTAGACTTCTCCCCTCTCATACACCCAAGGCCTACTGAATCAGAATCTGTATCTTAACAAGATTCCCAGGTGATTTGTGTGTAACTGCAGTTTAACAAGTACCATCCTAATACACAGGGCTTTCCCCATCATTCCACAACTTAAAATGCCCCATTCTCCCTACTTTATCCACTTCCTACTTGTCCTTCAAAGCTCCGCTCATATCCCACATCCTATCTGAAGCCTCCAATATTTACCCCTTCCACCTTACTGCTATAGGTCACTACTTTTATAATTCAAGCATGTGTTGAATGTTTCATTATTTAAATAATTCACACATTTATTTAGTCTCCTTATTAAGATTACATGTCCCTCAAAGTGCCTAGAACAGGCTTTGCGCACAATACTAACGAAACATTAACTGACCGAATTGTTCAGTTTAACAAGATCTGTTTCCTCCTTGAAAGTTTTCCCTTTTAATGCTACCTTGTTGTTGTTGTTAGGTGCCATTGAGTCGGTTCCGACTCGTAGCGACCCTGTGTACAACAGAACGAAACACTGCCCGGACCTGCGCCATCCTCACAGTTGTTGCTATATTTGAGCCCATTGTTGCAGCCACTGTGTCCATCCATCTTGTTAATGGCCTTCCTCTTTTTTTCACTGACCCTCTACTTTACCAAGCATGATGTCCTTTTCCAGGGACCGGTCCCTCCTGATACCACGTCCAAAGTACGTGAGATGAAGTCTTGCCATGCTCACTTTCTAAGGAGGGTTCTGGCTGTACTTCTTCCAAGACAGATTTTTTTCGTTCTTCTAGTATATTCAGTATGCTGGTGTATTCAATATTCTTTGTCAACACTATAATTCAAAGGCATCAGTTCTTCCCCTTATTCATTGTCCAGGCCTCCTCATTGCTTTCTCTTCTTACAATGTTCTGCCTCAAAGCAGCTCCTCTGAGTTTGTCTCTTCTCAGCCCTTAAGAAAATCTCCACCTACTTCAGAGATTTTCTGAAAGGCCTGCCTCTTCCCTGTAAGTTTCTCTTGTTGGACCCCATCTGGCCACCTCTCTCAAGATGGAAAGTGGTTTCCAACTGGACCACAACCTCAAAGAGCCATCAAAAGTAAAAATCTAACTCATTGTAAATATTGGCTTTGTACCCAAAAAAAAAATCTCTAAATTTTTTATTTGAAATAATTTGGACTGGTACTAATTTTTAAAAATTATTTTGGGGCATGGGATGCTTTTCTGCTCCACCCTTGTGCCCACAGGAAACTCAAGATTGTCTCAGGCTCTCTCATGCGGAACATGCTATGCAGCCATTTCTCTTTTACTGATCTTGGACCCTGAGGCAAGGAACATATTGTTGAGTGTGTAATCTCCTTGAGTTCTAGGCAGGAGGGGGCACATATACTTACTACCCGTAGACCCCCAAACTTTTCCAGGGGACAATAGTTTCTCTCTTAAGAATTGAAACTCCATACCAACTTTCAAATTCCTGGTTTCTTTTCCAGGTTAACTGTTTCCTCTCCTATCTTGACCAGCTTTTCTCTCCATCCTGACTCTATGTATCCTATAAATGCACTTGTTTGGTATCAACCTCAAGTACCAAAAACACCCAGGCCCTAACAACTCAAAAGCCTTTTTCCTCAAAGATACTGTACATGCCCACAGCCTCCACCAGACTGAGTCCAATACAATTAGATTGTGCCCAGCTACCATCACTGACTGCTCTGACAGGGATCACAATAGAGGGTCCTAGACAGAGCTGGAGAAAAATGTAGAACAAAATTCTAACTCACAAAAAAAGACCAGACTTACTGGCTTGACAGAGACTGGAGTATGGCCCCCAGATACCCTTTTAGCTCAGTAATGAAGTTAATCCTGAGGTTCACCGTTCATCCAAAGATTAGACAGGCCCATAAAACAAAACAAGACTAAAGGGGCACACCACCCCAAGGGCAAGGACTAGAAGGCAGGAAAAGATAGGAAAGCTGGTAATAGGGAACCCAAGGTCGAGAAGGGAGAGCGTTGACATGTCATGTGGTTGGTTAACTAATGTCAGAAAACAATATGTGTACTGTTTAATGAGAAGCTAGTTAGTTCTGTAAGCCTTCTTCTTAAGTACAAAAAAAAATATATACTGTCTATGGAAATCAAAGACCAATTTTCAATTGGCTTTCAATTCTTGGGTAGTCAAATGGCTTGCTTCTTTTGCTAAGCAGAAGCTTCTGCTACTACCAGAATGGTGGGACAAAGGATTGAAGTGAAATGAATTGCTGAGGGAAAACATCTAAGTTAGTATCAATTCTTACTCTGTTATGTATGTGTTTAGCATAATATTGGAGTGACTTTCTGTTCTTTATCAAGATGGACAGTCACATTCTCAGGACATTTTGGACTACTGCTTGATAATGGTGGTGGTGGCTGAGCCAGACCTAGGGTTGGAAGTCCGGAATCTCCTGACAGTTGTTTCAGACTCCTCAAGGATTAGCTGTCAGGTCAGCTTGAGAACTGTAGTTTGACACCAAAAAATCATATTCAGTAAATTGCCACCTCAAGATCCCTATTCCCTAAAATTTAAAAATTTTTACTTATGCTCTGCCTACCTTCAAATAATACTTGGGGCAATTTACCATTAAAATGCATGAATATAGTGAAACTATTAACCAATTCAACCAGTGATTAAAGCATAGAAAGAAAAATGGTTACGTATAGCAAAACCCCTGGGCTAAAGAAAGTTACTGAATAAATGCAGGAATTAACTCTGCTTCTTGGCCCTCAGAAGCCCTGATGGCATAGTGATTAAGAACTTGGCTGCTAACCAAAAGGTCAGCAGTTCAAATCCACCAGCTGCTCCTTGGAAACTATGGAGCAGTTCTACTCTGTCTTACAGGGTTGCTATGAGTTGGAATCAAGTTGACGGCAATGGGTTTGTTCTTGGTTTTTTCCTGACCCTCAAGACTAAGATGAAACTCTTCCCTCTATATGATAAAACAAAGCTTATCAGTTTGTTAGGTGAGCTAATAAAAGGAGCTTACCACTTGTGCCTTTATATAGAGGCAGTGGAAAACTGTGAGCAGTATCTTCAATAGCAGTTTTGCAAAAATTTGTCTGTTTCTTCTATCAACCTTTTCTTCATATAGAAGCCAAGGCAATGATATAATCATACTTGGAAAACAAAACAAATCTGTGGAAAACCAGTGTCGTTTGGAGCTCTGGTGGTGCAGTGGTTAAAGTGCTCGACTGCTAACCGAAGGTCGGAGGTTCGACCCACCAGCTGCTCTGTGGCAGAAATATATGGCAGTATGCTTCCGTAAAGATTTACAGCTTTGGAAACCCTATGGGACAGTTCTACTCTGTCCTATAGGGTCGCTATGAGTCGGAATCGACAGCAATGGGTTTGGCTTTTGGATTTTTTAACCTAATATTGGGCAATGCATGAAGAAGTTTAAAAATTCATGGGTGACTTTTCTAAACCAGTGCTTCTCAAATTTTCACATGCATGCAAACCACCTGGTAATTTTGTTAAGATGTAGATCATGATTCAGTAGGCCTGAGGTGGGCCTGGGAATCTGCATTTCTAACAAGCTCCCAGGTGATGCTGATGCTGCTGGTCCACAGACCACACTTTGAGGATCAGACATCTCTCAAATATCAGATGTCTCAAATGGGCTTATGACAGAGGTTGAGGACAGAAAATTCAAGACTAGGGTCCCTATCATGTACCTTAGGTACTGGCATCTTTGTTATTGGTGGAAAGGAAAATCTATAACCTATCATGGTAAATAGCAAAGCGGGTGTGTTTATCTGAGGGATGAGAGAGGTGGAAAATGAAATGATTGACTTTATATTGTTGCCTATTCTAGTTAGGCTCTTTTTACGGGAAACTGAGACTTTTTTAAGTGACTAAGAATAGGTTGGAAACCCTGGTGGTTTAGTGGTTAAGAGCTACGGTTGCTAACCAAAAGGTCGGCAGTTCAAATCCACCAGGCACCCCTTGGAAACCCTGTGGGGAAGTTCTACTCCGTCCTATAGGTTTGCTCTGAGTCAGAATTGACTCCATGGCAATGGGTTTGGTTTTCTTCTTGGTTGAGAACTGGGTGGGAGCAGGGAAATGGTGGTAGGTATTGTGTGGAAATGAGGTCAGGAATTGAAGTGGTAGCCCTAAAGCTGTTAAGAACTAAGGGAGCTATAAGGACCAGCTCCACCACCCCTCTGTCCGTTTATCCACTGTGGTGGCTAGTGTATTGCTATGATGCTGGGAAGCTTTGTCACTAGTATTTCCAATACCAGCAGGGTCACTCATGCTGGACTGGTTTCAGCAAAGTTTCAGACTAAGAAGAAAGGCCTGAAGATCTACTGAAAATTAACCAATGGAAACTTATGGATCATAATAGAACATTGTCTAACTTGCTTGCCTTGGACACATCATCAGGAGGGATCAATCGCTGGAGGAAAACATCATGTTTGGTGAAGTAGAGGGAGATCCTGAGCAAGATGGATTGGCACAACGGCTGCAACAATGAACTCAAACATGCTGGCGATTGTAAGGATGATGCAGGATCAAGAAATGTTTCATTCTGTTGTACACAGAGTCACCGTGAGCTGGAATCCACTCCATGGCAGCTAACAACGAAAACAACAAAGGACCAGCTACCTTTCTCTAACTTCCTATAATTGTTTCTCATTGCGTATCTGCTCCATCCTCCTCTCACTGTTGAGTAGTTTATTCTGTCTTTCTCCCTCACAGCTCCTACTTACTCCCACTTTCTGTACCTCTTACCCTCAGCTTGTGCATGGGCTCTACCTCCCAACCAACCTTTAGCATCAGCCATTATTACCAAAAGCTTCGTCTTTTTTCTAAACATACATTTCAAATTCTTGAGAAGAGGAATTTGGCATAGCATGCTTTAGGATACTGGGGAAAGCACAGCTTTCAGATTCAATCAATGTTAATGGGGAAGGGGCAGGTTTGAGTGTTTGATGCCTAGAAAAAGAAATATAGCTGTGGGCAGGACAGCCCTGGGTAGAGGTCTTTGGGGAGCCAAGTGTTCTGTGGCTTGGTCCATTTCATTCATTTTCTTAATGAAGGTCATCTCTCCTCTACAGGGAGTGATTCAGACACAGCATGACCTTCAGGAAGGGCCAAGAAACAGAGCATGTGCTTTACTGTTCTCTCATCTCTTTATACCGAGAAGCCAGCCTGATAGGAGTATTTCACAACAAACACCCCTAGTTGTGGATCAGTGAAAGGAATCAATTCAACTAACATAACTTTGTTTAAACCAAACCACCACAGACTTGCTTTGTATTTTAGAGATATCTTCATTTATTTTAATTCAATGTAGAAAAAGTTTATTTAAAGAACCTAATCTATCCAAAATATCGTCTCATAATGACCCTATGAGACAGAGTGGAACTGCCCTATAGGATTTTCTAGACTGTAATCTTTACAGGAGCAGATTGCCAGGTCTTTCTCCAGCAGAACTGCTGGGTGGGTTCGAACCACCAACTTTTTGGTTAGCAGCTGAGCGCTTAACCATTGCACCACCAGGGCTCCTTGCATAGACCTTAGGTGATACAAATACAGGAGAGGGAATTTGGGTATGTTTTGGTGAAGGCCTAGGGTAGGGAGCCCCCTTCTGCCATCTTCAATCAATTTCCTCCCTACTGAAATACAACTCCCTCACTTCTCAGGCCTCTCAGAGTGTTTCAAAAGCAAGATGTTCAAAGGCATATGTTTGACCTGCCATCTAATTATAGGTAGTGTGTGTCCTCATGTGCATGTTCCCATGTGCTAGGAGCAAGGAATGGAGGGATGTTTGAGAAAGATGATAAACTAGAGGACAAGAGCAAACCCCAGCCTCTCGTGTCTCATCTCCTTTCTCCTTTCTGTATTGTTTGTTCAGGGGAAGAAGAAAGAGCACACTCCTCCTCACTCACCCCCCTCCCCACACACGCTTGTAATGAGCACTGTTTTCAGTTTTTATTTGCTGATCAGTAAACCCAAGAGTAGGGCCTCTTCTGCTCCCAGAGATAAAGAACTGCATGCATAACTGGTCTCTATCCGGTTGAACAAGCACTGGTTTCTCTTTGTTTTTCATGGTGTTTCTGAGAGATAAGAGGAAACCACCCAGACTTGATGCATGACCAGGGGATGTTTTGAAATAATATTTTATAAATGTATTCCCTATTCTAAGCTGTGGAATAGAGATGGGAAGAAAGGGGGTGGAATCACATGTAAGTTGATTTTTAGGGGGTCAAAAACAGCATGCAAACATACAAACACACACAGACAGAAAGAAAATATAAGAATAAATGTTCAACTGAGAAAAGAATGAGCCAATTTTCAGTTGCAGACACTGAAGCCAAACAGGGAATTTTAGTAATTCAAATGAATACATAACCCTGAAAATTCAGTGACCTTTTCATACCACAAAAACTACCTGTATCATATGAATTCATGATCAGTACTGGGCAGACAGGACCTAAGTACAATCAAAGAGCAAGATACATTCCCAGAAAGATATGGGATGGTACCAGGATAGAGTCCTATTAAGTGCATGCCTGTCAAGGTTCTTGGCAGGTTGCTGAGAGTGGGCTAGGATGGAAGGGTTGATAGGAGACTAAGGACACAAGATTTTAAGTAGAGTGAGACTAAATTTAAGATCGGTTGGTATTGATAAAAGCACAAACAGTACAGTGTTTTCAATAGTGGACGAAGTTTTGGGTAGCAATTTGAATAGATCAGACTAGGACATCATTTAGGAGAAACTTACTGTTAAGCTAAGAAAAGACCTGAGGCAGCGCCCTTAAACAGCAATGGGAAAACATGGGAAGATAGGGTCTTCCGGAACTTTATGCACAAAGGAAGAATAAACTCAAGAGACAAATATAGATAGCTAAAAAAGGGGAAATTTCAGTTGAAAGCCGTGGCATACTTGGTTCTGAGCAAACGGAGATGGAAAACGAAGAGAAAGTAAAATCTTATTTCAAAAGGAATTGGTGGGTCCAGTGTGAGCTATCTGGCAGGAAAATTGGATGTGTGAGTCTTAGAAGACAGGCCAAAATCAAATGGACTTTTCTTTGATCCCAGATTCATTCATCCAAACCAAGGCTGAACTTCAGGTGACCTTTTCTCTCTCTCTCTTTTTTAACCTGACCAGTACTTTTCCCGAGCAGGTCTGCTTTTTTGGAAGGTTGGCTCCATGAGAGCAGAGGTCTTATCTCTCTTGTTCGTTGTACTATCTATAGGACTTAGACCTGGGTTGTCTGGCATATAATAGGGACTTAAGAAATAATCATGAAAGGAGGGAAGGGGAGGCAGGGAGGGAATAAAAGAAAGAGGAAAGGGGGAGGGGGTTCTGCTTTTCATACCAGTTAAAACCAAACCGGTTGCCTAGAGTTGACTTCAACTCATGACGACCCCATGTGTGTCAGAGTAGAACTGCACTCCATAAGGTTTTCAATAGCTGATTTTTCAGAATTGGATCATCAGACCTTTCTTCCAAGGCACCTCTGGGTGGACTTGAACCTCCAACCCTTTGGTTAGCAGTTGAGCAAGTTAACTGCACCACCCAGGGACTCCTCATACCAGTTTATTTACTCATGCATCAGTTGCCAAAGGCCCTTTCAGATTCTATATTAGTCGTCAAGCATACCAAAATGATGAGATGCCACAGTCCTTACCCTCAAAGAACTCATAGTAGAGGGATAGACACAGAACACCAGGTGATAAGTGCTATACCAGAGAAACAGGCATGGTGATATGGGGAGTGTGCCAAAGAGCATGTAATCTGCCCTGAGAAAGGGTGGGAGGCAGAACACGTGGCAAAACTGAGCAGAATCCTAATAAATGCAATGATGCTTTGTAGGCTCAAGATTGTTTTAATCTCTACAGTCCCATGGCGGACTGTAGCTAGGTTGAATAAATCATGGAAGACTGCAAGTCATTGCATTTTAGCCATTATCTCTTCAGCGTCGTTTTGATGCTACACGTTATTTTGTGTTGGTGCTATTGGACTTTGATTTCATTCAGGGAATGCAAAAGGCTAGAGTGAGACTGTCATGCAGCAGCTTGTCCTAAGAATTATGACTTTATAAGCACAGTCTAAATGATTCAAATCGAAGGCCAGTTATCTGGGCCAGACCTGCACCATACCCTGTGAGTAACAGCTTAGTTAAGCATGATCGGTTAGCAGCGCCATTTATTCTTTTTGGAGCAATTTCTTGGTCCTGTGGCAAGGATTAATGATATACCAGCAGTGAGGTGGTCTTTGCATTTTATAACAGCCTATAGCAGTAAAAGTGTGTGTTTTCCATCAAAACAGCACACTTTCTGAAGCGGGTAGATAAATGTAACAAAAGGAGGATCAGTGTTTTATGGTCAGCTAAGCTTATTTACGGAATGCATTATCACATAGGAAAAGGATTCTAGGGATATGCTGACTTTTTAAGCAAGAAAATCTAGTATCTGAGGGGAAAAAAATATGCTGCTTTGACTTCTGCTTCTTGATTTCCTTACTCAGGTGCTGACCCCCGCGCAGATCAAATCAATTTGCCAGGCGATTCTGGACTCTGGGAAGCAGTATGCCATAAAAAAGAGAAAACCATTCCCCCTGATGTATTCTTATTATGGAACTGAATACTTGGGTGAGTAAAAGTTTTGGCAAAGACCTATAGGATGAAGTGGGTGTCTAATATTAACGTTGAGTGAAGATTGAGGTTTTGGTTTTGACATACGTTATCACTACTCATTTAAATACCTTAAAAATAAATATTGATAGATATTGTTGTTATTTTTAGGCACCATCGAGTTGATTTCGACTCATAACGACCCATGTGACAGAGTAAAACTGCCCCCTAGGGTTTTCTAGGCTGTAATCTTTATAGAAGCAGATTGCCAGGCCTTTGTCCCGTGGAGCCGCTGGGTGGGTTCAAACTGCCAACCTGTTGGGTAGATACTACAAATCACAATTTAATATCTGTTTTCATCGTCTACCTGACAGAAATGTAGCTATTGTTAACAATTATTAACTTTCACTAGAAGCTAAAATCCTTTTTTTTTTTTTGGATTGTGAGTTCATTGACCTAAATTTGCTGAAATATTGAGAGCAGTTTTCACACTCATTGCAAGTAGTGCCTCTGAGCAGGTAAATAGGATGCAGCCACTAACATTTTTCAAGTAGTTTATATTAATGGATTAACAACAGACTACTGAATCACAATGACTGATTTTAAGATATGAGTCATATAAAGGGTAAATTAGTCACTCCTTTTTTGAGTCCTTCAGTGGGTCTCCGTCTCTCCCGAGCAAGGCTTACAAGGCCCTTTATGATCAGAGACCTGCCCCCTGCTCCAGACTTAGGTTTCATCTCTCTCCTTCCTGGAACTGTCCAGCCCAGTGTCCAAGAAGTGACATGTTCCCATACCTTTGTATCTTTGTGCATGTTCCTTCTGCCAAGAGTATCTCGCACCCCACCCCTTCATTCATCTATAATACTTATACCTAGACTTCAAGACTCTGCTCAAATATCAGATTTGCTGAGAAACTTTCTGTGCTTTTGGAAAAAGGATTTGTCAAGCCCTTTCTGGAGAAACACTCACACTTTTCAGGTTTTCCCCTGAAGCAAAATTGGGCAACACACCACCCTGCCCACACTTCTATTGGAGTCCTTGTCACATCACGCTATAATTAGTAGCTTACCTGTCCAACTGCCTTAGCAAGCTTTGTGCACCTTTAGGTTAGGGACTTTATCTCATTTATCTTTGCAATCCCTAGACTTTTACTATAGAGCCTGCACATATTGGGGTGCCCAGATGAATGAATAAATGACTAATGAACAACTTCAGCAATTCCCTGAGCGTTTTCTCCAAGAACCATTAAGTTCCTGGCTAAGTTTCCCCAGAAGCAGACTCTGAGATAAGGATTTGGGTGTAAATGGTTTATTAGAGAGATGACCCCAGAATGTTGATAGAGGATTTAGAGGAGTAAGGAAACTGGGCAGGGAAGGTGTACTAATGAGCAACTGTGGGCAACTGAGGCTCAGTCTCACTGGGGACTCTGAGAGACTGTATAGAACGTACCTCAGAATTGTCCCCATCCAAGGAATGAGGAAGCTAGGATATTCATTCACCAACTCCCTGCTTTATAGGTGGAGAGCTGCTCCCAGATATGTTAATCCCCTAGCATTTGGGCCCTGCCCCTGTGGTCTGGGCACACTCTTATGACCAGAGAAAGCCTCAGGCAGAGTCATAGGTGCTGAGGGTAGGAGGCAGACAAGAATGGTGAGTGTGAATGAGGTGGTAGACTAGGCACTGACAGTAAACTCTCTATTGCCCCTAGTAGAGCTATGCCTTGCATTTTTCGAGATCTTTAGAGAAATTAACATTCTAGCCATTTACATAGATAGCACCAAGCTGATTCCTGTCTAATGCATAAATATTTTCCTAGAAAGCAAACTTTTTTTCTAAAAATTTCAAACCCAGTGAAAGAAAGTCTAAATTTTTAAGAAGAATAGAATTTTTGACCCAATACAATTATGAGGCTGTTTCTGAGCGTTCAAGAGTATGGCAAAGTAAAAGGTGCCTGAGTGCAAAGAGAAAGCTTAACACATACAGAGTTGCATTTAAAGAGCAAACCCTCAGACTAGATTGACCCCGACCCAGCACCACCCACTAATCAGGATTCTACTAATTGAGAATGAATGACAACTCTTACAGAGGTTGGGCCGACTTTTCCCTTTGTTAAGCTAACTCCTTCTACTAAGTCAGGCTCAGGCCTTTACCAGTTCAGTACCCTCTCCACCGGAGAAAGATGTGGCAGTCTGCTTCCGTGAAGATTACAGCCTTGGAAACCCTATGGGGCAGTTCTACTCTGCCCTATAAGGTCACTATGAGTCAGAATCTACTTGATGCGACCCTCTGCTGGAACTCCTAGGAATTCTTCCAAACTTTGCTAAGATGACACTACCTGTGTGGAACCTTCAGTGGCCCCCTCCTTCACCCCACACCCCCTCCAGGCCAAGTTAAGTTTTCCATTCTCATTTTGCTTTTAGTTCCTGGTACACATCTCTCATAGAGCACTTATCACCTCATATTCTAATTATTTATTTGTATGTCTGGCTCTCTACAATGAACTGGATGGGGAGGTCTTCAAGGTATATATATATACATATATAAATATGTATATATTATATTTATATATATAACCCTTTGCTGTTGAATTGATTCCAACTCCTAGCGACCCTACAGGACAGAAAAGAACTGCCCCATAGGGTTTCCAAGGACTACCTTGTGGATTCCAATGCCGACCTTTTGGTTAGCAGCGTAGCTCTTAACCACTGCGCCACCAGGGCCCCGTTCAAGGTATAGGCTGAGCCGTATTCATCATTATGTATATCCCCAGGGCTTAGACAATGCCCAACACATATGTGCTAAATATGAAGGATTAAGTAAATTAATTTCAATTACTAGTGTCTAACATTACAGAAGAAGGGATTTAGTTTGGTTCGTTCACTGCTCTATTTTCAGCACCTAAAACAGTACTTATCTGTTGAATGAATGACTATTTAGGATACTAGAATGAATTATTTTCCAGCACTTTAGAATTGTTTTCATAAAAACTATTGATATGTTAATTAGAGAAATTTCTTCCTTTTAGCTCTTCTCTAAAGCAGGGGTCAGTCAGCCAACTTTTTCTGTAAAGAGCCAGATAGTAAATATTTCAGACCCTGCAGGCCATATAGTCTCTGTTGTAAATACTCAACTCTGCCATATTGTAGTGTGAAAGCAGCCATGGATAATGCGTAAATGAATGAGTGTGGCTGTGTTCCAATAAAATTTTATTTACAAAAACAGGTGGTGGGCCTGATTTGGCCTTTAGGTTGTAGTTTGCCGACTCTTGCTCTAAAGTACATTCCTCAGAAGTCTTTTTTCAGCAACAATATTATTATATTACTATATTGCTTTCAAGGAGCCCTGGTGGCGCAACGGGAAAGCGCTCAGCTACTAACCAAAAGTTGGCACCTCCACCAGAGAAAGAACTGCTCCCGTAAATATTACAGCCTAGAAAACACTATGGGGCAGTTCTGTTCTGTCACATGGGGTCACTATGAATTGAAAATCAACTCAACAGCATCTAATGACAACATATGTGCTTTCAAGTAATATTGCCGTTAATTTTTTTTAATCCTATGATTGTCTTTTCACTAAATCAAACTGGCTCTTCTTCCAATTGCATGAATTAATTATGCTTTGTGTGTTAATATAGGGGCAGCTCATGGTCTGTCATCCATTCTCCAGATGCTTCTTTCTTACCATGAGCACCTCAAGCCCTCAGATCAGGAGCTGGTGTGGCAGAGCGTGGACTTCCTCATGGAGCAAGAACAGAACTGCAACTGGCCGCCTGAGCTCGGCGAGACCATTGAGAGAGAGAACGAGCTGGTCCACTGGTGCCATGGAGCCCCAGGTCTCACACATTTTATTACCTGAAAACACTGCTTTCCATCTAGCTTAGCCAAGGGAGTCTCCTTTTCTGAGAACTGAGGGTATTTCTCATCTTATGTCATTACTATGTGAGTTTTCCAAAGCCAAAAACATCTTGATCTTTAAAGGACCTCCAGAAATGATCCTGTATAGCTTTAAATGTATCATCTATATCTATTTGTATATGAAGTTAAAGTAGTACTGTCCGATAGAAATAGAATATGAACCACGTATGGGATTTAAAATTGTCTAGTAGCCTTTTTTCTAAAAAAGTAGAATGAAACAGGTGAAATTAATTTTAATAACCTATATTATATAACCCAATACCCAAAAAAAGTATCATTTGCACATGCAACTAATTTAAAAATTATTGAGATATTTTACATTATTGCTTTCATGCAATTTTTAAAATTCAGTGTCTCTTTTACAGTTATTTCACTTCTAAATTCAGACTAGCCACATTGCAAGTTTGTCCACACTAGACAGTGCCAATCTGGAGCGTGGCAACTCAAAATGTGGTCCCTGGACTAACAGCATGGGCAACCTGGGAGCTTGTTAGAAATACAGAATCTCAGGCCCTACCCCAGACCCACTGAATTAGAATCTGCATTTTAACAAGAGCTCCGGGTGATTTGTATGCGCATGAAAGTTTGAGATGCACTGTTCCATAATTCTTCTTCAAGTGAAGATTTCCATTAGAATCTAATAAAAAGTCTACAGAAAAGAGAAGCCATTCTCAGTGAACTCTCTGGAATTGGGCCTAGGAAAGGTGTCAGACCCCAACTTCCCCTCCCTCCCTTTTTAAAAAAAATCTCATTACACTGTTAATTAGACCTTATGAGAAGGGACAATTTGAAAGAAGTTAAATTTCAATAAATCAATCTTGGTTAGTTGGCCAGGGGAGAGATTTAAAACAGCAAATAAAACAAGATGGCTGGATTCTGAGCGCATTTAATCTTCAAGGCTGCGTGCTTTGATGCCACCAGCACAGCTTCAAAATATATTTGACTTCTCTTCAATCTGATGTCTGATTGCTATTGCCTCCTTTTCCCTCTTGCCTAATTAATGTTCTTTATTCCAGCTGTAATTTCATTTTTCCTTGATACAATTTGAGTTGATGGATAATATAAGCTTTAATCCCTTGGCCATATTTCCTCTGCCCACCACATATACTTAAGGAAGGGACTTCAACGGCACCTATGCGTGCTTGTACCAGTGCCAGGGTATTGTGCATTATGTCCAGGCTAAATGCTACTGGTTGTAATTTGAGCCCATTTCTTCTTGTTTTGACCTTTATAGAGAAAAACAGCAGTTATTTACCATCCTGGAAATAATTTCTCTTCATGTTATGCTCAACACTCCCATTTCCCATTCCCTTTAATCATTGTCAGTGATGGTCTCTGGAAAACCTCCAAGTACTTCAGGGTCCTTGAATTTTGGAGATGTCCCAAACCAAATACAGAACATTTTAAAAGGACTCATTGTGCTAATAAAGGCCCTGAAAAGAGTGGGAAGCTAATCTGCTAAAGTGAGTGACTGGATCAGTTAATTGATATGGTTGTCTTGAAGGGCACTTATTCTATCCTTTTTTATATACCAAATATCATCTGCCTTTGTAAATTATGTACCATAACAGTACAGCATAGGATTATTCATCACTCTGGGGACTTTATCACTCATGTTCAGTATCTTCGTAAGATTAAACATAGGTTCCAAAGCAAAACCATTCAATCATGAACCACTGGACTACCAAAAATACACCAATTCACCAATGAATAATGAACTAAATGGGGCCCATCATTTCTGCCAACTCCCACAGGCTAAAAATAGCATTAAGAGTGGCTATAATAACTCTGATAAGTGTAGGGTCAAAGACCATCAGGATCTCTTTGAAGTCAGCAAAAGTAAACTCTCTAAAAAATGTAAAATAGGAGATGGCCCAGAAAAATAATTTTCATTCATTTGAGGAAAATATTTTTTGAGAGTCGATTTATGAACAGGACAGATGGTTTGGGGCAGCAGACCAATTATGTGATTAAAAACCTGCCACAGTTAATCCACAAGGTGGAACTTCATTAATGATATTTTATCTCCCCCTGCAATTATTTCCTATTGACTTTTCTTCAGCCGATCTCTACAGGTGACAGCCCTAGTTATCATTCACACAGTGTAGAAGTAGTTTTTGACTCTAAATTAATAACTCTGGGTTCTAATTGTAGCTTCAACGCTAACCAGCTTCTTTTATGCCTTTGTCTCTTCATCTGTGAAATGAGCACTTTGAGATGGAGTAGTGGAACTTAATCTTTTTATTACCACAGACCCTTTAATACTGTGGACCCTTGCCATTCCTGAGGGATATGTCCCAAACGCTTTGCAAACACCTACATTTATACATACCCAGTGTGGCATATACCTTCTCTTATGAAATGCAATAAAGTATAATAATCAGATTCATGTGATCTCTTCATAGCCTTAATGATTCTGAAATATAAGGACTAAAGTCATTTGCAAAACTATTAAAATAAGTGCTGTGGCTAAAATAAACTGTAGACAGCATTATATTACACCGTTACTGTGGTAACAATGACAGTGCATTTCCTTTGCTCTGCGAGGAACACAGGTGTCTCACATGTGTGTGTGTTTGTTTAATCATTTCCCAAGGGCTCTTGCATAAGAGACTTTGAATAGGGAACAAGGGCTTGTGGAGTGAAGGTGTCACTGGTCTCTAGGCTTTGTATGCCTCAGTGAAATTACCGATTCCAGAATGGACGTACATGGTGATTTTCCAGTATGCTGAAAACACAGTATTAAGTCTGGCTTCAACCAGGTTCTGCTAGATCCCGTATTTTGAAAGATTTTGTTTCTCAAACCATATTTATTAAGTAATAATTAATTCCCTTCCCCAGTTGCATTTTGCAAAGACATATATCATTGCTGACTCAAGTTTCTTATCAATGCACGATAAAACAGTGTTACCATGATGCAATGATACGGTTACCATCAAAAGCAAAGGAACTCATAAAAAAAGAGGAACAGAATCCAGTATTTCTTCCATTTAGGTTAAGCAGCCTTAGTGTGGATTTCATTAGGTCAGGTTAGGAACCAACAGGATTAGAAGTTTCTCAAAGTTATTTTCATGTACCAGTCTGTGATTCAGGCTGCAGGCACAGGCCCTTTTTCTCTGGCTGGAACCACAGAATCAGTACCTATTAAGTTGTCTAGGGCTAATGGCCTGGTACAACAATTACACCGTCTCATCCCTTCTTCCTTCCACATCTCTCATCCCCACCTCAGTGTCAACCTGTGCTGGGGTAAGAAGTGAGGACTTTTAGGGCCAGCGTAGATTTATGGAGCCCTTGCCTTGTGCCAAACACCATGCTACAGACTAGGGGATGAAAAATTAACAAGATACAGTTCCTACCCTTGGGTAATTTGCATTATACTAAGGGAGGCAAGCATTTAAACATAAAATTTTAATTACATACCGTATAAGTGCTAAGATTTGTATAGAGAGTGATAGGAATCCAGAGGAGGGATTCTTGGTGCTGCATATGGGTTCAGGGAGGGCTTCCTGGAGGAGGTGATGCCTGAGATAAGTTAGCCAGGCCAAGACAGATGGGAAGGTTGTTCCAAGAAAAGTGAGCAACATGGGCAGTCAGAGACATGAAACCACATGGCAAAGGAAAGGCCACTGTGGGTGTTTTGGTTTACTGTAGTGAGTCGATTAGTCATTGACAGAAATCTGCTAGGGGTTGCATAGCATAGCCTCCCATCTGACTGAGAGCAAGATTCCCAAGAAGGAGGCAGCTGTGAGCTGGATGTTTGTTAGCAGCCAACTGTTATAGCAACTGGAAAATGGGGCAACTGCTGGTAAAAGGAATCTGGGCAGGACACAACAGCATTCACTACAGCTGGCTAACTCTTCCTTATCCTTCAGCACTCAGGTTAGATGGTGCTACTCCCTCTAGTAGGCCTTCCCTACCACCAAATGTGGGTTAGGGGCTCTCCTGTGTGCTCTCACACACCTCTATTACCCCTCATGTAGCCTAATTATACCCCAGTTAAGCTGTAAGCACATGGAGGTGGGAACTTTTTAAAACCTTAGCACCTATTACTGTGCTAGAGTATAGTAAATTCTCAATTCATATCTAAACAGTCACTAAGTCCTGTCAAGTGTCTCTTTCATCAGCCCCTTTTCCATCTTTCTGCCAACATGATCAGCTCATGATTATTTTATTTCCCTTTTTTAGGTTTTTCCCAAGCCCTCTGTAGGGTATTTTGACCGTAAACAAATATAAAAGCAAACCAGTCCACAACAAAAACACTTCCGCTTCCAGAATAAAGTGCAAGCTGCCTAACTGGGTTTGTAAAACCATCCATAATCTAAACCAAACATATCCTTCCACCCCACTAGCCTGTTGGTTAGAACAGTGCCCCACTGGCATCCATGTGGCTTATCCTTCTTGGCTCCAAATCTTTGTCCTTGCTGATCTTGGCACCTAGAATGCCCTCCCTGCCTCATCTTGGGCCTGGTGTTTCCTGTGTGTCCTATGAAGTCCAGAACAAGCCCTACTTCCATCTAAGGCTTCTCCTGTCTTCCTAAGGGAACATCCTCCTTTCTGAAACATCTAGTATTATTGACAGTACCACTCATTTTATGACCCAGCAGTGTCATGAACTGCATATCCTATTATGTATCAGTCACATGTGCATATGTTTCTCTTTCTAAACAGTACCTTCTTGAAGAGCAAGTGCCACATTTAACATTTATTTTATATACCCCAGGGCTAGGACTGGCTACATAATTTGGGAGGCCCGGGCAAAATTAAAGTATAGGTCCCTTGCTGAAAAATTATTAAAAATTTCAAAAGACCGAAAGTTGGTTGTTTGAAAAGACCAACAAAATTGAAAAACCATTGGCCAAACTGACAAAAGAAAAGCAGGAGAGGAGACAAATAACCCAAATAAGAAATGAGATGGGGGACATTATAACAGACCCAACTGAAATAAAAAGGATGATAACAGAATACTATGAAAAATTGTACTCTAACAAATTTGAGAACCTAGAGAAAATGGACAAATTTCTAGAAACACACTACCTACCTAAACTAATACAAGCTGAGATAGAAAATCTGAACAGACCCATAACAAGAGAAGAGATTGACGAAGTAATTAAAAAAAAAAAAAAAAAAGCCTTGGCCTGGATGGCTTCACTGGAGAATTCTACCAAACATTCAAAGAAGAGCTCACACCAGTACTACTCAAACAATTTCAGAACACAGAAAAGGAGGGAATACTCCTGAATTCATTCTGAAACCAGCATAACCCTAATCCAAAGCCAGGCAAAGACACCACAAAAAAAGAAAATTAAAGACCAATATCGCTCATGAACATAGATTCAAAAATCCTCAACAAAATTGTAGCCAGTAAGATTCAGCATCATACCAAACAATAGTACTTCTCGACCAAGTAGGATTCATACTAGGTATGCAGGGATGGTTCAGCATTAAAAACTCAATCAACATAATCCACAGAATAAACAGAAAAAAAGAAAAGAATCACATGATCATCTCAATTAATGCAGAGAAGGCATTTAATAAAGTCCAACACCCATTCCTGATAAAAACTCTCAATAAGATAGGAATAAGAGGAAAATTCTTGAACATAATAAACAGCATCTGTACAAAACCAACAGTCAACAACTTCTCAAAAGAGAGAGGCTGAAAGCACTCCCCCTGAGAATGGGAACAAGACAAGGATGCACTTTATCACCTCTCCTATTTAACATTGCACTGGAAGTCCTAGCTAGAGCAATAACGTAAGAAAAATAAATAAAGACCATCCAAATTGGAAAGGAAGAAGTGAAACTATCCCTATTCACAGATGGTATAATAATATACATAGAGAACCCCAAAGATTCCATAAGAAAACTACTGGAACTAATAGATCCAGCAGAGTAGCAGGATACAAGATCAACATACAAAAATCAGTTGGGTTCCTATACACCAACAAAAAGAACTTTGAAAAGGAAATCAGGAAAACAATACCATTTATAGTAGCCCCTAAAAAGATAAAATACTAAGGAAAAATCTAATCAGGTACGTAAAAGCCTATACAAAGAAAACTATAAAACATTATTGCAAGAAACTAAAAGAGACCTACATAAATGGAAAAACATACTATGCTCATGGATAGGAAGACTCAACATTGTGAAAATGTCAATCCTACCCCAAGCAATCTACAGATATAATGCAATCCTGATCCAAATACCAACAGCATTCTTTAATGAGATGGAAAAACTAATAACTAACTTCATATTGAAAGGAAAGAGGCTCAGGATAAGCAAAATATTACTGAAGAAAAAGAACAAAATAGGAGGCTTCACACTTCCTGATCTCAGAACCTACTATACAGCTACAGTAGTCAAAACATCCTGCTACTGGTACAACAACAGACACATAGACCAATGGAACAGAATTGAGAATCCAGATGTAAATTCATCCACCTGTGAGCAGCTGATCTTTGACAAAGGACCAAAGTCCATTAAATGGAGAAAAGATAGTCTCTTTAACAAATGGTGCTGGCAATACTGGATGTCCATCTGTAAAAAAATGAAACAGAACCCATACCTCACACCATAAACAAAAACTAACTCAAAATGGATCAAAGACCTAAAAATAAAAACTAAAACAATAAAGATCATGGAAGAAAAACTAGGGACAATGCTAGGGGCCCTAATACATGGCATAAATATAATACAAACCATAACTAACAATGCACAAACACCAGAAGATAAATTATATAACTGGGAGCTCCTAAAAATCAAACACTTATACTTATCAAAAGACTGCACCAAAAGAGTAAAAAGAAAATCTACTGGGAAAAGAATTTTGGGGCTATGACATATCCAACAAGTGTCTAATCTCTAAAATCTATAAAATACTTCAACACCTCAACAACAAAAAGACAAATTATCTAATTAAAAACGGGCAAAGGATATGAACAAACACTTCACCGAAGAAGACATCTAGTCAGCTGATAGACACATGAGGAAATGCTCACCACCATTAGCCATTAGAGAAATGCAAATGAAAACTACAGTGAGATACCATCTCACCCTGATATTACTGGCACTAATCAAGAAAACAGAAAATAAAAAATGTTGGTGAGGTTGCGGAGAGATCAGAACTCTTATGCACTGCTGGCAGGAATTTAAAATGGTACAACCACTATGGAAAACAATATGACGCCTCCTTAAAAAGCTAGAAATAGAAATACCATATGATCCAGCAATCCCGCTCCTAGGACTATATCCTAGAGAAATAAGAGCCATCACATGGATAGACACATGCACACTCATGTTCATTGCAGCATAATTCACAACAGCAAAAAAAATGGAAGTAACCTAAGTGCCCATCCACAGATGAATCGGTAAATTATGGTACATACACACAATGGAATACCATGCAACAATAAAGAATAATGATGAGTCTGCAAAACATCTCACAACATGAATGAATCTGCAGGTCATTATGCTGAGTGAAATAAAGCAATCACAAAAGGACAAATATTATATTTATATTATAAAACCCCGAGAAAAGGTTTACACACAGAAAAAAAAAAAACAATATTTGATGGTTATGAGGTAGGGGAGGGGTGGGGAGGGGGTATCACTAACTATATAGTAGATAAGTTAACTTGGGTGAAGGGAAAGACAACACACAGTATAGGGGAAGTCAGCACAACTTGACCAAGGCAAAGTCATAGGAGCTTGCTAGACACATCCAAACACCCTGATGGACCAAGTTACTAGGGCTGAGGGCTGAGGACCTTGGTCTCAAGGGCCATCTAGGTCAGTTGGCATAACATAGTTCATAAAGAAGATGTTCTACACCCTACTCTGGTGAGTAGCGTCTGAGGTCTTAAAAGCTTACGAAAGGCCATCTAAGATATGTCTGCTGGTCTCATCATGTTTGGAACAAAGGAGAATGAAGAAAACCAAAGACACAAGGAAAATACTAGTCCAAAGGACTAATGGACTAAAGGAACCACAGTCTCTACCAGCCTGAGCCTAGAAGAACTAAATGGTGCCCGGCTACCATCACGGACCACTATGACAGGGATCACAATAGAGGGTCCCGGACAGAGCAGGAGAAACATGTAGAACAAAATTCAGATTCACACACACAAAAAAAAAGACCAGATTTACTGCTCTGACAGAGACTAGAGGAACCCCCCGAGACTATGGCCCCCGGACACCCTGTAACTCAGAACTGAAGCCCCTCCCAAAGTCCACCTTTCAGCCAAAGATTAGATAGGCCTATAAAACAAACAATAACACACGTGAGGAACATACTTCTTAGTTCAATCAAGTATATGAGACTAAATGGGCAACACCTGCTCTAAAGCAAAGACGAGAAGGCAGGTATACCCGACTCATAGCAACTGTGTAGGACAGAGTAGAACTGCCCTATAGGGTTTCCGAGGAGTGGCTGGTGGATTCCAACTGCCGACCTTTTGGTTAGCAGCTGTGCTCTTAACCACTGTGCCACCAAGGGCTCCCAAGAAGGCAGGAAGGGACAGGCCAACTGGAGGAAGGTACACAAAGAACCCGGGGGAAACGGAAAGGGAGAGAGTGCTGACACATTTTGGGAATTGCAACTAACGTCACAAAACAATTTGTGTATAAATTTTTGAATGAAAATCTAATTTGTGCTGTAAACTTTTCCTAAAACACAATAAAATTAAAAAAAAAAAAAAAAAGAACTTCAAAATAGCAATATCAGAGCAGGGCCCAGTGTGGGCCCTTCTGAGAGCAAGGCCCTGTGGGACTGCACAGGTCACATATTCATGAACCCTGCCTTGCCCAGGGTTATGCATCCAATCGATGAACACTTTAAAATGAACGGATGAAGTGAATGAGTGACTGTATAAATAAATCAGTTCAATTCTTTTTAAGTCCTCCTTTAGTTTGTGGGAGGTACTTTGTTCCTAAAATTAAAGGAGGAAATGCTATAGGTAAGGATAGTGTTTGACTGGAATGCATTGGCTAAGGAAAGAGCCTCTTGTTAATGTGTGTATTAATCATACAGAGTGGTAAAGGATAGACTTTAAAATGATAAAATCATGACTCATATAAATATAAAATGAACCACATGTCAATTATTTTCTTTAACTCATTAATTAATGAGGGAACCAGAGAGGTGTTATAACCATGGTGAATCCAATGAGCATGCATATGTATACGCCATTAGGAATGCTGAGGAGTCCCTGGGTGGTACATATGATTAAAGCGCTTGGCTACTAACCAAAAGGTTGGTGGTTTGAGTCCACTAGAGGCACTTTGGAAGAAAGGCCCGGTGATCTACTTCTGAAAGATCACAGCCTTGAAAACCCTATGGAGCAGTTCTACACTGAAACACATGGGGTTGCCATGAGTTGGAATTGACTCCACAATTGGCAGCTGGTTAAGGAAAGCTGAAATGAATTTGCCTAATAGATGCAAAACTGATTTCTTCTACAGAAACAGGAGTCAATCCAACTTCTGCCAGGTGGAATGTGTGTTCCTATTTACAGAAATTATTTATATTATAATCAGTTTTCTAGAAGATAATTTCTATTTCTACAGAACTATAAAATAGCCTAGTCAAAGACAATGACAGGCAGAGATAACTCAAATGGATGAGCAAGTCAGGATACCCACTAACTTTCAGTCTTTTCCAGTTTTTATTCATAGGAGAAAGGTAAGCTACGCAGGAGAATGAGTGATCTTAATAACCTCTGCCCTGAATATGAGCACCTGGAACTTGTGGAAAATTCTTTCTATTAATAGCTATAGCTTCTCTCGTTTCCATTCCTGGCTTTGCAATTGATATTACCTTTGTTGATGGGTTTTGAAGGAAAATTTCTTTCCTTGGAACAGTCAAGTTGGGAAGGAATTACTTCACAGCTGGAGTAGGAGTCTTGGCAAGGTTGTTTGGGAGCATTGCTGTTCTTGGAAGGACTCCCAGTTTTGCTCTTAAGAAAAGGTGGATAGTTACAAGTACTTAAACATTATAAATTCTGAACCTCTGTGGGGGAATGGGCAAGCTGTATAAACATCTAGCCATTCCAAATGGCCAGATATGCGTAATACTTACCAAAGTATCCCTCATTAAATATTAACCTGTTCATAAATTATGGATTTTGTCAATCTATGTACTTCAATTAAAATACTGGTCTTTCTCCAGGGGCCAACCTCATGATACAATTAAAACAACTACCTAAAACTAAGTCTCACAGGGAAAATGCAGGACTCCCTTGTAGAATATTCTATACCTTTGCTATTCAAAGTGTGGTTCCTGGAAGGGTGCTTTTTAGAAATGCAGAATCTCAGACCTGCTGGATCAGAATCTGCATTTTCTCAATATACCAGGTGATTGGTGACTCTTTTACAGTTTGAGAAATTCTACTTTACAGTATTAAGTCCTGAAAGTCACCTCTAATGTCTTTGATATTTTCACAGGAATTGCCTATCTCTTTGCCAAAGCTTATCTGGTGTCCAAAAAACCACAGTACCTGGACACGTGTATCCGGTGTGGGGAACTCACATGGCAGAAGGGCCTGCTAAAGAAGGGGCCAGGGATTTGCCATGGTGTGGCCGGCAGTGCCTATGTCTTCCTGCTTCTATACCGGCTCACGGGAAACTCTAAATACATTTACCGAGCCCAAAGGTTAGTCGTTCTTCACGTTTTTTGTTTCTCAAAAATTTAATTAATTTTGTTCCATAAGGAATACATTCACATGGTTCAAAATGCAAAAAGGAATACATCAACTATTCCCTCTAGGCATTTAGTTCACCTGGAGGTAATCAGTGTTACCAGTTTCTTGTCTAGCTTTCCAGAGATATTCTGTGTATACACAAATAGGTATATGTAGACTTTTGTCACCTTTTTTTATACAAATGGTGGCACCTTGCTATCTTAGAGATCACCCTAAATCAGTACATAAAGGACTGCTTCAATAATTTTTATTGTTGCATAGTATTCTACTGTACAAATGAACCATAACTAAACCAGTCCCATATTGAGGGGCGTTTGGGTTATTTCCAATATTTTTTATTACAAATAATACTGTGATGAATAACTATATGTATATGTATATAATTTTACACATGTACAGGTGTCTCTGAAAGATAAATTCCTAAAAATAGAATCACTGGACCAAGGCTATGTATATTTGTAATTTTGATCGATAGGGCCAAATTGCCCTTTGTAATTTATTCCCTGGAAACCTGATAAAAATGGAACATCAGCTGTGTACCAGACAACATTGCTTTTGGTAGAAATAAACCCTGGTTTGTAAATTGAGTAACCTGAACTGGAAGGACTACAAATGAACTATAAATAACTCAATAACCCTGTGGGAAGCACAAGCGGGAGGTTCCCTGAATGCACAGTGGCATGAGGCTGGCATTCAATTTGCAGGCACATGGAAGCTATGTCCATAGGTTGTCACAAAAGATATTGGTTTCCTACGTGGCACTTAGGCCTTCTAAGCCAGGGGCGCTCTCACACACAAACCATGTGGTCTTGTTCCCATGATCTGAGCTATCACTTTTGGGGTGGGGGTGGCTAAAGAATAGTGACTGAGCTGTTGTGAAGAGTCTCACTGAAGGGAAAAAGAAAACGAACCCATTGCCATCGAGTTAATTCCAACTCATAGCTACACTATAGGACAGAGTAAACTACCCCATAGGGTTTCGAAGGCTGTACAGACTGCCATATCTTCTTTCTCCTCCCTGAAGGGATACACCTGATAATTATCTTATTGGTTGTGTGACCTTGAACAAGTTAAGTAACTTGTTCTTTGGCCTCAATGTCCTCATCGGTAAAATGTGAAAAATAGTGCCTACCTCATAGGAGTATTGGGTAGTTTGAATGAGTTAATATGTGCAGATTACTTAGAACAATGCCTGGCATGTAATAACTGCAATGTAAGTATTTACTATTATTATTACTAAAAATTTGAGTTATATCATTACAGACTTTTTTCTAAGTATAAATGTATGTTCATATATGTATTATATGTATATGTTTCATATGTGTATTTTAATAGACTCCTGCTATATATACTTTGTGCAAGTTGCAATTTTAAATGAACAATTTTTAAGGGGCATTCTTCCTTTTTAGTTTGTATAGACCATTTTTAATGGCTATATAGTTATTCACTATGAATGTACCATCATGAATTTAACCGGTCTCTCATTAGTGGACATTTGGCATATGTACGCTTTTCACTAATGCAAATAAAACTTCCCCAAATATCCAAAATATTCAATACATTGTTAGAATTGGAATCATTATGTCCATAGATATTTCTTGGTCTATAACTAGGGTATTTTTATCCTTTGCCCAGTTTTTCCTATTGTGATGCTTGTATTAAGGATTGTAACACTGTCAATATATATTGTGTTCCAAATATTTTCCTACTTTGCCATTTCTCTTTCAACTTAGTTCATAGTCTTTTAAATATTGTCTTGTCAAGGTTGTCAATCTTTCCTTTACGATTCCTGGATTTGTGTTGTGCTTGAAAAGACCTTCCCCACTCCAAGATTACAAGCAGATTAGTTTGCATTAACTTTTAGTACGTTATGAGTTGAATTGTGTCCACCCAAAATATGTGTTGTAAATCCTAACCTCTGCCTGTGGTTATAATCCCATTTGTGAATGGGTTGTGTTTGTTATGTTACTGAGGCAGGATTAGGTTGTATCAATGAGGATTGTTGGTTGTTGTCGTTAGGTGCCTTCAAGTCTGTTCTGACTCATAGTGACCCTATGTACAACAGAACGAAACACTTCCCGGTCCTGCGCCATCCTTACAATAGTTGTTATACTTGAGCCCATTGTTGTAGCCACTGTGTCAATCCATTTCATTGAGGGTCTTCCTCTTTTTTGCTGACTCTCTACTTTATCAAGCATGATGTTCTTCTCCAGAGACTGGTCCCTCCTGATAACATGTCCAAAGTATGTGAGACAATGTCTCACCATCCTTGCTTCTAATGAGCATTCTGGCTGTACTTCTTCCAAGACAGATTTGTACATGGTATATTCAATATTCTTCCACAACACCATAATTCAAAGACATCAATTCTTTTTCGGTCTTCCTTACTCATTGTCCAGCTTTCATGTGCATGAGGTGATTGAAAACACCATGGCTTGTCTCAGGCGCACCTTAGTCCTTAAAGTTACACTTTGCTTTTGAACACTTTCAGGAGGTCTTTTGCAGCAGATTTGTCCGATGCAATGCATCATTTGATCTTTTGACTGCTGCTTCCATGAACGTTGATTGTGGATCCAAGTAAAATGAAATCCTTGACAACTTCAATCTTTGCTCCATTTATCATGATGTTGCTTACTGGTCCAGTTGTGAGGATTTTGTTTGCTTTATGTTGAGGTGCAATCCGTACTGAAGGCTGTGGTCTTTGATCTTCATCAGTAAGTGCTGCAAGTCCTCTTGACTTTCAGCAAGCAGGGTTGTGTCATCTGCATATCGCAGGTTGTTAATGAATCTTCCTCCAATCCTGATGCCCTGTTCTTCTTTATATAGTCCAGCTTCTTGGATTATTTGCTCAGCATATAGATTGAGTAAGTATGGTGAAAGGATACAACCCTGATGCACACCTTAACTTTAAACCACAGTATTCCCTTGTTCTGTTTAAATGATTGCCTCCTGGTCTATGTACAGGTTCCTCACGAGTATAATTAAGTGTTCTGGAATTCCCATTCTTCACAATGTTATCCGTAATTTGTTATGATCCACACAGTCGAATGCCTTAGCATAGTCAATAAAACACAGGTAAACATGTTTCTGGTATTCTCTGCTTTCAGCCATGATCCATCTGACATCAGCAATGATATCCCTTGTTCCATGTCCTCTTTTGAATCCGGCTTGTATTTTTGGCAACTCCCTGTTGATGTACTGCTGCAACTGCTTTTGAATGATCTTCAGAAAAATTTTACTTGTGTGTGATATTAATGATATCTTCCCTGTAAGTGTATGGATATTATCCTATCACTGACAGTGTTGTACTACAGGGTAGATCTTGAAATGTTCTTTTTGATGTTGAATGCAACACCATTACTCTTCAATTTGTCAGTCCCAGCATAGTAGATGATATGATTTTCCAATTCAAAATGGCCAATACCAGTCCATTTCAGCTCACTAACACCTAGGATATTGATTTTTATGTGTTTCATTTCATTTTTGACGACTACCAGTTTTCCTAGATTCATACTTTGTACATTCCACGTTCCGGTTATCAATGGATGTTTGCAGCTGTTTCTTCTCATTTTGAGTTGTGCCACATTAGCACATGAAAGTCCCGACAGCTTGACTCCATCCACCTCATTAAGGTCAACTCTATTTTGAGGAGGCAGCTCTTAGTAGTATTTTGAGTGCCTTCCAAGCTGAGGGGTTCATCTTCCAGCACTATATCAAACAATGTTCTGCTGCCATTCATAAGGTTTTCATTGGTCACTTTTTTCAGAAGTAGACTGGCAGGTCTTTCTTCCTAGTCTGTCTTAGTGTGGAAGCTCTGCTGAAACCTGTCCACTAAAGGTGACCCTGCTGGTATTTGAAATACCAGTGGCAAAGTTTCCAGTGTCACAGCAACACACAAGCCACCACCGTATGACAAACTGACAGACACGTGGTGGATTGGTTATGTTTATTATGTTAATGAGGGGCATGATTAGAATGTATCTTGACTTAATCTCTTTTGAGATCTAAAAGAGATTAATGAAGCAAGCAAGAGAAGCAGAGACAGGGGAAGACACATGCCAAGCCACATGAAGATTGCCCAGGAGCAGAAGCTCAGACAGACAAGGACTTTCCTCTAGAGCAGACAGATACAGAAAGCCTTCTCCTAGAGTTATTGTCGTTAGGTGCCATCGAGTCGGTTCCGACTCACAGCGACCCTGTAGCAGGCACCCTGAATTTGGACTTCTAGCCTCCTGAACTGTGAGAAAATGAATTTCTGTTTGTTAAAGCTATTCACTTGTGGTATTTCTGTTATAGCAGCACTAGATAACTAAGACAGTACTTTTTAAGATTTTATTTTAACATTTAACTCTTTAATTCATCTGGAACTTACTTTTATTAATGGCCTCAGGTAGGGATCTACCTTTTTTTTTAAATGAAAAACAGAATCTTACAATGGCATTTATTGACCACTCTTCCCAGTGATTCAAAATTGTAGTTTTAGCATAAACTCAATTTATATAAATTTGTGGATTTCTTTCTGAACTCTCTTCTATTTCATTTATCCAGCTCCGTATTTCATTATTCATTTATTTCTAATTTTTCTTAGTTATACTCTTTATCTATTCTTCCAGTTGAATTTTAGAATCAATTTGTCAAATTAAAAAAAAATCCTGAGGAAATTTGATTGGCATTCCATTGATTTATAGGTTACTCTAGTGATAAAATATTGTGTTTTTTCGTCCAGGAACACAGTATACTTTTCCATTTATTTAAGTCTAAAATTCTGATCTTATGAAGAAAGTCCTATATGTTTTGTACTAATTTTATTTCTAGTTGTTTTATGTTTCCAGATTTATTATGAGTGGAATCTTATCCTCCTTTATATTTTCAGGTTTTTTATTACTGGTATTTATGGAAGTTTTTAAATATAAGGATCCCTGGTGGTGCTACCAAAACGTTGGCAGTTCGAATCTGCCAGGCACTCCTTGGAAACCCTATGGGGCAGTTCTACTCTGTCCTATAGGGTCGCTATGAGTTGGAATCGACTCGATGGCAACTTGTATACAAACACACACACACACACACATAACTGCAATATATCAATTCTAAGATGCACTTTTTCATACAAATCTACATCATATCTTATAACAAGAATCTTAGTTTTGATAAGCACCATAATGATATATCTGGCTACCTTACTGAACTCCTTTAAGATTTCCATTAGTTTTCATTAGATTCTATTGGTTTTTTAGATACATACACATATTATCTGAAAATACTTATAATTTTGTTACTTTCTTTCTCTTACGTATACTTCGTTTTTTTCATCATGGATCAGAATACCCATAACAATGTTGAATAATAAAAGGAACAGTCTACATCCTTGCCTTTTATTTGATTTTACTAGGAGTGCTTCTACGTTTCATCATGATCTTTTAAATTGGCTTCTGATAGTCTATGTTATGTTAGATCATGACACTCCTCTGTTCCAGATCCATTGGAATGGCTTCCCGTATGACTCAGAGTAAAAGCCAAAGTCTGTTCTACGAAAAAAAGGTTCTACATGATCTAGCCTCCCGTTACATTTCTGATCTCATTTCCTACTCTTCTTCTTCCTGATTCCTTCCACCACTGTGGCTTTCTTGGGATCCCATTAAGATGCCAGGTACTCTCCTTCTCAAGGCTTTTGAAGTTGCTGTTCCACCTACCAGTAATGCTTATTCTCTAAATACATCTCTTAGCTTCCTCACTTCATTCAGATCTTTACCAAAAGTCATTTTTTTTTCAGAAAGGTCTTCCCAAGCCACCTTATCTAACATTCCAATGTTAAATAACCACATATGTGATGGAGGAAAAATACTAGTATATGTAAGTCCTTTATTTAAAGCTCCTATGTTTAGGAATCCTGTCAACCTGCTGGCTCCCTAATCTATTTAGGTGGGAGCCTGACCCTTCATTTTCTGTATGCAGCAAAAGAAAGTCATTTTGATCTCATCTAGGCTAATGGGATTTTACCTTTGGAATAAACTTCATCGGGGTCCTCATGTCCTGGAAAAGTCTATAAAAAAGGGACAGAGCACCTTCTCTTTTTCTTTTTTTTTTTTTTGAGGGTTTCGATAATTTATTTTATTGTTGTACTTTAAGTGAAAATTTACAATTCAAGTTACTCTCTCATACAAAAATTTATACATACATTGTTATGTGATCCTAATTGCTCTCCCTATACTGTGACAGCACACTCCTCCTTTCCACCGATGATTTCTCTTGTCCATTCAACGATCTCCTGACCCTCTCTGCCTTCTCATCTCACCTCCAGACAGAAGCTGCCCATCTAGTCTCATGTATCTACTTGAGCTAAGAAGCACACTCTTCATGAGTACCATTTTATGTCCCATAGTCCCGTCTAATCTTTGTCTGAAGAGTTGGCCTCAGGAACGGTTTTAGTTCTGGGTTGACAGAGAGTCCAGGGGTCATGCTTTCTGGGGTTCCTCCAGTCTCAATCAGACCATTAAATCGGGTATTTTTCTAGAAATTGAGTTCTTCGCCCCACTTTTCTCCTGCTCCATCAGGGACTCTCTGTTGTGTTCCCTGTCAGGGTGCTCACTGGTGGTAGCTGGGTACCATCTTCTGGTCTCAGGCTGATGCAGTCTCTGGCTTATGTGGCCCTTTCTGTCTCTTGGGCTACTACTTTCCTTGTGTCTTTGGTGTTCTTCATTCTCCTTTACTCCAGGTGGTTGGGACCAATTGATGCATCTTAGATGGCCACTTGCAAGCTTTTAAGACCCCAGACGCCACTCACCAAAGTAGGCTGCAGAACATTTTCTTAATAAGCTTTGTTATGCCAGTTGACCTAGATGTCCCCTGAAATCATGGTCCCCAGACCCCTACCCCTGCTACTCTGTCCCTCAAAGTGTTTGATTGTATTTAGGAAATTTCTTAGCTTTGGTTTAGTCCAGTTGTGCTGACTTCCCCTGTAGCATGTACTGTCCTTCCCTTCACCTAAGATAATTCTTGTCTACTATCTAGTTAGTGAATAACCTCTCCCTCCCTCTCCACTTTGTAACCATCAAAGAATGTTTTCTTCTGTGTTTAAACCTTTTCTTGAGTTCTTATAACAGTGATCTCATACAATATTTGTCCTTTTGCAACCGACTAAATTCACTCAGCATGATGCCTTCCAGATTCCTCCATGTTATGAGATGTTTCACGGATTCATACTTGTTCTTTATCATTGCATAGTATTCCACTGTGTGAATATACCATAGTTTGTTTATCCATTCATCCGTTGATGGACACCTAGGTTGTTTCCACCTTTTTACTATCAGGAGCAGTGCTGCAATGAACATGGGTGTGCATATAGCTATTCGTGTGACAGCTCTTATTTCTCTAGGATATAATCCAAGGAGCAGGATTGCTGGATCAGATGGTACTTCTATTTCTAGCTTTTTAAGGAAGTGCCAAATAGATTTCCAAAGTGGTTGCATCATTTTACATTCCCACTGATAGTGTATAGGTGTTCCAATCTCTTCACAACCTCTCCAACATTTATTATTTTGTATTTTTTGGATAAATGCTACCCTTGTTGGGGTGAGAGGGTATCTCATTGTAGTTTTTATTTGCATGTCTCTAATGGCTATTGATCGTGAGCATTTCCTCATATGTCTGTTAGCTGCCTGAATGTCTTCTTTGGCGAAGTGCCTGTTCATATCCTTTGCCCATTTTTTAATTGGGTTAGTTCTCTTTTTGTTGTTGAGAATTTGCAGTATGTTGTAGATTTTAGAGATTAGAAGCTGATCGGATTTGTCATAGCCAAAATATTTTTTCCCAGTCTGTACGTTGTCTTTTTACTCTTTTGGTGAAGTCTTTTGGTGAGCATAAGTGTTTGATTTTTAGGAGCTCCCAGTTATCTAGTTTCTCTTCTAGTGTTTGTGCATTGTTATTTATGGTTTGTATTCTGTTTATGCCATGTATTAGGGCTCCTAGGGTTGTCCCTATTTTTTCTTCCATGATCTTTATCGTTTTCAATTTTATATTTAGGTCTTTGATCCATTTTGAGTTAGCTTTTGTGCATGGTGTGAGGTATGGGTCTTGTTTCGTTTTTTTGCAGATGGATTTCCAATTATGCCAGCACCATTTGTTAAAGAGACTGTCTTTTCCCTAATTAATGGACTTCGGGCCTTTGTCAAATACCAGCTGCTCATAGGTGGGTTAACTTATATCTGGATTCTCAATTCTGTTCCATTGGTCTATGTATCTGTTTTTGTACCAGTAGCAGGCTGTTTTGACTACCGTGGCAGTATAATAGTTTCTAAAATCAGGTAGTGTGAGGTCTCCCACTTTTTCCTTCTTCTTGAATAATGCTTTACTTATCTGTGGCCTCTTCCCTTTCCATATGAAGTTGGTGATTTGTTTCTCCATCTCATTAAAAAATGCCATTGGTATTTGGATCGGGATTGCATTGTATCTGTAGATCGCTTTGGGTAGAATTGACATATTCACAATGTTGAGTCTTCCTACCCATGAGCCAGGTATGTTTTTCCACTTATGCAGGTCTCTTTTGGTTTCTTGCAGAAGTGTCTTGTAGTTTTCTTTGTATAGGCCTTTTCCATCTCTGGTTCCATTTATTCCTAAGTATTTTATCTTGTTGGTGTAGAGGAATCCAACTGATTTTTGTAAGTTTATGTTGTACCCTGATACTTTGTTGAAATCTTCTATTAGTTCCAGTAGTTTTCTTGTAGATTCTTTGGGGTTTTCTATGTATAAGATCGTATCAGCTGCAAATAGAGGTACTTTGACTTCTTCCCTACCAATTTGTATGGGCTTTATTTCTTTTTCCAGTCTAAATGCTCTGGCTAGCACAATTGCCAGCACAATGTTGAATAAGAGTGGTGATCAAGGGCATCCTTGTCTGGTTCCTGTTCTCAAGGGGAGTGCTTTCAAACTCTCTCCATTTAGGATGATGTTGGCTGTTGGCTTTGTATAAATGTCCTTAATTATGTTGAGAAATTTCCCTTCTATTCCTATTTTGTTGAGAGTTTTTATCATGAATAGGTGTTGGACTTTGTCAAATGCCTTTTCTGCATCAATTGATAAGATCATGTGGTTCTTTCTTGTCTTTTGTTTTATTTATGTGATGGATTACATTGATTGTTTTTCTAATGTTCAACCATCCCTGCATACCTGGCATAAATCCCACTTGATTATGCTCAATTATTTTTTTAATATGTTGCTGAATTCTATTGGCTAGAATTTTGTTGAGGATTTTTGCATCTATGTTCATGAGGGATATTGGTCTGTAATTTTCTTTTTTTGTGGTATCTTCACCTGGTTTTGGTATCAGGGTTATGCTGGCTTCATAGAATGAGTTTGAGAGTATTCCATCCTTTTCTATGCTCTGTAATACCTTTAGTAGTAGTGGTGTTAAATCTTCTCTGAAAGTTTTGTAGAATTCTCCAGTGAAACCATCTGGGCCAGGGGTTTTTTTTTGTTGGGATTATTTTAATTACCTTTTTAATCTCTTCTTTTGTTATGGGTTTATTTAGTTGTTCTACCTCTGTTTGTGGTAGTTTAGGTAGGTAGTGAGTTTCTAGAAATTTTCTATATCCTCTAGGTTTTCAAATTTGTTAGAGTACAATTTTTTATAGTATTCTGTTATGATTCTTTTAATTTCAGTTGGGTCTGTTGTGGTATCACCCCTCTAATTTCTTATACTGCTTATTTGCTTCCTCTTCTATTTTTCTTTTGTCAGTTTCACCAGTGGTTTATCGATTTTTTTGATCTTTTCAAAGAACCAGCTTTTGGCCTTGTTAACTCTTTCAGTTTATTTTCTATTCCTATTTCATTTAATTCTGCTCTAATTCTTATTATGTCCTTTCTTCTGGAGCCTGGGGGCTTCTTTTACTGCTGTCTTTCTACTTGATCCAGTTGTAGGGTTAATGTTTTGATTTTGGCCCTTTCTTCTTTTTGGATGTGTGCATTTACTGCTATAAACTGACCTCTGAGCACTGGTTTTACTGTGTCCCAAAGGTTCTGGTAGGATGTGTTTTCCTTCTCGTTTGATTCTGTGAATTTCTTTACTCCATCCTTAATTTCTTCTATAACCCAGTAGTTTTTGAGCAAGGTGTTGTTCAGTTTCCATGTGTTTGATT
>NW_004443982.1:17955401-17974392 GCF_000243295.1 Trichechus manatus latirostris | reverse complement strand
TTTTTTCTTTTAATCCAATCTGCCACTCTCTGTCTCTTTATTGGTGCATTTAGTCTGTTTACATTCAGCATAATTATTGATAGGTATGAGTTTAGTGCTGTCATTTTGATGTCTTTTTTTGTGTGTTGTTGACAGTTTCTTTGTCCTACTTGATTTTCCATGCTGAGTCATTTTTCTTTCTGTATTTTCTTTTCCTCTTTTTCATTGCCGTTGATTTTGTATTTGCTGAGTCTTTGTATTTTTAGTCTTTTTTATTTTGAGATGTAGGATTGTTAGTTTCCTTTGTGGTTACCTTAGTATTTACCCCTATTTTTCTATGCTTATACCACTCTTATTTCTTTATATTTTCTTGACTTTCTCTCCATATGAAAAATATATGTCTACATTTTTTAGTCCCTATTTTTTGTTTTAACGTTGTCATCTTTTACATCTTGACGTCTCTCTTTCCCTATTTTCAGTGTTTTAGCTTTGATTTATTTTTGTGACGTCCCTATCTGGGTTGATAATCCAGTTGCTCTGTCATGTGTTCTAGTCTTGGGTTGTTATCTGATGTTATTGATTTTCTAACCAGAGGACTCCTTTTAGTATTTCTTGTAATTTTTGTTTGGTTTCTGAAAATTCTCTAAACTTCTGTTTACCTGGAAATGCCTTAATTTCACCATCATATTTGAGAGACAGTTTCACGGGATATTTAATTCTTAGCTTGCAATTGTTTTCCTTCAAGGCTTTATATATGTCATCTTATTGCCTTCTTGCCTGCGTGGTTTCTGCTGAGTAGTCCAAGCTTATTCTGATTGACTCCCCTTTGTAGACGACTTTTCATTTATCCGTAGTCGCTCTTAAATTTCTGTCTTTATCTTTGATTTTGGAAAGTTTGATTATAATGTGTCTTGGTGACTTTCTTTTGGGATCTACCTTATGTAGGGTTCGGTGAGCATCTTGGATAGATATCTTCTCATCTTTCATGATACCAGGGAAGTTTTCTGCCAAGAAATCTTCAACAGTTCTCTCTCTGTTTTCTGTTATCCGCTCTGTTCTGGTATTCCAGTCACTCATAGGTTATTCCTCTTGAAAGAGTCCCACATAATTCTTAGGGTTTCTTCATTTTTTTAAAATACTTTTATCTGATTTTTCCTCAAATAAGTTGGTATCAAGTGCTTTATCTTCAGTCGTACTAATTTTGACTTCCATTGCCTTAATTATGTTCCTATGACTTTCTTTTGAGTTGTCTAATTCTGAAACTTTATTGTTAATCTTCTGAATTTCTGATTGCTGTCTCTCTATGGATTCTTGCAGCCTGTTAAGTCTGTCATTATGCTCTTCTCTAATCCTTTTAAGTTCCTCTATTGCATGTTCTGCATTTGGCATGATTTCCTTCCTGATGTCTTGAAGAGTTCTGAATATTAATCTTTTGTATTCTGCCTCTAATAATTCCAAGAAATTTTCTTCCTCTGGAAAATTTCTAGATTCTTTTTTTTGGGGGGAGCTCACTGAAGCCATCATGGTCTGCTTCTTTCTGTGATTTGATATTGACTATTGTCTGTGAGCCATCAATAAGTTATTATATTCATTTATTTTATGTTTGCCTACTGTGTCATAGCTTCTTGTTTTGTTTTGTTTGGTTTGGTTTGGTTTTGATATGCCCCAATAGGCTGGTTGTGTGAGCTAGCTCAATCACCAGTGTCCCTGAAGCTCCAATGTCTTGCCACCCGGTGGCCAGACCTGCCACTAAGTGAGCCCAGGAGTCTACCCACTCCTCCTGTATGGGTTCAGCTCAGGTGTCCAGGTAGTTGACTGCCAAGTGTATGGTGGAGGCTCTCACCTACAGTCCTAAACAGACATGGGTGATTGGTGTAGACACAGGCATCTGGCTGCAGCAGGGGGACACACACTGAACCAAGCAGGGGGCTGACGGCCTCCTCCAATTGTCTGGGAGGAAAGTGTGTCCCTGTTTCCTAGAGTGCATAGTTGGGTGGGTTTTGCAGCCAGACTATGAGCACCCAGTGTTGTTGGCTGTAAGGACTGGGGAGCACCACTGATTCTTGGGCCCCTATCCCAGGTGGTTAGGTGGCATGCGTGGAGCCACCAGTCCTCAGGCCGGTGATGTGGGTAGGTGAAGACCCTGCTTAATGGCCAGAGCAGTATCAAAAGTCACGAACCTGCCACTTCACAGCTGAAACAGTTGAAGTTAGACTTCAGGTATATACCTTGCTGTACTGTGGTAATAAGGGCCTATGCTGTTGAAATGGGCCCCACACAAGTCTCTGCAGGGGGAAAGGCACTCAAAGTCCGTGGATCCCTTATGCCTGTGCCTAGGCAAAGGAGCTGTGCCTACCCTGAGTTCCTGGTTTAGGGGAGCTAGCAGATTATTTTTCCCCCTGTTTGTTAATTTGTTCCCTCTCCAAGGCCAGGAGAATGGTTCAGGGTGTGTGACAGGTCCTATTTCTGGCCCAGGGGACTTAGCAATCCCTGAAGCTGTCCTGAACCCAGTGCAGAGCTGGGAGTGGGGAGGTAAATGGGACAGAGTTTTTTCCTTAAGGGAGGTGTTTTGGATCCACGCGGTAGGCCAGATGCAAGTACTTATCTTTTGCCAATCAAGGGCTGCTTCTCACTGGTTCTGGATGGCCGAATAGACTGTATGCCGCTGGGTTTCTCCCAGTGTGGAAAACACCTCCCAAGCACTGCCGCTTGCCTGCCTCATCTCTCACCCCCAAGCTAATCTGAGCCGAAGGGCTCCAGCTCCTACCGGGTCGGGTCTGGCAACTCCTCGCTGCTTCCGAACCATCTCTCCCTCCCCGTGCTACTCAGTCCGATTCCTCAACTTTGCCTTTCATGTTCAGGGCTCCTAGATTGTCATATATAATCAATTCACTTGTTTTTTTGGGTCTTTGTTGTAAGAGGGACCACCGGAGGCATCTGACTACTCCTCCATCTTGGCCCAGAGCACCCTCTCTTTTTCTGCAAGGCCAGTTCTAGCTTACAAAGTCTTGGTTATAAGTTTCTGGGGTACCAAGGATTTCAGACAACTGAAATTTCACTTCTAGGTAGAGGAATGAAAATGTGCACTTGATATATGAATATTATTTGGCAATTGCATTTAATTGCTTAGGTACTGAAATTTCCACTTCATTGTAATGTAGGGCATGGCCCAAAAAGAAGAGGCTTCCCTAATTTTGGCAGCTTCTCAAACAGTAATGTCAACAGTAGGTACGTCCCTGCAATAAACATTGCTTGATCATCACGCATTGCTCTTTTAACATACAGTTGGAATTTATAGCTGTAGAGAAATATTTGACAACTTTTTAAGTTTCTTCCATGACTCTTCAGTTATTCAGGTTTTCTACGACTTCTTACATTAATTTCGGTAGTGAATATATTCCTATAAAAGCCTCTAGTTCTTATAGGTTTTCAAATTTTTGACGTAAAGCTCTAATACTATTGTTCTATAAAGAATTGGCTCTTGATTATATTTTGCATTCATTTTTTCTCTTTTACTTCCTAATTTATTATTTTCTGCACTTATTTTTATTTTCCACTGTTACTTTCCTTTATTTTGTTATTTTCTATTGTTTGTAAATGTGCTTAACTAGAATATCTTCCATTTTTTTCTTTATTATCATTTTCATAATCATCATCATCAGTATGATTATTAACAAAAACTCATATCTCTATTAATTTCCTCCAGTTCAATTTTGACCATAACCAATTAAATTTTTATATATAATGTTCTCTGTGTTTTGTTTTTTAAATTTCTGTAATTGCCATTCTGATTTCCATTTTGATGAGAATTTTTTAGAAAAGTGAATTTGTCAGTTTGATTTTTGCACTGTTGGGAAGATTTTTGAAACAATCATTTTTACTTTTTGTGTCAACAACATTTTTCAGAAACGATAACACAATGCAGGTCAGAAAGCAATAAAACTGCAACTCTCATCCCTTCTCAGTACTATTGTAAATTGCTACATATCATTTATAAATTCTTTTGAAAAGCACATAAAATTTTTATCATATTATTATTTTAGGTGAAAAAAATTCAGAATGCCAAATTGTACATACACTATAATTACAATGTAATAAATAAATCAAAGTTTAGGGACAAAAAGTCAGAAGAAGAAAAAACTTAACAGTGAGTTTCTTTTAAAGTCTGGTGGAATGGTTTTCTCTGTTTTACAAATATTCTGCTACTATATGTTTATGTGAAAAAATAATATCTACCATTTATCAAATGCTTTTTGTATTCTCAGAGCTTAATATATGGTATCTTTAATCTTTACAGATAGCCCTATGCAATTCTACAATTATCCACCAGCCACTCCTTGGAAACCCTATGGGGCAATTCTGATCTGTCCTACAGGGTCACTTTGATTTGGAATCAACTCGACAGCAATAGGTTTTGGTGTGGTATAGATAGATTAAGAAATTTACCAAAGGCCATAACCAAACCCAACCCAACCCATTGCCATCAAGTCGATTCTGACTCATAGCAACCCTACAGGACAGAGTAGAACTGCCCCCATAGGGTTTCCAAGGAGCAGTGGGTGGATTGAACTGCTGACCTTTTGGTTAGTAGCTGAGCTCTTAACCACTGTGCCACTAGGGCTTCACCAAAGGCCGTATACCATGAAATTATCAGAGTTGAGTATCTCAAATTCAAAGCCCTTCCTCTTTCTACTTCACCACACCACCACCCATTGCCATCAAGTCAATTCCGACTCATAGTGACCCTATAGGACAGAATAGATTGCCCCATAGGGTTTCCAGCAAGCATCTGGTGGATTCGAACTGCTGATCTTTTGGTTAGCAGCCGATCTCTTAACCACTGCGCCACCAGGGCTCCTCTTCTACACCAGTGTACACTAGGGTACCCAAACTTGCTTCAAAAAAAGATTGCATCATTATTTCCATTAACCTCAAACTAAAATGTAGCATTTCCTCCCATTATGAATGCAGGTAACAAGCCACAATAGTATTAACAGTAGCTGTGACTCTGTCACCAATAAAAGTGACAGACATTCTCATGTCATATTTCTCTTGTTGCAGATCTTGTTAAGTATATTCTACTCCCACCGCTACTTAGAAACGTCAGAGGTTATTGGATCCACTAATAGATTTTGCTATTTAATGTGTTAATAAAGAATTCATATATTACTATATTACCAGCTGTTTTTTTAAAAATTTTTGGCAACTGCTTTAATATGGAGCCCTGGTGGTGCAGTGGTTAAGAACGTGGCTGCTAACCAAAAGATCAGCAGTTTGAATCCACCAGCCACTCCTTGGAAACCCTATGGGGCAGTTCTTCTCTGCAGGGTCGCTGTGAGTTGGAATGACTGAACGGCAACAGGTTTGGTTTTTTTTGTTGTTGTTGTTGTTTGTGCTTTAATATAATCAGTTTCCTTTAGGATTCTTTGTATATTATTTTATGCATTGGAAACCTTTATTCTGAGAAGGAATCCAGACTGCCAAATGATATATAACACCAAAAAGTTTAAGACTTCCTGAAGCTATACCATGATGCTGCCTTCATCTTATAAGTACAAATTTTGAACTAATTCTTATGAGGAATCATTATTCTACTGTTTATATTCTAAAATTGTGGCATATTCTGGAAGACAGTTGATGGAAAAATTGTACCAAACGGAATTGCTGTATGTTTCCTGCTGATTTATTTTAAGCGGACTGCAAGTAATTCCAAGAGCTCTAAAAAGATCAAATAAGTAATTACTCTTCATAGGACCCCATGTGTAGTAGCAATACTCTAAATTTATGGCAGTATCAGCTCTCAGGCCTTACCAAGCTGTGAGCTCTAGCCTCTGAATTGGTGATTATTTTTGTTGTTGATGGGAACATGTGGAGCAAGTCAGTAAAGAGATGACATAGGTGACAGCACTTTAAAAGCTGTAAACTACTATAAAATGTTAATCATTATAAATAATCTGAGTAGAAGTTGTGGCAAACATAGGGAAAGTACAGAAGGTTTTTCATAGACAATTTAGAGGCCAGTGAATTTTTAAAAAATTTTTATTGTGCTTTAGGTGAAAATTTACAGAGCAAATTAGTTTCCCATTCAATAGTTTGTACAGAAAGTGTTCCATGACATTGGTTGCGTTCCCCTCAATACGTCAGCACTCTCCCCATTTCCGCCCTGGGTTCTCATTTCCTTTTGTCTGGATTTTTTACCCCTTCCTGCCCTCTCATCTTTGCTTTTGGGCAAATATTGTCCTTTAGATCTTGTAAGATTGATTGTTTTAAGGAACACGTTCCTCTTGAGTGTTATTGTTTATTTTATGGGCCTGTCTATTGTTTGGCTGAAAAGTGGTCTCTGGGAGTGGCTTCAGTTTCAGATCAGAAGAGTGTCTTAGGGCCATAGTCTCAAAGGTTCCTCCAGTCTCTGTCAGACCAGTAAGTCTAGTCTTTTTTGTGAATTTGATTTTTTGTTCTACATTTTTCTCCCGCTCTGTCCGGGACCCTCTGCTGTGATCCCAGTCAGAGCAGTCAGTAGTGTTAAGCGGGTACCATCTAGTTCGTCTGGTCTTGGGGTCATGTAGGCGGTGGTTCATGTGGTCCATTAGTCCTTTGGACTAACTGCTTCCTTGAGTCTTTGGTTTTCTTCACTCTCCTTTGCTCCGGATGGGAAGAGACCCACAGTTGTATCTTAGATGGCCACTAGCAAGCTTTTAAGACCCCAGATGCTACTCACCAAAGTAGGATGCAGAACATTGTCTTTACGAACTATGTTGTGTCATTTGATATAGATGTCCTCCAAGTCTATGGTCCTTTGCCTTCGAGCCTAGGAACTTCATCCCACGAGGTGTTTGGTTATTTCTATGACGTTTCCATGACTGTGTCCCTTGTGTGTGCTCTATTGTCTATATTAATATAAATGCAGCACCTACAATTATGTATGTAGAAATATCCACAACCAAACCTATATTTGCAGGTGGGTGTGCTCCCTTATACCACCCCACATACCTCTTTAGCATACCTGTCTACCTATGTATCTATTTGTAGATTGTTTGTTAATACTATAGTGATTTATTTTAAGGTGGAGAGTCCAATCTTAGAGCTGAGTTAGTATTTGATGTCATGATTATAAAACATTGCTTGTCTTTTCCCATTCATCTTATCCCTTTGTTTTCCCCAAACCACAGATTCTGTAAAATTTTGCCCACTTATTTTCAATCTCTGCTCTCTGTCACATATAAATGAAATCTACCTCAGAAATATGCCCGTAGAGACACAGCATATTTACTTTTTTATATACCAGTTTGCTTCTATTCAAGATAACTAAAAGTATGATTATTTATCTGTCATTTTTACTTTTAATTATTGGATGACAGAAGGAACAAAATCTTCAAGAAATGCCCAACTGCTTTGCTTTGCTTTGCAAACTCTGAAAATAGTTGGATTTGCTTGTCAACGTAATTTGTTGAGAAACATACAGAATTATATAACTGATCCTCTTTTGTTAACGGGAAAATGACTTTCTTAAAATAATTATATAATTCTGGAAAGAAAATGATGCTGAAGATTTAATTTAGCAGAAGAGCAGAAGAAGCAACCCAAGGCTAATCATATGAAAACACTCATGTTAAAACTGTTCATATTTTCTTCTTTTTCTCTTAGGTTTGCTGAATTCTTATTTACCGAGGAATTCAAGGCCGGCTCGCGAGTCCTTGAAAGTATTTACAGCTTGTATGAAGGCTTCTCCGGAACGGTGTGCTTTCTGATTGATCTGCTGCAGCCCAGTCAGGCTGAGTTCCCGCTCTTCAGCGTGTTTGTTTAGAATGCTCCACCTTCCACTGTGTCTCTGCAGAAGGCCCCCGAGATGGCCTGAGCCCACCCGAGGCCGTTTCCACATAAACCACATTCAATGGGATCACAGCCATGAGCCTTAACATTGCTGCCAGGAGGAAGGGAGCAGGCAAGTGAAGGCAACTTGATACCAGACTTGAGAGAGCACAGTCTGAGAACCTGAAAGATGAAGACAACGCCACTCTTCTAAAGACCATAGAAATTTAACATTTCAGGGAATAAATGTGAAACCAGAGGTCAAAGGAAAAAGGGAAAGAGAACAGATCTGTTTTTCAGTTACGATAAACAACAAAACAAATCTGAAATATGGTCTACGGCAATAAAATTCCAATCCCTTTGCAATTGGGGAGAGATTATGACCATTTATGGGTGCCCTCCACCCCTAAATTCAGAAATAAAAGACAAATTGAAAACTAAAAAGTGATTGCCCAACTGAAAACTTAGGAGGGATGAAGTGTCAGGTTGCTGAAGGAAGTAAAAAGAAACTCTTGGTTGTCCTAAACAGTTACTTATGGAAATTCATGATTTTTACTGATTCACGGAGATATTTGCCTATGAATATATATTTTCTATCATTACCCGGGGCCCTTTAAAGAAATCATATCATAACGTGGTTTAACCCCTGAAATTAGACATTTCGTTAGGCCTTAGACCATCTCTTTTCCTGGTTCCTTTTACTTTCATAAAGTTCGATTAGAATAGTAAAATTCATAAACTAGCAAATACTGTAGAAAGTGTTATTGTCAAGTATTTTTCTCAGTTTTAAGTGTGAGCTGTGCATTGTCTATTGTTAGTAATTCTTAAAAATGCCTTTATATATGCAGTCCCTATGAAGCTATTAACTGAACTATAAATATACTCTTGGTAAAAATAACTCATCTCAAAGATCAGGGTAACCACTACAAAGGCCTGTCGTTTCTGCCTTTGATGGAATACTGTGACCCCTGGAATAGGCAGAGAAAGGGCCTGGTGTTTGTGGAAAGAACATTGCTCAATTTTATACTCTTAGATTGAGATAAGCTCCCTAGCTGATCACCTTACCTTATAAGACACAGGGTCCACTGGAAATTGACTACAATACCCATTGAGCCAAGTTGTCACATCAAATTCAACTCAGCTGTAAACACATGGAAGTTGTAAAACTGCTTCAAGTAAACAGTGGTTTGCAGAACACTGTAGGAGCATCTATCACTTCAATACTCAGAACATAACTCTATCACTTTCCTTGAATTCTGGCACTGGCAATTTCATGTATCAGAATGAGGTAGATAATAGATATAAATTTATCCCCATGTAAAACAAAGCACCTATTCTTCAGTGGTTCCTAACTCAGATCATAGACGGACTTTGGGATGACTTGGGAAATGCTATGTTGTCTGGAAATGTCTTTGTGTGTGTGTTGGTGTCTGTGTATATGAGCATGTGCTCATTTTTTCCTGGGAAGAAGATCTCTAGCATTCATCAAATTCTCAAAGAATTCCATGACCAAGAAAGTTAAGAACTACCTTTGCATACTTTATGGCTGTATGTTTGCATTCATCAGAAAAACTAGGACAAAATGATTTTGAAAATCATACACCTTTTCAGATTATTGTTCCATTTCCATTTTCACATCCTCAGACATAAACATATAAAATTGGCCTCAATTGTTTATTTTTGAAAATACTCAGTTTGAGGCAAATCCACATAAATAGCAGCTTTCAGATGACTCCCAAAATTGGGTTCCAGAAGTTCTTTCATGAATAGTCAAGTGTCTTCTTAGAAAGTCTTTAGGCAAAATACTTCCTACAAAGTAGTCTCTTGTTGAAAGGCTGATGATATCTGCTTTTCACCGTCTGGTTTCAAATTCATTTCATTTGATCCCTAGAAACTGAAGATAGTAACCATACAATATACAGGGCTTTATGGAACACATGCTTTTTATCATTCAACAACCATTTGAGGTATGTTAGGTAAGCGGTCCAAAGTTTCACAGCTATTAAGGGACATAACTAAGATTCAAACCCAGTGTTTCACTTTCCAGGTGTATTATTTAGTATTCTAAACTAGAATCTGATAATACAGTAGTAAACCAGGAAACCAGAAGCCTTCTGTTTCTGTTTCCTGATCCTGCCATCATTTACCCTGGATATTTATACCCTAAGGCACTAGGGAGGAGCTCTGGTGGTGGAAATGGTTAAGTGCTCAGCTACTAACCAAAAGGTTGGCTTCCAAACCCACTCAGTTGCTCCATGGGGAAAGACCTGGTCTGCTCTTATAAAGATTACAGCCAAGAAAACCCTATGGAGCAGTTCTACTCTGTCACATGGGGTCGCTATGAGTTGAAGTCGACTCGAAGGCAACTAACAACAACAACACAGCAGTAGGAAATGATAATATTGCTCTCATCATATCACAGTTTCATTTCTAGGAACTACAGAAAAACTGAACTTCCTTCCTGCTCACCCACCCTTTTAAGATCTAGTTGGGTGACCATAATGTTGTGCTGAATATTGTGAAAATGCAACCAACCCTTTTTTTGTGTCAAATCCAAGCGAAGACCATATTTGAGTGTTGTCTTTATGAAATAACACCTTAATAAATTATAAACAAAGATAAGCTTGTTTAACTCTGAAACATGCTGAAAGTTTTCATTTTCCTAAAAGAATAGGATTATAGGTGGAGCAGGATCCTCTTCGGTATTGTTTTCCCAAGAAGGGGGGACAAAAAAACCTTAAGTTTTACTGTAGAAAATGAGATGTCATTTCTTATTTAATTAACCAATTTATCTCCTTCTATGTAATAACATTCATTTTTGAATAGTACTTCGGCATATTGCCTCTTAAAGGCTTTGGGGGGCATTTTCACCACCACTAGTATAACTTTGGATTTCCCAGGGGGTGCAAATGGTTAATGTGCTTAGCTGCTAACCAAAAGGTTGGAGCTTCTAACCAAAAGGTTGGAGGTTCCTATGAGTTTACCCAGAGGAACCTAGGAAGAAAGGCCTGGCAATCTACTGAAAAACCAGCCGTTGAAAATCCTATTGAGTTCTACTCTGGCACACATGGGATCGCCACAGCAACTGATCAGTATAACTTTAATATTATTTACTATATGTGCCACAAACAATTACAAAACCTGACGGAAGTAGTGGAAAGGTTTGAGGCTACATTCAGAGTCTCTCAGCAATGAGGAGATTGCATTATATTTCCAGAACAGGGAGTTTTGTAAATCGTTAGAACTCTATACAATTTTGTTTCATTAATGTAGTTACATATTTCTCTTCCACACTCTCCCCCTCCCCGCCAAATGTTATACATCTTTATTTTGCCCAACCGTGATTGCAAACATCAGTTTTTACTTTGTAGTTTTTCCCTTTGTAACCTGATAACTGAAGAAAAGAGAGGGTTTGACAGTATCTCTTCTTCTGTGCTTCTTTAAGTAATTGACTACACTATTAAGATAATAGCATTCACTTAAGAATTTGTTTCTCTTGAGAAACAAATAACAAATAGAGCCATTTCTTGGTCTATGCTAAATTGGAGCTCTTCCACCGACAACTTATTTCTTTAACTTTCTTTAGCATGCTAAGATTTTAATCAAGTTGATATTCAGATTGTTTCAATTTCTGTAGAGAACAAATCTTGATAATTTTTTTGAACATTTTATTATGCTTTAGGTGAAAGTTTACAGAACAATTTGTTTCCCACTCAATACTTTATACACAGATTGTTTTGTGACATTGATTACAATCCCCACAATGTGTCAGCACTCTCCCCCTTTCCATCCCAGTTTCCCCGTTTCCATTCATCTGGTTTTCCTGTCCCTTCCTGCCGGCTTATCTTTGCTTTTGGGCAGGTGTTGTCCATTTGGTCTTGTATACTTGATTTTTCTAAGGAGCACTTTCCTCACAGGTGTTACTGTTTGTTTTATAGCCCTGTCTAATCTTTGGCTGAAAGGTGAACTTCGGGAGTGGCTTTAGTTCTGAGTTAGAAGGATGTCTAGGGGCCATAGTGTTGGGGGTTCCCCCAAGACAGTCTCTCTGTCAGATCAGTAAGTCTGGTCTTTTCTGTGAAATTGAATTTTGTTTTTACATTTTCTCTCAGTCTGTCTGGGACCCTTAATTGTGATTCTGGTCAGAGCTGTCAGTGGTGGTAGCTGAGCACCGTCTAGCTCTTCTGGTCTCAGGCTAGTGGAGGCTGTGGTTCATGTGGTCCATTAGTCCTTTGGACTAATCGTTTCCTTGTATCTTTGTTTTTCTTTGCTCTGGATGGGATGAGACCAACAGTTGTATCTTAGATGGCCACTTGCAAGCTTTTAAAACCCCAGATGCTACTCACCAAAGTAAGATATAGAACATTTTCTTTTTGAACTATGCTATGCCAATTAACCTAGATGTCCTCTGAGACCATGGTCCCTAGCCCTCAGCTCAGCAACTTGGTCCTGCGAGGTGTTTGATTGTGTCTAGGAAGCTTCTATGACTGTGTCCCTGTATGCTCTATTGTTGTTGTTGTCAGGTGCCAGTGAGTCGGTTCCAACTCATAGAGACCCTATGTACAACCGAACGAAACACTGCCCAGTCCTGTGCCATCCTCACAATCGTTGTTATGCTTGAGCCCATTGTTGCAGCCACTTTGTCAATCCATCTCATTGAGGGTCTTCCTCTTTTTTGCTGACCCTCTACTTTACCAAGCATGATGTCCTTCTCCAGGGACTGGTCCCTCCTGATAACATGTCCAAAGTATGTGAGACGAAGTCTTGCCATCCTTGCTTCCAAGGAGCACTCTGGCTGTACTTCTTCCAAGATGGAATTATTAGTTTTTCTGGCAGTCCGTGGTATATCCAATATTTTTCACCATCATATATATATATATATGATTATACATGCTGCACATATAAATATGTATATAAAAATATCCACATCCAAACCAATATGTGTACATGGGTGTACTCCTATACTCCTTCCTACCCCTATTCAGCATACCTATCTATGTATCTGCTTGTAAAATTATTGTTTGTTCTTACTGTTGTTGTAGGGTTTTTTTGTTTTGTTTTGTTTTTTGCGTTCCTCTTAGTGTCTTCCTTTGCCTTGGTCAAGTTGTACTGACTTCCCCTATGTTGTGTATTGCCTTTCTGTTCACCAAAGTTAACACATGTCTACTATTTAGTTAGTGATTTTCCCTCCACCCTCCTCTCCACCTGGTAACCATCAAAGATTGTTTCTTTCTGTGTGTAAATCTTTTCTTGATTTTTTATAATAGTGGTCTCATACAATATTTGTCCTTTTGTGATTGACTTATTTCACTCAGCATAATGCCCTCCAGATTCATCCATGTTGTGAGAAGTTTTGCAGATTCATCATTTTTCTTTATCGTTGTATAGTATTCCATTGTGTGTATGTACCATAGTTTGTTTATCCATTCAATTGTTGATGGGCACTTAGATTGTTTTCATCTTTTTGCTATTGTGAATAATGCTACACTGAACATGAGTGTGCATATGTCTATTCATGTGATGGCTCTTATTTCTCTAGGATATATACCTAGGAGTGAGATTGCAGGATCATATGGTATTTCTATTTCCAGCTTTTTAAGGAAGCGCCATATCGTTTTCCACAGTGGTTGTACCATTTTACATTCCCACCAGCAGTGTATGAGAATTTTAATCTTCCCACAACCTCATCAGCATTTTTTTTTTATCATTGACATTCTTGCAGGGGTGAGATGGTATCTCATCGTAGTTTTGATTTGCATCTCTCTAATGGCTAATGGGAGACCTGGTTGCACAGTGGTTAAGACCTACAACTGCTAACCAAAAGGTCAGCAGTTTGAATCCACCAGTGCTCCATGGAAACCCTATAGAGAAGTCCTACTGTGTCCTATAGGGTTGCTATGAGTCGGAATCGACTCAACAGCAATGGGGTTGTTTTTTTGGAATGGCTAATGATTGTGAGCACCTTTTCATGTATTTGTTGGCTGCCTTAATGTCCTGTTTGGTGAAGTGTTTTTTTATGTCCTTTGCCCATTTTGTGATTGGGTTGCTTGTCTTTTTATTGTTGAGTTGTTGACGTTTACTATATATTTTAGAGATTAAACCTTTATCAGATATGTCATTGCAAAGATTTTTTCAAGTCTGTAGGTTGTCTTTTTACTCTCTTGGCAAAGTCTTTTGATGAGCATAAGTGTTTAATTTTTAGGAGGTCTCGGTTATCTAGTTTATCTTCTGGAGTTTGTGCATTTTTAGTTATACTTGATATCCTTTTATGCCATAGATTAGGGTCCCTAGCGTTGTCCCTCTGTTTTCTCTCATGATCTTTATAGTTTTATGTTTTACATTAAGGTCTTTGATCCATTTTGAGTTGGCTTTTGTGTATGGTGTGAGGTATGGATTGTGTTTCATTTTTCTGCAAGTGGATATCCAGCTTTTCTAGCACCATTTGTTGAAGAGACTATCTCTTCCCCAATTAACAGATTTTGACCCTTTGTAAAAGATCAGCTGTCCATAGCTGGATGTATTTACTTCTGGGTTCTCAATTCTGTTCAATTGGTCTATGTGTCTGTTGTTGTACCAGTACCAGGCTATTTTGACTACCATGGCTGTATAGTAGTTTCTGAGTTTGGGAAGTATGAGGTCTCCTGCTTTGTTCTTTTTTTTTCAGTAATGCTTTACTTATCCAGGAGTACTTTCCTTTCCATATAAAGTTGGTGATTAGTTCTTCCATCTCGTTAAAGAATGTTGTTGGAATTTGGATCGAGATTGCGTTGTATCTATAGATCGCTTTGGGTAGTACTGACATTTTCACAATGTTAAGTCTTCCTATTCATCAGCATGGTATGTTTTTCCATTTTTGAAGGTCTCTTTTGGTTTCTTGGAGTAGCATTTTGTAGGTGTCTTTGTATAAGTCTTTTACGTCCCTAGTTAGGTTTATTCCTATGTATTTTATCTAGTCTTGATAATTTTGATACAAGAAGTATAAGTTTGTGATTTATAACTATGTTAGGAAAACACATTATCAAAAGGAAAACGATTAGTAGTGTAAAGAGTCCTGTGTTGGATATCTCAAAACCTTACTCTGCCAACTCCCTGGGCCACTGTCTTCATAATATTCACCTTGTCCACCTCACAGGGTTGTCATGAGAGTTTAATGATAAAATGGACATAAAAGAGCTTTGTAATGTGCAAGTCCTCTATATTTTTACAAGGGATGCTATATTTTAAGTGCCTACTGTGTGCACAGAAAGTTGTGATCAGTTATGACTTCAAATAATCATTTCAGGCAAATAGAATCTCCATATGTGGATGCAGTTTTTGGGGTCTGGACCGTTAGAAGGTGAAAAACCAAGTGTACAGTTTTTATATTCTCCCACCAATCCTGACTATGGCATCTGTGCCTCAGAAGATTCTGGCTGGCCAGAGCTTACTATATAGGAATAGGCTGGTTTAGCTTAAGCACTCTGTTTAATGCAACTATTTATTTTGCTTCCTGGAAGTAAAGGATTACAGTTTTAGCAGTGTGAGAAATGGGGCAAATAGACCAGGTCTGCAGAGCAAAAAATAAATTGGGAAATCAAATAATTTTTGGCTGAGTTTGGTCTGAACTTTAATTCAGGCTTCAGAACTGCATGACAGATAGTAATAGAAAATACTCTCAGTTGCATATAAGGCCTTCTTTTCGGGACCTAGGTAATTTATTCAACACTGCTCCAAACTAATAGCTAAATGTCTCAGCCTCAGATTCACCAAAGCCGCGTGATCTAGCATGAATTTGGCAAGGAAAGCCGACAAAGGAGGGTAGGAGGTTTGCTGAAGCTCAGCATCCCAATGTGAGTTGTGAATGTACATTTAATATTGCTAAAAACCAGCCCAGTCTTACCAATGTGTTTTACTGCTTCCTGGGATCTCTGATCCTGAACCATCCTTGATTCAGCAATTTCTTGTCCTCTTTCTCCTCTTTAAATAGTACATTCTAATATGTTTTCTCCTGTGTCTGCTAAATCATGTGATCTTTTTTCACCTGGGAGAGTGGGTTTTCTCCTTATCTCTTCCATCCAAGTTGGTTTTTAGCTAAGAGTTCCAGCCTCAATAAGGCTGGACTCCCCTCAGGACAGAAGGGCGGCCTCCAAGGTCAGCAGCAGCCCAAGCGGGGGGCTATTCTGCAGTCAGATTGCACATCCAGGACAGTCTGCCAGGAGTGCAGCTGTGCATGAGAATGCAATGTAGGCTGCATTGATCCTGCTTCCCCTCCACAAAGAAAGCTGGACATTCTATTTTTATGTTGGTGGTTTCGAACTGCTGACCTTTTGGTTAGCAGCCAAGCTGTTAACCACTACACCACCAGGGCTCCATTTTTACTATTATAAAAAACAAACTTGATGCTGTATTAAATATTTGAGCTTCTTCCATTATCATAAATCTCATACTGGGAGTGTGGTCTCTCCTTTTTTTTTTTTAAAGCACTAATGAGTTGAGACCTGATGGATGCATTTAGGTTTCTTACAAATTATTTGTTGTTATTTTCTTAAAGTATTGAACCTTGTTATTTTCACCTAGTTTCCTCCACAAATCGCAAAGTCTGTTATCTGCAGAATATCCTGCAACTGCTTTTACCTTTGTGCACCTATTATTTACCCCTCTGCACTGAATTTGAAAAAGTATTTAAAATGAAATCCAAATCATCTATATTTTTGTTCTTTGAGGGTTTGTTGGTGAATTGAATAGTATGGATTAAAAGAGAAGACTATCCTCTCTTCTCTTGCCCTTGTCCTCCATGCACAACACAGAGGAAGAAGAGGGAGAGGATTAACTGTGGAGGACTGTGAATAAATAGTTTGCAAGGATTTCCTGTTTATTTCCTCTTTAGTTTTTCTTAGTTCCTGTAGGAAATAGTCTGTATACAACTGTGTGTCTATAAGAGAGAGAGACAGAGACAGAGGAAGAGACAGAGAGAGAGACTAAGAGGGTGAGCCAGCATAATATATGAAATAAAATCCAATATATTTTTATGAGATATAGCTGAGTGAAAGGATATATACAAGAATGAATTGATTAATGAATGGGTCTTAATTATGTGCTAATTGCTCTCTAATAAATTACCACATAATTAATGAGGGCCCTAGTTACCCCTCCAGTTGTCTATCTTGAGCATTTGTTTTCATTAAAACTTCTACCCAGTTAAAGCCTTTAGTAGCGATCTGTAGAAGATAACAGCTGTGAGTTTCACAAATAGAGCAGGAACGTCCAATAGAAATACAATGCAAGCCAGAAATGCAAGCCACATATGTAATTTTTAAATTTCACAGTAGCCACATTAAAAAAAGGAAAAAGAAAAAGGTGAAATTCATTTTAATATTTTATTGTATTTAAACCAACATATCCAAATATTATCATTTCAATCTGTAATTAATATAAAAATATTAATGAGTTTGCATTTTTTTGTACTGAGGCTTCAAAATCCCATGTGTATTTTATGCTTACTGCACATCTCAAGTCGGACTAGCCACATTTCAAGTGTACAACAGTCACATGCAGGTTAGGGACAGCTCACTCCTGTTTCACAGCATTGATAAGGTCTTCCTACAGCACACATATATAGGATCTCTGATGGCACGGTGGTTAAAGCAGCTTGGCTGCTAATCAAAAGGTCAGCAGTTCAAACCCACTAGTCATTCTGCGAGAAAGATGTGACAGTCTGCTCCCTTAAAGATTACAGCCTTGGAAATCCTATGGGGCAGTTCTACTCTGTCCTATAGGGTCACTGTGAGTTGGAATTGACTCGATGGCAATGGATAAGGATATGCATATATGTGTTTGTGTGTATACATATATATAATTACTTTTGTTACAAAAGAAAATGGCAACTGACACACTGCATGTGATATGAGTACTGCAGTGTTTCCCCAAATGCCAAACAGTAATACCAAGAGCTGCCCTGTGGAAAAAAAGATCTGTGATTAAATAGGTTAGGAAAGTTCCATTCTTTTAGCCCCTTTTGGAGATGTACATGGTGCATTAACATACTAAAGTCTCTTAGAAATCTATCCTGGGTAAAAAAAAAAAAAAAAAAAAAACTATCTGAAGTTATTTCAGTTTTGTGTCTAAGGTTTAGCCTCCTGATTGTCACTGTTGTCCAGCTACCACAACAAAAAACAGGGTTAGTTTGGCATGATACATTTATGGTCTGCTTATAATATTGCCTTTTTCTACAGAGGAGTTTTTAACACTCCCTTACAATTAAAGATGCCAGAACAATGGTTCTTTTCCAGAGTAATTAATCCCCATTAATTTTTCTTGACCTCACAAAGATCCTGAGGTCACTCTTTACTGTACTTTTGGGGACAAGAATTCTAGAAATTGCCACAAGTATCTCTATGTAATAAGAAAAACTTTGTGTTTCACACTCCTTCTCCACTCTTTTCGGAGTCCATTTATTCTTGATATTGGGAATCACCTGCATCGTTTTTGTTTTAGAACAACCACCTACTAAATTGAAGCCAGCAGATGGCTTTAATGTCTTGCACATGGATGTAGATCTTCAGAAAGTACCCAAATACACACCTTCCTCTCATTCTTTCAGCAATTACGAGCACTCTAAAACGATGGGGAAGAAATATCTGAATGTGTACAGATGTAAACACAGAACAACTACAGTTTCTTAAGTAGAGTAATACAGTTCCTGCTGACGCTTTATTTTTAGATTTTGTGTGGTGTTAATTTATGTGCTTTATGTGTACTGTTTCTGTAATGTGTATAAAGTAACTGTGACAATGTTCAGTTTAAAAAAGATGTAGACTATACTTGACTACTGTCAACCTCTAGCAAATTATCTTTCTACAATTTGGTTTTAGTGGGGGGCCTGTGATGCTGCCCCTATAAGTTTTGTTTTAAGATCAGTGCTCAAGTGGCAATTACCAATAAAAGCATTTCTGTGGCTGAATTTGGTCCAAGTTGTCTGCAGATGTATTCAAATAAGCAGATTGATTTAAATGTTCAGTTTTGTCTCTGTTTTTTGGGACTTTAGTATTTCAATATTACAGATGTCTTCTGAAGACTGTAGCAGCAGTAGAATCCCTTTGCTCTTAAAAATGTGAAGTATATCACCAAAAGAGTAAAAAGAGAACCTACAGACTGGGAAAAAAATTTTGACAGTACAAGTCAGACAAAGGTTTAATCTCCATAATCTACAAGAAAATCCAACACCTCT
>NW_004443982.1:17940051-17953779 GCF_000243295.1 Trichechus manatus latirostris | reverse complement strand
AAAAAAAAAAGGTTGAGAAGGGAGAGGGTTGACATGTTGTGGGGTTGTTAACCAATGTCATAAAATAATATGTGTACTACTGTTTCATAAGAAACTATTTGTTCTGTAAGCCTTCACCTGAAGTACAATTAAAAAAAATTCTTGCCATCAAGAAAAAAAAATCTTATTTGAACAAAGACCTGAAGGGAATAAAGGAGTGGGCTATGCAGAAAAAAAAAAAAAAAGTGAAGTATAACATTAGTTTCGTATAGGCTCTCCAGGAGTAGGAGTGGAATACTGTAAGTTTGGTTTTAGAATCTGTCTGACAAGGAAGAGCAGCCCATTCTCTGAAAGACTAACAACTTTCCCACATTTAAACATCTGGGGAGCTCTGCTCAGAAGGAAAGTCTGAATTTTAATGGCGCTAAATTAACAACAATTTAAAAATGGATTTTGTAGAATCTTATTATTAGAGGAAACACTTTGCAAAGCCATATACTGAGTCAAGCACCACATGTTAGTTTTGAAATGTGCATTTTCCAAGTGAACAGAATTTACTTCACCACAAAGATGTTTTTGCACAATTCATAATACTCATGAAAATATGATTGTATCAGTAGAAAAAAAAAGCTCACGTTCCTAATGATACACTTCACAAGCAACAAATTAGTGCAATGCTTTAATAATTTTGGGGGGTAAAAACAAATAATCTGCCAATATAATATATCTACTTATTCCTAATTGTACCTAGGAATGAATAAGTACTCTTATTTAAAGTACTATTGAATTGCAAAGAACTGCTCAATAAATTAGTGTTATTAATAAAATTGTACTCTTTGCAATACATTTGCCTCAGCACAAATGCAGATTTAAAAACATAAAACTATAAAAAACAAACAGTACAGCAAACAATAGAGATTAGGTATTATCACCTTAAAATCCTAATGTCCATTATTACCATTAAATACAACATCAGTTATTTATTGTACATAACTAAAATTTTAAAAGACTTGCACATAAAATTAGAGGCTTTTTTAAAAATGCCTATTTGCCAAAACAGGTTCTATGCCCTTTTGCTAATTATTATCTTTCTTTGGGGCCCTGGTGGTGCAGTGGTTAAGCATGTTAGGCTGCTGACCAAAAGGTCAGCAGTTCGAATCCACCAGCCATTCCTTGGAAATCCTATGGGGCAGTTCTACTCTGTCCTATCGGGTTGCTATGAGTCGGAATCGACTCCATGGCAATGGGTTTGGTTGAGGCATTTTCAAAGACACATCTGTAGCAGTTAGGTCTAAATTTAGAGCAGAACATTCTGTCAGATATATTACTATATCACAAAATGTTGTAGTACTGTATTTTATAATAAACCCAAATTCTCAAATATTCTGGTATGTTACATATTATTATACCAAAAAAATTTTCTGTAAGTCTATTATATACATAATATTTTAAAAAATAATGGATGTTTCAGTCTTACCAAGAAAGTATAATACAATACAGGATATTAAATTTATCTTTAGTCAAAATCCATTTAGGTGTTTGACAGGGAAACTAGCAATCATAAGCTCTAACGTATGTAGTCTCAAGAACAAAATGACCAACGATAATACATAAAGGTACGTTCACTGGGGCAAGTTAGCTAGTGTGCAGACTGAGAAGGATAAACTTGCAAATGCTCTTCAGATTTTAGCTTTTGTTATTGATTGTTCCTGCAGGGGGAAGTACTAGAGTCAATCAATGTTGCTTCCCCTCCACGTAGGGGGTTTGCTGTATGGCATAATGAAATCTCTTTAGAAGCAAGACTGAGACAGAAGCTTAGACATGCACCTTACTGTTTTTAAAACTGCTCTTACGATGTTCTAAACACTGTGATCTTTCCAAATGCGCTTTCTGTATTAGTTTTGTACTGTAGAAAATGATTCCCCATAAACTGGACTTTATAGTACTTAATGCAATGTTATTTATTGGCTTACCCTCGCCCCTCACATTTGAGTACAGTCTACTTATTAATATAAAACCTGTGATAATCCTTTGCCTTAAAATAAAACCTAATGCTAAATATTGAGTGTGTTCTAATGAATAATTCTAAGGTACTAATTAATTTCCCATTTAAAGCTTACTGCAGTGTCAAATAAAATATTACACAAAATGTTCTGTGGAGTGTTGCCGCCGATTCTGTATTTGTCTGAGTGTGTGTGTATCCTGATCCAGGACATGGTGGCCTGCTGGGTTCTATAAATAGGCATTAGTAATCCTTTTAGAGAAAAGTCCTGGTACCTCTCAGCTGTCAGCTGAATCCTCCCTAAATCCTTATGAACAGATTTCTCATGCCACAGAAGAACCCCCACCCCCAAAAAAACCCGTTACGTTCTTTCCCTCTCCATTTTTTTGTCATGATTCCTACTGAATCTTCACAATCTATTTGTGCTTACATCATTTTCCTATATAGAAAAATGCCAGAGATGGCTGAAGATTGATGGATTCACCCAATTTCAGCAGGGAAAGGGATCTTATAGTTATTAAAGTCTCATTCCTTTATGGAACAGGTTAGAAACTGAGTTTGAGAGAGATTTAGTGTCTTGATCAAGTTCTGAAGGGCAGAGGTGGGTCCAAAAGGTGGTCACCATTTCATTGGGTGAAAATGAGTTGTGTTATTGGGGCTGGCACACACTAGCAGACTGAGGTATGCCTTGGGCTACACAACTGCTTCCTTATAAGGCTGTGGTCTTTGCCCTGTCTGAGTTAGTCACAGTTATAGAGGAATACATTTTATAGGCAGTTTTTTCTGGGCTGGAAGGCATTGGCTCCTAGAGATTACCTCTGATGCTCTTTCACTATTGAAAACACTTCAGACAACTGTATTTGGAAAATTAAGGGGCATGCTTATATGCCACGGTGAAAAAGTTAAATCCTTCCCATCTTTGTGGTGGGTGCATGCCAATGCGCAAGCACTTTGGAAAGCATCTGTGTGGTCTGGTTGTTTTGAAATGACAGGAAACACTGGTCCTTTGAAAAATCAGGCTTTTCTCAGGCCCAGAAAATAGACACTGGACTGAAAAGGCGTTTAGACCCCAATTCTGGGCCTTGTTTGGTGCAGGTTTACAAAGGGATGAGAACGTTTTTCAAAGAAAGCGCCGGCCACGGGACTCTAGGACCCAGAGGCTGCGCGCGGAGCCAGCAGGACCCGCTAGATCATTTTGGGGTCCTAACGCGAGCTGTGGCGGGGCCGCGGGTTCGCGGCCCGCCCGGGGACTGTCGCCACAGAAACGCCGCGGGCATTGCGACGCGCGGGCGGCGCACGGTGCGCGTGGGCGTGTCCCAGCGGAGCCGCGCTCTAGCCCCAGCCCAGCCCCGTCGCTCGCCCCTAGGCCCAGCTCCAGAGTCCAGGCCCGCCGGCGGGTCCCGGTGCCCTCGGCGGCGACGCAGGTCGGGGACGGGCATGCCGGGGGGCCCCTTGGGCCGCCGCGTCCGCCGCTGGTGCGAGCCGCTGACGCGCGGAGATGAAGTTCCCGGGCTCGGTGCTGGCGTCCGTGTTCCTGTTCATGGCCGAGACGACGGTGGCACTGTACCTGAGCAGCACCTACCGCTCGGCCGGGGACCGCATGTGGCAGGCGCTGACGCTGCTTTTCTCGCTGCTGCCCTGCGCCCTCGTGCAGCTCACGCTCCTCTTCGTGCACCGCGACCTCAGCCGCGACAGGCCGCTCGTGCTGCTGCTGCACCTGCTGCAACTCGGGCCCCTCTTCAGGTGCGTGCGGAACCCCGACCTCTGCCTTCCACCTGCGCTCCCGGGGGTGGGAGGGTATGGGGGGAGGAACTCGGCCTTCCGGTAGGGACAGGTGGCTGGACCAGGGGCTGCGCCCGCCCAGCTCCCCAGCCCCACCATGCCGGCCCAAGAATGAGGCAGAATCCTGGGATAATGGTAATAGAGCTGAGGCATACTGCATTCTGTTGGATGGTACCATATGAAATTGCCAATCTTCCCTGAATTTGACCAACCCAAACGGCAATTTCATGTGCCTCCATCTCGTAAAACACGCTTTTTCTGCAGTCATGTGAGCTCTGGCAGGATTGGTTTATGTCGTCACAAACCCTTGGGAAGTGTGTTCTGAGTCGCCGTTATAGCCAAAGAGTGTACAGGTTATTTAATTTATTTTCTTTATCATATGCATAGCGCCTACTGTGTGCCAGGCACTGTTCCTAGTTCCTTTATTTAGTTCTCATACAGAACTCTAGAAATCAACGCATCATTCTTGTCTCCTGGTGTTTTTATGAATATGATGGGGAAACATGGGCTTGTAGAAATGTCTTCTGGCCCGGGTCAGCTTATAAACATGATCATTAAAGCTCCTACACAATGTGCCATGAAGACAAAAACCTGCTGTGTGTTTAGTAAAGATAAACTATTCCTTACATCTCTGGAAACTAATTTGTATTAAACAGCAAGTAAAAATACATGGTAATGAAGTGGACTTCCGTTTATCTAAGGTTCTTTCTCTATCAGAAAAACAAAACAAAGGATATGTGTCTAGATTAAAAATAATTTATAACATTGAACTTTAGCCATGAGTGACAGAGGAATTTGAAGCGATAGGAAGGGAAGAGACACACCTCAGCTGTCAGAAAATGGAGCTAGCCAGGAATTTTTACTACAAGGAAATCTCTCTCACACACACACACACACAGACACAGAAATACACAAAGTCTAGTAGCAAGATAGATTTTACAATGCCCTATTACAAAAATTTTCACACTTAAAGACAACCGTCCCCGCTGGCACTCACAATATTGACTTGTAGTTTACGCACAAAACCAAACCAAACCCATTGCTGTCAATTCCGACTCATAGTGACCCTATAGGACGGAGTAGAACTGCCCCATAGAGTTTCCAAGGAGTGCCTAGTGAACTCAGACTGCTGACCTTTTGGTTAGCAGCCGTAGCACTTAACCACTGTGACACCAGGGTTTACAGTTTACACAGTCATGACAAACTTGGTGAACAAGCTTCTCAGCCTCCAGAAGCCACAGAATCCTAGAAAGGCAGAGCAACAGGTACACTGGCAGGAGTAAAAAGTTGCTACTGGAGTCTTGATAGCCAGGGAAGAGTCCCCAGGGGGGTGGGAAGGAAAGGAAAGGGAGAGTGTAGAGGTTAAAAAGCCCTGCAACCCAGAACCATTTAGTGCCAGGAGAGCTAACCCTCCCTAGCCGAATAGGCCCTGTAGTCCTGATTATATTCCAGCTCAGTAAAATAACTGTGATCTGACTTTGGGCAAGACACTTAGCATTTTTTAACCTCAGTTTCCTCATCTGTGGAAAGAAACATTAATGTTCATGATGTTTAAGTGAGGTTACAGAGAAAACGGAACTGACATTTCTCAAGTGCTTCTCGCGCTAGGTGGTCTGGCAGGTACTTATATGGCCCAGTTCACTGAATCCTCACCACGAGGTAGATGTCATTGTTCCCATATTATAGATGAGGAAAATGAGACCCCAGATCACATTCACACAGCTTCTTAGAAATGGAGTCAGGTTAATTATGCTTCCTATGCTCTGTGTAAGAAGGCAGAGGAGTGTGCCATATATTTTATAAATAGTTGTATGTTAAATTAAGAAGAAGTTGGGTCATCTAGGCAAAATTTAAAAAAAAAACACAACCTAAATGGTCACCCAAGTAAATTATAATACCCTATCATTGCTGCCATTTAAAATACATATAAATACTAAGCGTAACCGCAGACAAAGCTAACAATATAACATTATGTATAAAAATGATATGGAAGATATAAACCTGAGCTCAAAGAAATATACTAAGATGTTAAGAGCAGTTATTTCTGGATAGTGGGGTTGTGTATGATTTTAAGTTTCACCTAAAAATATGGAAAGTATATAATTTTTCTTTTATCATATGTTTTTCTCTGTTATTTTTCATTTTTTCAATAAAAAATAGTTTAACTTTATTAAAGAAAGAAAAAGTTTGGTGCTTTTAAGTGATAACTTCTCAGTTATATAGAAGGTTTCAACAGAAGGTTCTGAGTGGCTCATTGGCTTCCTAGGGGAAAAACAAAACATAAAAAACCAAAGCAACAAATAACCCCCTTCCATTAACAAAGACTCATTTTAACACAGCTGATTTATTTCAAGGAGATATTGGACTCATGATCTTAGAGCCGATATATACAAAATGTGGTTCTAAGCTTCTTAGCTTCCAGATAAAAAGAAAAGCAATTTGCTGTTGTATATTAGCATGACTTAAATCTTACTCAGAGTTCTTCCTGCTGACTATTTGATTCTGTTTTAACTCTTAGGACATCAGCTTTACACACGTATCAAAATTATTTTCCCCAAACAAAGGAGAGTCATGGTGTGTCTCTTCCCCCTTACCAATTGGACTTAGTAATATTTTGGAATTGTTTTTGGAAAGTGTAGCTTGATTTACCTTTGAGTGGGTAGTACTAGCCAAACTCCTACTTTTTTTAGGTGAGATACTGTTTTTGAGTTCATTCATTTAAGCTGTAATGCATTAACATACTGTAATGATTTCGGGCTAAATACTACAAACTAGGCCCCCACTCCTCCTTCCCTTTGGGGAGGTGCTGGGAGAGGACCCTGTTTCATTTATATCAGTCTTCTATTTAAAACTGTAGTTGCAGATTGTATGATTGTTTCCTCATTAAGGCTGGGATCATATTCTCGGGTTTGAATGATATGAACATTAGATAAGGCCTTCAGTTAATGTGTGTGTGTGTGTGTTTTCTATTTTAAGAAAAATCCTATTGTGGATAATAGGTATTCTGGAAAACAAAATAAAACAAAACAAAGCCAAAAACCCTGTTACCAAAAGAACATTTAAACAAATGTTGCTATTTGTCATTCTTCTATAATTATATTGTTTTACAAGTTAATTGGAGAAAGAATAAATATGTTACAAGCTCAAGGAATTTTTTCCTTATTTTTTGTGACTGGTATAATGAGGAAAATGGTATATGAAAAATCTGAGTTTATAAAATAAAGGGTAAGAAGTTATAATAATCTTTATAGAATGTTGTAAAAACAGTTCACCATAGTATTTCTCTCTATAGTAAACTTTCAGGAGAATTTAAAATAATAATAGCCTACATTTGAAGAATTTTTTTTTCATTTCAAGAATGCTTTTACATACAGAATTTAATTTCATCCACTGTAAAACTGTCATTATCTCTTTTTTTTTTTTTTTTTTTACAGTTGAGGAATTGAGACTCACTGAGATTTAGCAAGTGGCTTTACAAAGGTCACATGGTGCTTTCTATTTAACCAGTTTGGTTTTTGTGTGGCCTTGCAGAGTACATCTGTTATACGCAGATAATGGACCTTATAGGAATTCATAATCAGTATTTCTTTTGAAAAAAAAGTATTTTTATCAATCACCTTAGGGGACTCTGGTACCACAACTTATTCGTGCTGGCACCAACACGCATGGTTTCAGCTAAGGAATAAATTCCTTCAGCTATAGCTATGTGATACTTGAAAAATGGGATAAAGTGAAAAAAAAAAAAAGGATCAGCCTGTTGATTATCTACATCAAGCATCAGCAAACTATGCCTCAGAGGCCAAATCCTTTCCACTGCCTGATTTTGTAAATAAAGTTTTATTGGAACACAGCCATACTCATTTGTTCAGTATTGTCTATGGCTGCTTTTGTGCTACAGTGGCAAAGTTTAGTAGTTGCAAGAGAGACCATGGCCTGGAAAACCGAAAACATTTACTCTCTGGCCCTTTACAGAAAATGTTTGCCAACCTCTAGTCTACATGATACTGAAAAGCAACCTTGAATTATTTTGATGAAAATATCTAATTTATAGCCTTATTTAGACAACCTCCCAAGCAAAAAACAGAGTTGGGGTAATTGGATAAGTCTTGCAGAATTCCAAGAATAGTAGTTTGTTTCTTGTTAGTTATCTTAACCAGTGGCATTGGGAGGTCTTAGGCCTTGTTTCACAAATTTATTGAATATAAGTATTCAAGGACAAATGTGTTAATTAGCTGGGAAAAACAGTGGATTGGGAGGCGGACTACATGGAATTTAAGGTCATCTCTGCCATTAACTCATTCTGGGACCTTCCTCCATATTCACATCTGAGGTGAAATGGGTCCCCACTGGTTGATCACTGAAGTTCCATTTCATCTACAGTTCTGCAAATGCTTCCTCTTCTACACATCCCTTTCCTCAGCACCTGAGACACTTGCTTGTTCCTGTGAACCCTTGTTTCATTCATCTCTTAGCATATGCTGGTGTTTCTTCTTTTTCTTTTAATGTTTAAAAATTCTAAGCTTGATTTTATTATGCAAGTAAAACACGTTTGTTGAAAGGAAAGAACAACAGAAAACAGATAAGCACAAAGAAGAAAACAAAACCTCTAATTTGATTGCCTAAAGAGAACAATTCTTAACGTTTTTTTGTATAGCCTTACTAATATTTTTAACAGTGGTATGCTGCTACACCCTGATTTGCAGCATTTACTGATTTCCGTGATGTAAATACTCCCATCACAGCCAATTTCAAGACATAATGGTTTAACTCAGTTGGCTCAACTGACTCACAAAATTCAGGACTATTTAACAGTCAACTCTTGTGAGTCAGTATGAGCCAGCTCAAGCACTCCACTGTTTGCATATATTTATATAGTACATGTAATTTGTGTATATTTATATAAATACATGTAATTTTACAAAAAGTGGAATTAGATATATTCTGTTCTAATTTGTTTCTTTCACTTAGAAAATATGACCAATACCATTATATATCAGTAAATGTGTATTTATATCATCAGTTTTAAGGACCGCATAGTGTTTCATTGAATACATATATTATGATTTATTTAATCATTCTTTTATTTCTGAAACCTTTAGAGTATTCCTTGAATTTTGCTATTATAAATAATGCCATGATACAAGAATTTGTGTTTCTTGCAGTAGGGTTTGTAAGTGAGAAAATATTTTATAAACTGAAAGTGGTATGTAAATATTAGTTGTTTTTATTATTTATATTCATTATATATATGTCTCTTTTCCAATTTAGATTGTGAACACCTCCAAATGAGACAGGGATATACAGCTGTCTTTGCATTCTCCGCAGCAGTTAGCAGAATATGTCTGCATTCAGCAAACATTTGAGAGATAAAGACAATGATCAGCCTGTTCTGTCTTCTACCCTTTGTTTTGGTCAGTGGTCCAACAGTGTGAAGTGGCCAGGCCTCATGTAGTCCTCAGTCATAGATCTGAGTTTTTCCTCAGAGTAAATTCACTTGAACCAGTTGGGCTTGAATTCATGACCTGAACTTCATAAACATTATTTTCAGCTGCACAAACTGGTCCAGGCTGCTTTACATGTTTTCATGTAATAATGTGTCTATGACCTTATGGACAAAATGTAGCATATAAACCACACACACACACACACACACACACACACACACACAGAGGCACATGCACACTGCTATGGACCTTCTTCCAGGAACAAATGAAGAAAGGTAACAATCACAAAATATGTCTGCTTTGTACTCATCAGAGAGGTTCCTGCATCTTCTCTCTTACATCAAGCTTTATTTTATTATTTCAAATTATAAATGTGTTCTCGTTGCCATAGTCACCTCAGGGCAAGAGTACAAAGTTAACATTCAATAAAACAGATGAAGCCATAAAATCTTCCGGCAGCATTATAAGTTTGTTATGCATATTTGGGGGAGGAAAGTCCTTTAACAATTTTTAAACCTAAGGCTATGAGCATTTCTTCTCACTCCTAGAGAAACCCATTTTTCCCCCAGCATTTTATTATGAAGGATTTCAAACAGAAAAGTTGAAAGAGTTGTACAGTGAATACCCTAGTACCCATCTAGATTTCTACAGTATAACATTTTGTTATATTCCCTTTTTATACATCTTTTCAAGAGCCCTGATGGCACAGTGGTTAAAGTGCTTGGCTGCTGACCAAAAGGTGGCTGGGTTGAACCCACCAGCCACTCTGTGGGAGAAAGATGTGGCAATCTGCTCCTGTAAAAATTACAGCCTTGGAAACCCTATGGGCAGTTTCTACTCTGTCCTATAGGGTCACTGCAAGTCAGAATCGACTTGATGGCAGTGGGTTTAGTTTTGTTTTGATTATTCATCCCTCCTCTATTCATCGATCAATACATCCTTTTTACGCACTTTGAATTAAATTACAGACATCAATTCTTCGGCATCTAAAGTATTACCTAGAGTTAAGTCCAGTTTTAAAATGCAGGTATTCTGTCAGTGTAGAAGAGGTCACTGGCTGAGGCTCTGTCCCTAGGGCAGGCTTGAAATTTCATAAATAAGACATAACTGGCAGGCCTCCAGGTGTGATTGACTGTAGCCCTGCCCCCTAAGGGCTTATGGGAACAGAGAGATAGGTAATGTGTGTGGTCTTCTAGGGGAATGCTGTATGGCAAGCTGCTCTGTGTTGAAGGATCCCCGACCATAGCTTCTGCTTTAACTGGGACAGTTTGGGGTTTATCTGTAGGATGTGGAGTGTTTATATGTTTATTATCTCTTCCCTTTGTAACAATGTGGTAAGGTAGGTATTATCTGTTTTATAATTGAGGGAAAGGACTCGGGTTAAGTGACTTGCCCAGGGCTGCACAACTAATACATATCATGAAGGGGAATTTAACATTTTTCTGTGGTACTGGAGCCTGAGCCACTTCCCTTGCTCGATTTGGCTCCCTTGCCTCAGTGGCTTTTAGTGTCACCTCTCGATTTGCTTCTCACTTAATTGCCACTGGCCTGCAAGCCTCAAGAGGCCTGCCTGCTAAGAACTGGTTCTTGGAGTGGATAGTTTTAGAGGAACGGCTAAAGTCCAGAGTAATTAAATCAAGGCTTTGAGAATCAGGCTCAGTGTAAGCAGGGTGACTAAGAAAAGACAGTCCAGTCTGCCTCTGAATAGCATCACTCGCTGATTTGTTTCCAGGTGTTTTGAAGTGTTCTGCATCTACTGTCAGTCAGGCCATGTGGAAGAGCCTTATGTCAGCATCACCAAGAAGCGACAGATGCCCAAAAATGGCTTCTCAGAAGAGATTGAGAAGGAGGTGGGCCAGGCAGAGGGCAAGCTATTCACCCACCGATCTGCATTCAGCCGGGCATCGGTGATCCAGGCTTTCCTAGGCTCAGCTCCCCAGCTGACTCTGCAGCTGTATATAAGTGTCGTGCAGCAGAACGTCACTGTCGGAAGAAGTATGTATGGTTTTTCATTTCTGCCTGGGTTTGGGAATCAAAATGGGAAGCAGAATATGCAGTTCATTCTGTTTCAGGTGAAACCTATTTATATATGCATTCAATCCTGAGTCTCTGTTCAGCTACTAAGCCCAAAATTTTGTAAATTAAAATAACAACTTTTATTTTACTTGTGAATCTGTAATTTGGGCAGGGCTCAGAAAGGATAGCTTACTATGCTTTATTTTATTCAGTGTCATTTGGGGTGGCTCAAATATGGGGAGCTAGAATCCTCTCAGGAGTCCTGGTGGTGCAGTGGTTAAGAGCTTGTCTGCTAACCAAAGGGTCAGCAGTTCGAATCCACCAGCTGCTCCTTGGAAACTCTATGGGGCAGTTCCACTCTGTCCTATAGGGTCACTCTGAGCTGGAATCGACTCAACAGCAATGAGTTTTTAATGGGAGGATCCTCTCAAGGAGCCCTGGTGGTGCAATGGCTAAGCGCTTGGATGCTAACTGAAAGGTTCGCTGTTCCAACCCCCCAGTGGCTCCCCAGGAGAAAAGATCTGCTCCTGTAAAGATTATAGCCTAGGAGAAACCCTATGGGGTAGTTCTACTCTGTCCGTAGGGTCATTATGAGTTGGAATTGACTCAATGGCACACAAGAAGAAGAATCCTCTGAAGGGTCATTCATTCACATGTCTTGTGGTTGATGCTGGCTGTTGCTGGGGGCCTCAGTTCTTCTCCATTTGGTCTCTCCACGTGGGTTAGTTTGGGCTTCCAAGGGTGAGTGTCCCAAGAGCAAGAGAGGGTCAGGCAAATGCCATATCACCTTTCGTGACCCAGCCTTGGAAGTCACCCAACATCAATTCTGCTGCATTCTATTTGTTGAAGCAGTCACAAAGTTCCGCACATGTTCAGGAGGAGGGAAATAGACTCTGCTTTTTGTTGAGGAATGGCAGGATTCTGGAAGATGGTATGAGATTCAGATAACCGCTGTAGCTATTTTTGGGAAATACAGTTTGCCATAGGCTAAACGTACTTTTAGATCTGTTTGGATTTCGCCTCTAGCTTTCAGTGATATTTCTAAACCAGCTGAGACAGTTGGTTTTAACAACTTCTTTGTGGTGAATGATGGATTCAAGGCTACTCTCCTGTCTTCTTGAAGTTCTCATCAGTAGATCAGTTTTTGTCTATTTGTTTGTTTGTTTTTTAATTGTGGTGAAAATATACACAACAAATATTCACCAGTTCAACAATTTCTATGTATATAATTCGGTGACATTGATTACATTCTTCATGTTGTGCAACTATTCTGGCTATCCTTTTCTAAATTATTCTACCATAATTAACATAAATTCAGGGCTCCCCTAAGCAAAACCTCCCTCTCTCCCCCTTCTTCCTATCTCTAGTAGCCACTAATAATCTCTGGTTTCTATATATTTGCTTATTTCGTGTAAGTAAGATCATACAGTATTTGTCCTTTTGCACCTGACTTCTTTTGCGGAGCATGATGTTTTCAAGGTTCAGTCATGTAGTGGCATGCATCAGGCCTTCATTTCTCTTTATGCCTCAGTAAATTCCGTTGTATGTATATTTGGTGTTTTGTTTATCCATTCATCTGTTGATAGACATTTCAATTGTTTCCTTCCTCATTTTGGCTATTGTGAAAAGTACTGCAGTGAACTTTGGCGCTCTTGCTTTCACTTCTGAGTATATACGTAGGATTGGGATTGCTGGCTAATATGGTAGTTTCATGTTCAACTTTTTGAGGAATCAATAGGTTGATTAGCTTTTAAATGAACACAGTTTTATAACCTTAGGGCTAGTCTTACATCATCAAATTGAGGGCAGGTTTTGGTTAAGCCAACTTTCCAAAAACCTCTACTCGAAATGGAAACAAGTGAAAAGCCTTCAAGTGAGAAGGGAAAATAACCCCTTCCAAATATTAAAGTATGGGTAAAAGAAAACTAGATATTCTGATTAAGTTTTACTAGAGATAAGCAAAAGTGAGTTAAAAGCCTAAGTTGTAAAAAAAAATATATATAAGAACATATAGTATTTGGAATTTTGAAAAATCACTGTTATTGATTTCACTCCCCTGAATTTTATCCTCTTTCTGTCTGTATTTTAGGCTAGATGGTAAAAGGTCTTAATTTATGAGTGGGTTGCAGAGTACTCGCATGTCAGAGCTCCCTCTTTTATCCAGGTTACCTGGGGTGACTACAATTCTTAAGATATGATGTTAGGACCTTAAGCTAAGGTCTTGGACCGTGATGGATTAACATTTATGTGAAAATGCCTCCCACAGCCCCAAGCAAACAGTAGGTGCTTGTCATGGTTTGAATTACATCCCCCAAAAAATGTGTGTATCAATTTGGCCAGGCCATGATTCCTGGTATTAAGTGTGGTTTTCCTATATGTTGTAAATCCTGCCTCTGTGATGTTAATGAGAGAGGATGGGTGGCAGTTGTGTTAGTAAGGCAGGACTCAGTCTACAAGATTGGATTGTATCCTGAGGCAATGTCTTGAGATATAAAAGACAGAAGT
>NW_004443982.1:17883139-17938544 GCF_000243295.1 Trichechus manatus latirostris | reverse complement strand
ATACCATCAAGAAAGCAGTGCCGGGAGCAGAGCGCGTCCTTTGGACTGGGGTCCCTGCACAGAGAAGCTCCTAGTCCAGGGGAACACCGAAGAGAAGAAGGCCGACAGAAAGAAAAAGCCTTCCCCTGGAGCTGATGCCCTGAATTTGGACTTTTAGCCTACTTTGACTGTGAGGAAGTAAATTTCTCTTCATTAAAACCATCCACTTGTGGTATTTCTGTTATGGCAGCACTAGATGACTAAGACAGTGCTCAATCCATATAGTAGCCATTCTTATTCTCAGAGGACTCATAACTAGACTGAACATTGACCAAGTTGAGTCCTCCGCAAGCCATCCACTTGTGGTATTTCTGTTATAGCAGCACTAGATAACTAAGACAGAATTTGATACTGAGAATGAGGTACTGCTCTAACAGATACCTAAAATGTGGAAGCGGTTTTGAACCTGTGAATGGGTAGAGGCTGAAAGAATTTTGAGGTGACTAATAGTAAAAGCCTAGATTGCCTTATAGAGACCGTTGGTGGAATCATGGACATCAAAGACAATTCTAGTGAGGGCTCAGAAGGTAGTGGGAGCTGTAACACTGGAGATGGTGCTGATGGCGAGAAGCAGCAGCAGAGAAATGGTGGCAGTAGAACCAGAAAACCTGTGTAAGATGGTGCAGGAGCTGACCCACAGAGCAAGAGAGCTGGGTGCCTTCTGGGTGAGGTTTACTGGTGGAGTAGGGAACCTCCAGGCATTTATCGGCAGAGCTGAAGAGCTTTGGAACACTTGCCTGAGCAAGGCAGATGCTGGGTCGGCCCAACAGGCCCATGAAGTCGAGGGCTTGAGGGGCCAAGAGGCCAAGGAATGAGGAAGCAGAAGCCGACGAGACAAGAAACACAGGAAGCTGACCTGCCTCAGTTTTGAAGGGTAGGTCCATGACCTCTGGGGTCTCAAAGGCTGAAGCCATGGCCTCCAGGATTTCAAAGGGTGGGACCACAGCCTCCTAGGTTTCAAAGAGTCAAATCTTCACCAACTCGGTTCTGGAGTGTGAGGCTGCCTTTCACAAGTGCCAGTGGGATGGGGCCGGATCAGCTGCCCAAAGCTAAGTGGGCAGGGCTGCCATGCCCAAGGGGCAGAAGAATGGGGCCTGCTGGGGCCGAGGGGGTAGGGTCACTGCTCAGATGGACTAGGAGAATGGGGCCACCCAAATGCAAGGGACCTCCTACCACCAAAATAGCAGAGTACGTCCTTGGGACCCAGGGTCCCTGTGCTGAGAGGCTCCTAGATGAGGGGAAGATTGATGACAAGGACCTTCCCCTAGAGCTGACAGAGAGAGAAAGCCTTCCGCTGGAGCTGGCACCCTGAATTCCAACTTCTAGCCCCCTAAACTGTGAGAGAATAAATTTCTCTTTGTTAAAGCCACCCACTTGTAGTATTTTTGTTATAACAGCACTAGTTAACTAAGACAGCCCCCAAAGACTGAAATATTTACTGTCTGGCTCTTTAGAGAAAAAGTTTGCCAACCCTTGTTATAGTTTTTCAGACAGAATTCTTTTCAGGAAAGTAAAACCTATATTGTAAAATGTCTGTCACATGGGATATCTGTGAGGTGACCCCCTGAGAACTTGGAAAAACATAAAGTCCTCTGATTGTTAAATGAGAAATCAAATAGTATGGAAAAAGGAGGTGGGCATGGTCTTTTTAAAAAGACAAATGGCCACCATTTATGCAGGTCTTAACTAACCCAGTCACTGCCTTATCTGAGGAAGGATTCTGTCACCCAGAAGGGGAAAGGCAGTCGTAAATGGAGCATGGGCTAGGGAGTGTCAGAGAGGCAAATGTTGTTAGTATGCATCATGTGGTTAGGAATGCATTTGGTGTGAGGGACAGAAACCTGTCTACGGGGTTAAATAACCTGGGGTTTATTTTACTCATCCAAGAAGGAATTGGAGGTAGGTAATTGCTGGAATAATTTCGTCTGCTCACAATGGCAAGTTGATAATCCCTGCAGTTGTATTCGTTTTTCTTTTGGGTTGCTACTGCAGCATCAGCGATCATAGCTGCATTGAAGACAGAAGAAGTGGTGAAGGGGGAAGGGTAGGTGCCTTCCTCCTTTTATTAGTAAGTAAAAACTTTCCCAGAAACCTAGTAGACTTTTCCTTAGGCCTCATTGACAATAACTGATTACGTGGTCACCTAGCTGGAAGGAATGCTAGGAAAGCCAGAAATAGGAATGATTGTCATATTCTTCAAACTTCCTTCACGATGATTAGAGTCACCTGGGGACTTGTTAAATATACAGATGATCGGGTTTCTTCCAAGGAAATTTTGAGTCCAGGATGTGTTCCAGGTGATTTTTGTCATCATAGAAGTTTGGGAACACTGTCTTAGACTAGTCATGACCTGCCTGGGGCTGGGCCCATTGCCACCAGAACAAAACCATGTTTTCTTAAAAGACAAGGGAGGAATGGCTATTGGTTAGGCAGCTAACAGTATCTAACATACCATCTAAATGTGGTCCAGACCAGTAGAAATACCAATCCTCTTGACAGAAGAAGGACACAGACTCTGTCAGAACCTGACCCCATTTAACATTCCAATTCTATAACCATTTCCTCTTGCTCTGATTCTGTGCTCACCTAGCAAACATTGATGACTTTGGCCTTGGTAGAGGTTGGCCTCAGAGGGAGAAGGTGGACCCAGCCACGTGGTCCACTCTAGAGTTGTTTGTTTTTTTAATCGAGATATAATAATAATAATAAACTCACCATTTTAAAGTGTACAATTTAGTAGTTTTTAATATATTCACAATTTGTGCAATCATCACCACTATCTAATTCCAGAACATTTTCGTCACCTGGAAAGGAAACCCTGTACCATGACTAGCCATTTGCCATTTCCCCTCCACCTAGCCCCAGGCTAATCTACTTTCTGTCTCTATGGATTTGCCTATTGTGTATATTTACCATAAATGAAACTCACCACTGGAGAGTTTTATTTCTTATTATCAATGAGTAATAGACACTTTGTCAGTGAACTTCAGTCTGAGATTCTCTAAGCCTAGTTATCTTTCAGCAGGGCTTGGTCAAGTCTTTGGACTTCGGAGGATGAGTGAGGTTGAGGCCCAGGTAAGAGCACCAAGGTTACTGTGCTCCATGAAAGCCCCTGCAGCTGGCCGTTTGGCTTGCCTAGACCTCACGGTGCCCTTCTCTCTTCCATTCCAGATGGCAATATTGGAAATAATAATAACTGATTCATAAATCCTTGCTTTGTGCACTGTGCTGAATGCTTTAGGGCATCATTGCACTTAATTTTCACAGCATTCCTGTGAGATAGATAATGTTATTACCATCATACTAAAGAGGGAAATTGTGCTCACAGTCCGCCAGAGGAGTCAGGATTTGGGGTTAAATTTGTCTGGCTTTATTCATTCATCCAGGCGTAGATTCAGTGCATATTTATTGAGTATATTCTGTGTTCCGGAAAACCTGGTGGTGTAGTGGTTAAGAGCTATGGCTTCTAATTAAAAGGTCAGCAGTTCAAATCCACCAGGCGCTCCTTGGAAACTATGTGGGGCAGTTCTGCTCTGTTCTTTGGGGTCGCTATGAGTCGGAATCAACTCAGCGGCAACGGGTTTGGTTTTGGTTTTTATTCTGTGTTCCAGACTCTGCTGAGCTCTGAGGATACAATGATGGATTAGGTGGACAGGCCCATATCCTCTTGGAACCGACATGAAACAAACAATTAGTCATATAGTTGTTTTATTTCAAGTAAAATTTGTAAACTGAAAGTTAAGAAGCCCACATGAGAATGCACTGGGAGAATCTAAGGGAATCTGAGAGATGAGGCAAAGCTCCCCAGAGCTATTTAAGTTGTAACTGAAACCTGGTAGATGAGGAGGAGGCAGATGTAAGGAAAGCAGGGAAGAACATCCCCAATATTTGTAACTTTATCCAGAGACCATGGGAAGCAATTGATGAGTTTTAAACAACACAGTGATATGGTCATATTTTGTTTTTGAAACTGATTACTCTGGAAAATGGGTTGGAGAGGAGGGGAGAGCCAAGGGGGCCAGTAAAATGGGCTGCTACAGTGGTCAAGGTGAGTGATGATAATGGCTTGAGCTGCCATAGTAGGAGTGGATTATTAGAGCCATATTAAAGGTATAGAAGTGGTACAAGATTGGTTGGACGTGGAGGTGAGGCATACGGTGTTGTCAAGAATGGTTCCCAGGTTTTTGGCATGGGCATTTGAGCCATGTAATGCCATTTGTATGGTTTAGAGAACCTTGAAGAAGGTATGTTTTTACTTTCAGTTTCAGACACATTTTTAAATGCATACATTTTAAAGATTTTATTTAACTCATGAGGGAACCAGCAGATGTTATAATTAATTCTACAGAGAATTAAAAAAACAGACACAGAAATACTAATTAATTCCACAGAGAATAAAAAGAACAGACACAAATACCGATCAAGGATATTGAAATTAATATGTAAATGGGGCAAAGCTGGTTTTATTACAGAATGAGAGGAGAGATGATTGAACCTGTACTGGATAAGCCATTGTGCATGTCTGTCAGTGACCTACAACTTACAAACGGCCGTGAAAGAGACACTGCAAGGCTAAAATCAGGTAACCTGGAGTAGTGTCTTCTAGACAAGGTGAAGTTTCCAGTGAAACCTGTATTTCTTTATACAATGTTAAAAACAAGTAGAAAGAGTTCCATCAAGAAGAGGGTCCAGTCATTAGTGTGATCAGCCTCCTACCACAGACATTTCTAGGCCCAGGCCTGATCAGGGCCAGTGGACACCAATAACATTGCAAAGTCCAGGTGTCACAAAGACAGCTTCCTGACCAATGAGGGGCTGGAGCACAGCGGTACAGTGGGGAAGGATGAATACTGGTGTCTTGATAGGCTCAGGCCAGTGGGCCAATCAAGCTGGGCTGATCAGAGCCAAAGCCAGCAAACACATATCTGGGAGAAGAAGCCACTGGAGCTCCTATAGGTGTAGGAAGCCATCTCTCTCCTGCTCCGTGAAAGTCAAGCTGCAATTGCCTATGAGCCGCGTGGACCATCTCCTGTAGGAGAACCGCTATTCTCAGCACCTGAACTTGTCCACACAGTTTTCCTAGTTGCTGTGCTTGATCACCTGATGACCAACATCCTGAAGCTGGTGGGTGACAAGGCTCACATCAGCCACAGGATGCGCATCACCCCAGAACATGAGGAGAGGAAAGTGGACAGTAACCTGTAACCCAGCTTCCTCTTAGATGATGTGGTCACCTCACGGGTTGATGAGCTGTCCCATCCAGAAAGAACTGATGACATCTGTGTCCCAGAGCTAGCCTCACCCAGCACAAAAACCAGTCACAGTGCAGCTGCCATCAGCAAATGTTATCAGAGGGTTTACATCCATGAACTTGACTCCTCATTTTCTGTCATTTGAGTCGGAGATGTCTGTGAGACATCCAAGGGGAGATACCCCGTTGATAGAAGGAGGTGATCAGGATCAGCTGTTTGAATCAGTGATTTCAGAGAGGGGCAGTTTCTAATGGTGACAGTGCAGGAAGTGGCCCTGTGTGGGCTGAGGAGGCTGAGGTGGGGAGGGAGGTAGAGGAGACTTCCTCATGGGCCATGCAAGGTCAGGATGTTGGCTGGGGGGTTCCTTGGTATGATGAAGTGCCCAGAATGTTGGTAAGACTGGGGGCGGAGCTGAAGATCATGGCTGAGGTGTGGAAGGCTTTATTAATGAGAGGGAATGTCTAATGGTCAGAAGGGGATGACAACTGGGGTGGAGAGGTGGCATAGCAGTTGCAATGAACTTAATGGGGTGTTTACATGAAGATTGAGGAGTGATGGGGCAAACATTAAATAAATACACATAAAAGGAATTATGGTCACGTTGATATCATTTATTATTTATTCCCTGCCTGACTCTACAAAAAGACTTGACGCAGGGATTATTAATCAGTGCTTAGATTCTTCCTGTGGAACATATCGTTCTGTCCTCTCTTGTGGACACTGGTAAATTAAAGAGTAATGTCATGTGTAAGCTACTATTTGGCCTAAGATGTGCAATTCAGGCAGTGAACTTAGTTATAAATGTATTTCATTGCAAACACAGTTGTCAGTCTCATTCCAAGATGAAACTCCTAATCTGTCTAATGATCATGTATTTAATAGAGAAACATAGTGTTACCAGTGGCTGAATACATGTTTGGAGAGGTAAAAGTATATTCTGTTTGAATTCTGTCACAATTGATTGACTCAAAAGCACATCCAATTCTTATAAAAACTCTTGTGGGTTGTGTTAAGTTAAAAAAAAATGTCGCATCAAGTGTTGTAGCAATCTCACCCCTCGCTGTGTATGTCAGCATTTGAGGTTTTCACCTGTTCGTCACATGCTCGAGGGCCACCGTCTCCTGCCTCCTGCCTTTTTGTGGAGGACTGGTCAGAGGCTGCCCCGCTTGCTTGAAGAATGGGATCACATGGCCTTGGTTAGGGATCCCAGTCCCCACTCACTGGACACGTGATCTTGGGCATTCATTTATTCCCTCTGAGCAGCAGTTTCCTCCATGTAAAGTGGGGATAATAAAAGTTCCCCCATCTTTGGGTTTTTGTAAGGATTAAGTCACCTTGTGCCTGTAAACTGGGGCTTAGCACAGTGCCTGGCACACAGTATGCCCTCAATAAGCAGCTGCATTTCTTCCTTCTATATCAGATGCTTAGGCGTGCTCCCCGAGATGAGCTGGGCCTGGTTCTCATGTGACTGCTGGATGCCTGGTCCATGTCTGGGAAAACCACCCCTGCGGAACCTCGTGGAGAGACAAGAAAGAGCTGTGCAGAGGGAGGAGACAGAGTTAGATCATGGAGCAGACAGTCCCACACTGGGTTCCTCTGCTCCCCACTCCCTGGTGACTCTCCCTGGCTCTGCCTCCTTCCACCATCTATCAGAGCAGAAGGACCCAGCAGGGCCTTTGCCTGCTTCACGGGAGTGTCCTGAGAAGGAAGGGAGCAGTGTCATTGTCTAATGTTCACCCACAAATTTGTGACTCATTATAGAGCCATGAAGCATGCCTAGAACTAGCCAAGCTCAGCTCTTAGTCTTCTGTTCATTTGAGTTGACAAGTGGGACGCTGAATCCCGAATGAGCATGGACAGATGCTGGGGAGGGTGTGGCTGCCAAGCCAGGTCTATGAGCAACAGCAGTCAGGGCAGGTCGGGTCAGACCCGGGTGAGCACAGCACAGATCATCACGTGTGACAAGGCACAAGAACAGGAGTGGAGCCTTTGGGGAACTTGGAGGGTAAAGTTGGCTTGGTGTAGGCATGAAAAGAGACTTCATAACACAATGGGGCAAAATAGTTAAAGGAGAGGGAGGAGAACCAGTGTAACTTGGGGGCACATCTGCTACCATGGCTGTAAAATGAGGAGTTTGAAGTTACTTCAAAGGTCTGCTCAGATGTAGAATTCCTAGACTATGACCTTTTTCTTAAGAAAAGATCTCTACTGAAAATGGGATAAAGGGGAAGGGATTTTTTATGTCCCCACTTTACAGCTGAGGCCACTGAGGCCCAGAGATGGTCACCCCTCTCCTAGTTCCCACAGCCAGTGAGGGGGAAGAGAGCCCAGCTCTCCCTGCTGCTAAGGCTCTTCGCTCCCCTGAACCTTGAGCAAGGGCCCAGAGGTTGGAAGTGTTCAGTGCTATCCTCTGGGAAAAAGAAGCTGAACTCTTAAATATGGAAGTGTTATAGTCTCCTGGATTCCTAGGAAAGCACTCTTGACAAGTCCCTCTCAGTAACACTCACTTCTGCTTTATTTGGGGAAAGCCAGGTAGGTGAGGATTCACTGGACTGATTTCCTAGTACAGGTCTTCGGACTTTAGTAACCTTGGTCTTGTTCCACTGCGTGTTGTGATACCGTGTCACGAACCCATCTGCTTCTCAACTAAGGCCTTCTGGAAATGCTAACTCTCCACTGGTGTAATCTTAAAGATGATTATGCGATGACATCAGAGGCCTGGATGCAAGAGCCTGTTCTTTGAAGTTCCTGAGGTCTTGTCCTCTCCACAGGGCTCTGAGACTGCCGTTGTTTGGTGAAGACAAGAACTCTGGCTCGTAACTGGTTGCCGAGCCTACCGGGGAATATCAGAGTAAAACCAAGAACTGTCTGGAGATGCTACAGGCTTAAAATGGCTGTGGTTAACTTATCACTGATAATTTTCACCAGTGAAATGTTTCGTAACGTAACTAGAGAGGAATTTTTTTCTCCCCCGTGGCATGCAAAACAAGACAATAAAGCCAAAGCAAAAAAGTTTTGGACAAAATGTCTATAAACATAATGGTTGTGCCAATTTTCAGAGAAGGCTTGAGTAGGTCCTAAACATTTGTATTTTAAATAAAACCCTGTAGATAAGTTTGATGTGTATTCTCAATTGAAGAGCACTGGACTAGAAGATGCTAGATGAAAATTGAAAAAAAAGTATGTTTGCAACCACACATTTAAGAAAAAAAAGCCGTAGAATTATGACCGATAACTACAGGTAGTGCCACCTCAATCGTCAGGGAAGTGCCACCAGGACTCTGCTAAACAGGAAGACAGCTTGGGCAGCACCAGCACTGACAGATTTCTAGGAACTTCCCATTCAGCATAGGATTTCTAAAGTAACTATGTTAATAACATTCTCGCTACTGAAATTTAACTTAGGGAAGACTGAACTCTCTTTATTTTACACTTTTTCCGATGTAACTCATTGATAGTAACATAGCAAATAAACCTGTTTTTCTTTCCTAACCTTTTTTTTTATAAGGTGAAAGAACAAATCTTTGTGACTTTCCAGAGTTTTACTGGAAAATCTCAAAGACAATTTTAGGTGCAAAAGATACATTGTAATTGTTTTATGTCCTTTTTTATTGAGGATTCAATTTTGGAAAGGAAAAATCAAAAGTTGTGAGGCAATTTGAGCACTTAAGGCAGCATCCTGGGAGCCTGATCCCATGGGTGTATTATAATGGTTGTAGCTTACTAAGTATTAATTAAAGTGACAATTCGGTATTTAAATAGACATTCAAAAATCGATAACACATTCAGGAATGTGGAACTTTTGTTTCTTTTATTCTAAAGAGAATAATCAAGAGCATCATAAAGTCAGAACAAAATGTTTTTTTCTGGTGAAATCTGGAATCACTGCTATTTGGCAGATAATATATAAGATGATATGGTAGACTGAGTAATGGCCCCCAAAGATATTTAGATCCTAATCCCTGGAACCTGTGAATATTACCTTATAAATCAAAAGGAACTTTGCAGATGTGATTAAAGATCTTGAAACGGGATTATCCGGGATTATCCCATTCATCCTAAATGTAATCGCAAATGTCCTCATAAGAGGGAGGCAGATAGAGATTTAACTAGGTAGAAGGTAGCAATGTGGTGGCTGAAGCAAGATGCAACGCTGCTGGATTTGAGGATGGAAGAAGGGTTCAGGAAACACGGTATGCAAGGAATTAGGCAAGGAAATGGATTGTCACCTAGAGCCTCCAGAGAGAGAATGGCTCTGTTGACACCTTGATTTTAGCCCACCAAGTTTGTGGTAATTTGTTACAGAAGTCATAGGAACTAATACAGGTAAAGAATAACCTTTTACAACCTCTTATTAAGAGCAGACCAGTACTCCAAGGAGGTTTTGCCATTTTCACAGAGAAGAAATTAAATTCTAGGTTTGCTTGTATGTAATTTATTTTAAAGGGCCACAAGCTTTTGTGAAAAATCTTATAAATAAACCCATCAATACTGAGCCATATTTGGCAGTTTGAACACAAATTTGTGTTCCTTTCCAGATTCTCTTTTCTGGACCTTTCTGCAGCTTTGTATATTCATTCAGGTTTTGCCTTCACCATCTTCTTTCCCATTCTGGAAGAATAAGTCATTTTATTTCAGGATATTAACATTCTCTCTCTTTTTTTTTTTTTGCTCTTAATGAAACAATCATATCTCGTTATGTTGAGACTCCTAGTAGGGTCTCATTCACATATATTAATTATAATTCTAAGCAAAGTTTCTTGTAATTCACAGAGAAAACTAGGGAGGTGGATAATTGTGAATTTCTGTCACTTTAGTAGACTAGCTGAGCTCATAAACACACTTAACCTAGCTTTATTCAGCTGCACACATCCCTTATATAATTTTACAACATGTTCATTAACAGATCCAAAGATACAGCCTCTTTGTAGCAGCTACAAATAAGAATCAGAAATACATACGCTAAAAGTATGTATAGTAATCAAAGTTTCAGCATTTTATCTTACTTAGAAATAATCCAGGCATCTAATGAATGGCCATTAATTATCTCAATATAATATCAATCCAAAGTTTTAAGTTATCTAAAGATTTTGGAAATGCTTTTCAAGCTGAAATGCTGAAAAAAAAAAAAACTTATTTGTGGAGAAATAAAATTTGTCAGAACAGTGACTGTTTGGTTAAACATAACTTTATGCTTTACACAATCTTAAACATTAAGTAAATGTAATGCTAGTTTATGTGATCAGTAAACTTTTATAAGTTAGGAATAACTTAACAAAGTAGCATAAAAATGTGTACTTGTGTTATACTTCACATGGATAAAGCAGAGAAGTCATAGTTGTTTTCATTAAACCCAAAATATTAAACTAGTTTGTCAAAGACAGAAATTATGTGAATTTTAATTCTTAAAATGGTTCTGTAATATTGAGGTTCAAAAAGTTGAAGGGCCCAAAGCCAAGACCAAGACCCAGATTTTTGAACACTTGATCCATTGCTAGTTTTTTGTTTTGTTTTTAAGCCAACACTGCTTCTTATGGAGTTGTAGAATGTTAAAGGTGCAAGGGACCTAAGAGGTCATCATGTCTGACCTTGCACCCTTTGTAGAAATCCACTTTTTGTTGTCCCTTAAAGGCAGTCCATCAGTGTCTGCTTGGTTATATTCAGTGATGGAGTTCTCAGTACTCAAAAGACACTGTTCCATTGCTGAAGCACTCTTAATGTTAAAAAGTTCTTCCTTGTATAATAGGAAGTTAAGAGGGACTTTTCTTTTTCAACCAGAAATGACATTAGTCCCAGGTGTTGGGTATACTACATTCCAAAAAAAAAAAAACCTCCAAGAATTGACCAGATTCCTTCTTTCATGATTTTTCATGAATGAAAAATTAGCCCTACCACGACCAACTCTACCCACCCCCCTCTTTTAGAATCTATAAGAAAACACCTGGGGGAAAGGGTAGGAAAGGATAGGAGCTTCTGTAATATATTGTTTATGGTGAGAGGTTACTCTCTCCCCTCCCAGAAGCTGTAGGGTTTCAAGAAGACGGGTGCTTGCAACAAGGGAAGCCAAGAACCTCACTCTCTTGTTTGCTGGCTGATTTTGGAACCCACAGGCCTGCCCCACTGCTGCTGCCCTCTGAGATAGCTTGTTGTGTGTCCCCTGGAGTTTTAGAGTATTCATGAGCTAGAGTCTGAGGCTGGCTTCTTATTTGAAGATATCTAAAGCAGGGATACCTGAGGGAGTAGCCTGGGGTGAGTAGAGACTGTGATATCATATACATGGAAAGGGGATAAGAGGTCTCTACAGTATCAGATAGCTATTGCTAAGTAACAAATCACCTAACACTTGGTGGTTTAAATAATACACATTTACTATTGCTCAGTAGTCTGTGAGTCAACTGGGCAGTTCTGGTCTGGGAAAGATGAGGCTGAGCTTGGCTGAGCTTGCTCATAAGTATATAGTCAGCCTGCAGGTCAGGTGGGAATGCCTGGTCTGGAGGCTTCACCAGAAATGGCTCTCTTCCGTGTGGTCTCTACTTCTCCAGCAGGCTAGACTTGTCCTGGCAGGGCTTTAAGAGAGTCAAAGCATGCAACGTCTTTTGTGGTCTAGACTCAAAACTGGGACACTGTCATTTCTGCCACATTCTATTGCCAAAGCAAGTCACAGTGCCATTCAAGGGGAAGGGAAATAGACTCCACCTCTTGATGAGAGGAACTTTAAAGTCACGTTGCAAAGGATGTCGATGGAGAGAGGGATGAAAATTTGTAACCTCTTTCTATAATCAGTCTGTTATGCCCACCCTAGCTTCCTGGAAGATGACCTTAACAGTTGTGATGCCTCTGTATGAGGGAACTAGTAGGTTAGAGGCCAGGGCAGAAGCCATGGGCTACCAAGCGACCACTGGGCCTAGCAAGGTATTAGAATGACCAAAGAGAGTGTGGGGGCAGGCCAAAGGGAGATATAGCCATTTCTCTCTGAGGGGATCCTCAGTGATGGAGGGAGCCAGAAAGAAGCTGGGCATTGGCTCCAAGAAAACCACAAATACCATTCCTGAAATAGCAGAGGCCACCAGCAACCAATAGAACAAGACTCAGAGGGACGTTGAGGCCTCCCCAGCACTGTCAGTATGGCTGGAGAAGATCTGTCTCTCCAAAGAAGTTAGACTCAGAGAAGGGAGGGGATGGAGGTGTCCCAGAATCAATCTCGATCTTGCTGTTTCCCTGCCTCCCTTCCAAGATATGGGAGGGGGAGGAAAAGTGGAAGAAGAGACCCGCCCCCTCCCTACTCCAGGTCTCCTGAGCTACAGGCCAGGCCTGTACTGGGGGAGGGGAGAAGATGACATTTCCAATCAGGTAAAGAGATTGGGGTTTTAAACTGAACAGGACTGGACTTTTTTCCCCCTTAAAGATTGGTTTTGCCGTTTATTGTATGTTTAGTGTTCAGTAAAAGTTATTTTCTTACTGTCAGCGTAGGCGTTGTTTGTTTTAAGGTACAATATACATTCAACAAATGCACAGATTTTAAGTGTACAGTTAGGACTGGACTTTTTATAGCAGAAAGTGGCCAGCAAGCAATGGGTCCTGTGTTAGGTGTTGGGCCGGGGAAGAGGGTTTCCACAAAGCACAGATGAGAGGAGATTGAGGAAAAATAATGAAACTCTTTCATGATAATACCCTACCGAGTTGACACTAACTAGAGCTTTTTCAGTTGCGTTACACAGAAATCATCCCCTTCAGTCTTCAACTCAATGGTTATAAATGATTTTTTTCCCACTAAACCAATACTAACACATCTACTCCCTCTTGTGAGATCTCCAGCTGCTCACAAACAACTCTCCTGTCTCCTTTTGCTTTGCCATTTTCCAGATCCTCCAATCATTTCTCTTAGGGTATTCTTTGTCGACTTTTCCATCAAGGTCACTGTATTTGAGATACAATCTGCCTTGTCACTTTTTTTCTTAAAACATGGAATCCATAATTGAATGTGATATTGCGGACTTATTTTGACAAAACCAGAAAACATCAGGGCTATTTTTTTTTTCTTTAATCAGAACGCTGTGGTTTTACTTATGTGCCCAAAGTTGTGGCTTTTGGAGGAGCTGAATTACGTAGTTGGTTTACATTGAAGGATAGTCCAGTACATTTTCCCAGACCTTTTTTTATGTTGACAATGGCTAAGCCAAGGCTTGCCCATCTTGTACCTGCACATTATATTTTTACATATTTATATTTATTATTATATAATGTAATATATATGTCCCTGGGTGGTACAAATAGTTAACATGCTTAGCTGCTAACCGAAAAGTTAGAGGTTCAAGTACACCCAGAGGCACCTTGGAAGAGAAACCTAGTGATCTGCTTCCAAAAAAATCAGCCGTTGAAAACCCTATGGAGCACAATTTGATTCAATGGCAACTGTTTGTTAAAAATATATATATTATATACTGTTTTTATATATTATTATATTTTAAAATATGAAAATGTAGGATTTGATTTTTCTTCATGTTATATTTCCTTTTCTTGGATTCAAGCCTAGGATAATTTTGAATCCTAATTCTCTTATTTATCCTCCGAGTTTTATCCCAGCTATAAATTTATGTCTTCATGCCAGTTGTTGACAAGAGTGTCAGACTAGGATAGCCCTAAAGCTATGCATGCCTCAAAAAACATCGTTTAGCCTGAAATGGAGTAGTGCAGAATATGAGTACAAATGGCTTATCCACTTGGAAACCCATCAAACTGCACTCTTATTAGCATATTGCCTTGATGTCTCTGACTTGTCCACAAGAATATTATGAGAAGTGTTTTGTTTTGTTTTGTTTTTCTGGAAGCTTTTCTGAAAACCACACACCAGTGTCTGTAATATTCACTCACTTATAAACCCCAGATATTTTTTCTTTCTGTATTAGTTCAAAATGTTGATTGTAAAATACTAAAGCGTATAGACAGGAGTGGAGGATAATATAACAAATACCCATGTACCTCTGCCTGCTTTATCAAATCTTAACATGACATGTTTGCTTCATAATTGTCCTTTTTTCTTTTTAAGAAATAAAACATTACTAGTATTGTTGGGGCACCCTGCAACCCTTCCTTGTCATGAATTCAGAGTTTATCATTCTCGTGCAGGATTTATAACTTTGCTATATATGTACTGTATCCATAAACATTGTATATTGCTTTTTTAGGTCTTTAAACTTTATCATACTGAAGATATTCTGCAACTTGCGTTTTTTCCTCAGCATTATATTTTTGAGAATAATACACGCCGATTAATATAGTGCTTTTTTTTTCTTTGTGACTGAAAAGTGTTCTATTGCAGGGTGGGAAACCTTTTTCTGCAAAGGAACAGATGGTAAATATTTTAGATTTTACAGGTCATATATAGATCTGTGTCACATATTCTTCTGTTTTTATGTTTTGTTTGTTTTTTGACAACACTTTAAAAATGTAAAAGAGAATCTTAGCTCTCAGGCTATACAAAAACAGGACATAATTTGCCAATCACTGTTCTACTGTATGACTATAACACTATTTATCCACTTTTTTTGATGTATGTGTCTTCCTGTGTTGCAGGGTCTTCTTCTATGAAGTAGAAGAGACAATATTTGCGTCACTTACCTCCTTAGGAGGGTAGGGCAGATAATGGATATGAAAGTGGCTTGATATGTTAAAAACAAACAAAACAACCCAACCTGTTGCTGTTGAGTCGATTTTACTTTAAGTAAAAGTTTACAATTCAAGTTAGTCTCTCATACAAAAATTTATATATACATTGTTATCTGACCCTAGTTGCTCTCCCTATACTGTGACAGCACACTCCTCCTTTCCATCCCTGATTTCCCGTGTCCATTCAACCAGCTCCTGACCCTCTCTGCCTTCTCATCTCACTTTCAGACAGGAGCTGCCCACTTAGTTTCATGTATCTACTTGAGCTAAGAAGCACACTCTTCACGAGTACCATTTTATGTCCCATAGTCCAGTCTAATCTTTGTCTGAAGAGACTCTCTGTTGTGTTCCCTGTCAGAGCAGTCATTGGTGGTAGCTGGGCACCATCTAGTTCTTCTGGTCTCAGGCTGATAGAGTCTCTGGTTTATGTAGCCCTTTCTGTCTCTTGGGCTAATATTTTCCATGTGTCTTTGGTGTTTTTCCTTCTCCTTTCCTCCAGGTGGGTTGGGACCAATTGATGCATCTTAGATGGCCTCTCGATAGCTTTTAAGAGCCCAGACGCCACTCACCAAAGTAGGATGCAGAACCTTTTCTTGATAAGTTTTGTTATACCAGTTGACCTAAATGTCCCCTGAAAGCATGGCTCCCAGACACTCGCCCCGGCTACTCTGTCCCTCGAAGTGTTTGGTTGTATTCAGGAACCTTCTTAGCTTTGGTTTAGCCCAGTTGTGCTGACTTCCCCTGTGGTGTGTGCTGTCCTTCCCTTCACCTAAGATAATTCTTGTCTAGTATCTACTTAGTGAATAACCCTCACCCTCCCTCCCCACCCTCATAACCATCAAAGAATGTTTTCTTCTGTGTTTAAACCTTTTCTTGAGTTCTTATAATAGTAGTCTTATACAATATTTGTCCTTTTGTGACTGACTAAATTCACTCAGCATAATGCCTTCCAGCTTCCTCCATGTTATGTTTCATGGATTCACCATTGTTCTTTATCATTGTTGGTATTCCATTGTGAGAATATATCATAATTTGTTTATCCATTTGTCTGCTGATGGACACCTAGGTTGTTTCCATCTTTTTACTATTGTGAGCAGCGCTGTAGTGAACGTGGGTGTGCATATATCTATTCGTGTGATGGCTCTTATTTCTCTAGGATATATTCCAAGGAGTGAGATTGCTGGATCCTATGGTACTTCTATTTCTACCTTTTTAAGGAAGCGCCAAATCAGTTTCCAAAGTGGTTGTACCATTTTACATTCCCACCAACAGTGTATAAGTGTTCCAGTCTCTCCACAACTTCTCCAGCTTTTATTATTTTGTGTTTTTTGGATTAATGTTAGCCTTGTTGGAGTGAGATGCTATCTCATTGTAGTTTTGATTTGCATTTCTCTAATGGCTAATGATCGTGAGCATTTCCTCATGTGTCTGTTATCCACTTGAATGTCTTCTTTGGTGAAGGGTCTGTTCATATCCTTTGCCCATTTTTAATTGGGTTATTTGTCTTTCTGTTGTTGAGGTTTTGCAGTATCTTCTAGATTTTAGAGATTAGACCCTGATCGGAATTTGTTGTAGCTAAAAATTTTTTCCCAATCTGTAGGTTGTCTTTCGACTCTTCTGGTGAAGTCTTTTGATGAACATAAGTGCTTGATTTTTAGGAGCTCCCAGTTATCTATTTTCTCTTCTGGTGTTTGTGCATTGTTACTTATGTTTGTATTCTGTTTATGCCATGTATGAGAGCTCCTAGCTTTGTCCCTATTTTTCTTCCATGATCTTTACCATTTTCTATTTTACATTTAGGTCTTTGATCCATTTCAAGTTAGTTTTTGTGCATGCTGTGAGGTATGGGTCTTGTTTCATTTTTTTGCAGATGGATATCCAGTTATACCAGCACCATTTGTTAAAGAGACTGACCTTTCCTCAATTAACAGGCTTTGGGCCTTTGTCAAATATCATCTGCTCATAGGTGGATGAATTTATGTCTGGATTCTCAATTCTGTTCCATTGGTCTATGTATCTGTTGTTGTACCAGTACCAGGCTGTTTTGACTACCATGGCGGTATAATAAGCTCTAAAGTCAAGTAGTGTGAGGCCTCCCACTTTGTTCTTCTTGAGTAATGCTTTACTTATCTGGAGCCTCTTCTCTTTCTATATGAATTTGGTGACTTGTTTCTCCATCTCCTTAAAAAATGCCATTGGAATTTGGATCGGTATTGCACTGTATCTGTAGATCACTTTGGGTGGAATTGAATTTTTCACAATGTTGAGTCTTCCTATCCATGAGCAAGGTATGTTTTTCTACTTGTGCAGGTCTCTTTTGGTTTCTTGCAGTAGTGTCTTATAGTTTTCATTGTATAGGTCTTTTACATCTCTGATTCCATTTATTCCTAAGTATTTTATCTTCTTGGGAGCAATTGTAAATGGTATTGATTTGGTGATTTCCTCTTGGAAGTTCTCTTTGTTGGTGTAGAGGAACCCAAGTGATTTTTGTATGTTTGTCTTGTATCCTGAGACCCCTGCTTCTTGACTCCCATTGATGAAAGAGGAAAAAATTGGAGCTGAGACCACTGCTAGGGAAATATTGTTGCTGAGTGTCGTCGAGTCGATGCCAACACATAATGACCCCAAGTGACAGAGTAAAACTGCCTTGTAAGGTTTGCTTGGTTGTAGTCTTCACGGAAGCAGATCGCCAGGTCTTTCTCCCCCAGAGCAGCTGGATCGGTTCAAACTGTCAACCTTTTGGTTAGCAGCTGAGCACTTAACCGTTAAGACTTAATTATATTTATTAGACAAAAGAGCCTACCAGTTAAGACAAAGTTTCTAGAGCAAGACTACCGGCTAGCTGAGTGATCCTTAGGAAATTATTTAACATCTTCGTATCATCTGTATAATGACCATGGTAACAGTGTTTACTTTATAGAGCTGTTGTTAGAATTAAGTGATTAGTACCTATAAAGTTTCTTACAGCAGTCCCTGGCACAGAGTAACAGTTGCAGTAATTCTTTTGAGCATAAGAAACTGGTGGAATTTTAGTGCTAGAAGATATCTTACTCAGTTTCCTTAGGCAAGCAATCAGAATATGTCTGGGAGAGAAACAGCAAAAGAATTCAGGATCTCAGTGGATTGTGGATTATATAGTAATAATCACATCATGTGGGCTGTGAATCACGGACCATAATATTTGTTATGATACTTCTGAGTATTAAACAAGATATAAATATGTATTTAAGGAAAAATCTTCAATTTCTGGCTAAATATCTGATAAACTGGCAGATGTTCAAGACGGATTTTGGTAACAGTAAGATCTTAGTCACTTAGGTGTGTTTTACAGTATTAGTGTATCATGCTGGTTACACCTGTAGAATTAGTTTCGCTATAGTGCTCTAAGTAGGGTTATATGCTGTGTTTGTTTTTTGCTTGGCATTTTGCCAGGATATGAAAGGAAAATAGCTATGAAACAAATTCCTTACAATAATGTAATGGTAATCTTCTGCCTTAAAAATTCAATCTGAAAAAAAAACATTTATTGACTGTCTATTAGGTAGTGAACTTAAATTTTTTAAGTGAAAATTTTTACTGAAGTATAAAATGCATACAGGAAAGTATACTCATCATAAGTATGAAATTTGATGAATTATCAAAAAGTGAATGCACCCGTGGACTCTCTATCCGGGTCAAGAAACAGAAGAGTACCAGCCCTCCAGAAACCTCCCTTTTGCCCTGTTAGAGATTTAATGGTGTCCCCCAAAAATGTATGTCAACTTGACTAGGCCAGGATTCCCAATATTGTGTGGTTGTCCTCCATTTTGCAATCTGATGTAATTACCTATGTATTGTAAATCCTAACCTCTATGATATTAATGAAGCAGGATTAGAGGCAGTTATGTCGATGAGGCAGGACACAATCTACAGGATTAGGTTGTGTTTTAATTCGATCTCTTTTGAGATATAAAAGAGAGAAGCCAGTAGAGAAGAGGGGGACCTTCTACCACCAAGAAAGAAAGGCCAGGAGCAGAGCATGTCCTTTGGACGCAGAGTCCCTGTGCTAAGAAACTCCTAGACCCAGAGGAAGACTGATGACAAGGATCTTCCCCCAGAGCCAACAGAGAGAGAAAGCCTACCCCTGGAGCTGGCGCACTGAATTCAGACTTCTAGCCTGCTAGATTGTAAGAGAATAAATTTTTGTTTGTTAAATCCATCCACTCGTGGTATTTCTGTTATAGCAGCACTTGACAACTAAGACAGAAATTTTGTACTGGGAGTGGAGTGCTGCTCTAACGGATACCTAAAATGTGGAAGCAGTTTTGAAACTGTGAATGGATAGAGGCTGGAAGAGTTTTAAAGTGCCTAATAGTAAAAGCCTAGATTGCTTTGAAGAGTCTGTTGGTGGCATTACGGACATCAAAGACAATTCTGGTGAGGGCTCCGAAGGATGTGAGGAGAGCTGTAACATTGGAGATGGCACAGATGGCAAGAAGCAGCAACAGAGAACCAGCAGCAGCAGAATCTGGAGACTGCCATGAGACAGCGTGGGAGCCAACCTGTGGAGCAAGAGAGCTGAGTGCCTTTGGGCAGGAGGTTTCCTGGCAGAGTGGGTGCCACTGGGCAATTATTGGTGGACCTAAGCTTGCCAGTCCATGGAGCAAGAGGGCTGGTGCCTTCGGCTAAGGTTTACTGATGGAGTAGGGTGCCTCCAGGCACTTATCAGTAGATCTAAAAAGCTTTGGAACACTTTCCTGAGCAGGACAGATGCCGGGCCAGCCCAAAAGGCCCGAGGGGCCAAGGAGTCGAGGGGCCAAGGAACCAGGAAGCAGAAGCCAAAAAGATAGGGAGCACAGGAAGAAGAGCTGCCTTGGTCTCAAAGGGTAGGGCCACCACCTCTGAGGTCTCAAACGGTGGAACCACGGTCTGCTGGGTGTAAAAGGGTGAGTCCATGGCCTCATAGGTTTCAGAGAGTAAAATCTTCACCAACATGGTTCCGGAGTGTGGAGCTGCCTTTCACAAGTGCCAGCAGGATGGGGCTATATCAGCTGCCCAAAGCTGAGGGGGTGGGGCTGCCGTGCCCAAAGGGCAGAAGAATGAGACTTTCCTTGGCCAAGGGGGTAGGGTCGCCACTCAGTCTAGGAGAATGGGGCCACCCAAATGTGAGGGAGCAGAGTTGCCGTCCCAGTGGGCCTGAAGCCCAGGGCTCAGGGGCCTCCACCCAGAATCCAAAGAGTGTGGCCAACACCCAGAGACTAGAGGGCAGGTCCATTGCCTAAATGCTCTCTGTCTTAGGCTGGGTTCTCTAGAGAAGCAAAAACAGTAAAGCATATAAATATATAGAAAGATTTATATCAAGGAAACAGCTCACACAATTGTAGAGGCTAGAACATCCCGAGTCGATGGATCAGAGTAGATGCCTCTCTCAATTCACGCAGCCACAGAAGCTGGCAAGCCCAAGATCAGTAGGTTGGAGAGCAGGGCTCCCGCTCACAGGCTGTGAAGGTTGACAAATTCCAAGATCAGCAGGCAAGACCGCAAGGTTTCTTCTGATTCACGTAGCTGAAGGGGCTGGTGAATCCAAGATCAGCAGGTCAGAGAGTAGAACTCCACTCACAGGCTGTGAAGATTGACAAATCCCAAGTTCGGCAGATAAGCTGACAGCTCAAGTCCCAAGAACCGGAGGTGAGATATCAGGAGGCAGCGGCAGGGTCCAGAGTGAGCAAAAAGCTAGAACATGTGCTTATATTCAGATGCAGCCCACACCCCCAAGGAAACTCCCTTTCATCCTACTCACAGCAAATTCAGTCATGGGAGTGATCACATATAAACAGAATCATGGCCCAACCAAGTTGACACACAGTCTTAACCATCACAGTCACAGCAAACAGAGAATTATTCTCAAGCCTTGAGAGCTAATGTAACGTGTTCTGCTGACTTGCTTGGTGCCTGTTATCCCTTCTTTCCCTCCAGCTTCTCCCATTTGTAATGGAAATGTCTGCCTTGTGCCTGTTCCACCACTGAATTTTGGAAACAGATAACTTGTATTCTGTTTCACAGATGAAGAGGAATTTTGCCCCAAGAGATTTTGGACTTGGAGTTGATTTAAGACTTCTGCTATTGTCTTAGTTATCTAGTGCTGCTACAACAGAAATATCACGAGTGGATGGCTTCAACAAACAGAAGTTTATTATCTCACAGTCTAGTAGGCTAGAAGTCCAAATTGAGGGCATCAGCTCCAGGGGAAAGCTTTCTCTCTCTGTCGGCTCTGGAGGAAAATCCTTGTCATTAATCTTTCCCTGATCAGGGAGCTTCTCAGCACAGGGACCCAAAGTCCAAAGGACATGCTCTGTCCCTGGCACTACTTTCTTGGTGGTATGAGGTCCCCCTGTCTCTCTGCTTGCTTCTCTCTTCTATATGTCAAAAGAGATTGATTTAAGACACAGTCTAATCTTGTAGATTGAGTCCTGCCTCATTAACATAATTGCCTCTAATCCTGCCTCATTAACATCATAGAGGTAGGATTTACAACACATAGGAAAATCACATCAGATGACAAAATGGTGAACAATGACAATACTGGGAATCATGGACTAGCCAAGTTGGCATATATTTTTGGGGGACACAATTCAATCCGTGACAGCTATAATATGATGGGGTGAAAGTGTTTTACATGTGGCACGAATGTGAATTTTTCAGGGCCAAAGGGTGGAATGTTATGGATTGAATTGTGTCTCCCAAAAATGTGTGTCAACTTCACTAGGCTATGGTTCCCAGTATTGTGTGATTGTCCCCCATTTTGTTATCTGATCTAATTACCTATGTGTTGTAAATCCTAACCTCTATGCTGTTCATGAGGCAAGATTAGAGGCAGTTTTGTTAATGAGGCAGGACACAATCTACAGGATTAGGTTGTATCTTGAGTCAATGTCTTTTGAGATATAAAAGAGAGAAGTGAGCAGAGAGACGGAGGACCTCCTACCACCAAGAAAGAAGAGCTGGGAGTGGGGCATGTCCTTTGAACCCAGGATCCCTGTACTGAGAAACTCCTAGACCCAGGGGAAGATTGATGACAAAGACCTTCCTCCAGAGCTGACAGAGAGAGAAAGCCTTCCACTGGAGTTGACACCCTGAATAATTCGGACTTCTAGCCTTCTAGACTTTGAGAGAATAAATTTCTGTTTGTTAAAGCCATCCACTTGTGATATTACTGTTATAGCAGCACTACACGACTAAGATATGCCCCTTCTTAGTCACTTTTGCTACCCTCCTTTTTAAAGGGTGACCAATGAGTACAAAGCCAACTTCATGCCATGAATTAGTTTTGCCTGTTTAAAATTTTTTTGTATGAATGCAATCTACAGCATTTATTTTTAGAAGTCTGGTTTCTCTTGCTCAGCACTGTATTTGTTAGATTTATCCATGCTGTGGCTTGTAGCAAAAGTTTATTCTTTATCATTGCTGTGTTTGTATCCCACTGTATGAATGTATCACACTTCATTGATCCATTTTACTGTTGATTGATGTTTAGGTTATTTCCAGATTGGGACTATTAAAATAATACTGCTGTAAACATTCTTGTACATACCATTGTGTGTGTGTGTGTGTGTGTATTTGTGTGTATATAGGCACAGTGGTTAAGAGCTTGGCTACCAACCAAAAGGGTGGCAGTTCGAATCCACCAGCCACTCCTTGGAAACTATATGGGGCAGTTCTACTCTGTCCTGTAAGGTTGCTGTGAGTCAGAATCAACTCGACGGCAACAGGTTTGGTTTATGTATGTGTGTGCATGTATATATGTGTGTGTGTGTATATATATATATATGTATATATATATATATGCATATGTGTTCAGCTGTAGTAGAAGCTCCCAAAGTAGTTATACCATTTTACACTCCCACCAGAAGTGCATGAGAGTTCCAGTTGTTGCAGGTCTTTGCCACCTCTTTGGTTTTACTTTTAGTCATTTAGTGGGTGTGTAGTAGTATCTCTTTGTAGTTTGAATGTGCATTTCCTGCTGACTAATGAGGTTGAATGCCTTTTCATGTGTTTTATGGCTATTTTGATATTGGTGTGTGTGTTCAAGTGCCTGTTCAAGTCTTTTTGCCCATCTTAAAAATTAAGTTGTGTTTGTCGTTTTGGTCACTGTTCATACTTTCTTATCTCTCCATGCTTCCATGTGGGATCATTTTCCTTGGACTTAAAATACTAACTTTACTATTTCCTTTACAGTAGTTCTGCTGTGACAAATTCTCTCATTTTTTAATCGAATGTCTTTCTTTTATCTTTATCTTTGGGTATAAAAGTCTATTTTAGTTATTATTTTCTTCTCACTTTGAGGTTATCATTCCTTTGTCTTCTGGCTTTCATTATTTCTGTTGAGAAGTCACTTGCCATTGTTGTTGTTGCTTCTTTGAAGTTAATTGGTTTTTTATTTGTTCATTTCTGACCGCTTTTAAGATTTTCTCTTTGACTTTGGTGTGCAGCAGTTTTACCATGATGTGCTTAATTGTGTTTTTATTTATCCTTCTCAGGGTTTGTGGCATTTCTTGAATCTGTGTCTTGGTATCTTTGTCAGTTTTGGAAAATCCTTAACCTTTATTTCCTCAAATATTGCTTCTGATCCATTCTATTTCCTCTCTTTTGGGAATGTTTTCACTTTCCCATTAGTCCCTCATGTTTTTTGCTTCTCCGTTTGGAAAGTTGTTTCTGTTTTTTACTTTCCTTCTAGTTTACTAATTATCTTTATAGGTGTCTAATCTGGTGTCAGACCCATCTGTTGATTTCCTATGAGGGCATTGGTGGCTCAGTGGTAGAATTCTCACCTTCCATGCAGGAGACCCAGATTTGATTCCTAGCCAATACATCTCATGCATAGCCACCACCTGTCCATCAGTGGAGGCTTTCATGTTACTGTGATGCTGAACAGGTTTCAGTGGAGCTTCCAGACAAAGATGGACTAGGAAGAAAGGCCTGGCAATCTATTTCCAAAAATCAGCCAGTGAACACCCTATGGATCACTGTGACCTAGTCCACAACTGATCATGGGGACAGTTCAGAATTAGGCAGCGTTTAGTTCCGTTGTGTATGGGGTTACCATGAGTCAGGGGCCTATTTGACAGCAGCTAACAACAGAGTCCCTAGGTGGTGCAAATGGTTAACATGCTTTGCTGCTAACTGAAAGGTTGGAGGTTCAAGTCCACCCAGAGTCATCTCAGAAGAAAGGCTTGGTGATCTACTTTCAAAAAATCAGCCATTTAAAACCCACTATTCTGACACACATGGGGTGACCATGGGTAAGATTTGACTCGACAACAACTGGTAAACTGGTTAATTTCCTAATTGCAAATATTGTGTTTTTCAGTTCTAAAGTTTTTATTTGAGTTTTTAAATAGTTTTCATTCTCTACCAATTCTCCATCTTGTCATATAATTTATTGAACGTATTAATTATAGTTATTTTCAACACCATGTCAGATAATTCCAACATCTGTATCTCCTATGGGTATGTTTTTGTCGTCTATTTTTATTCCTGGATTTTGATCCTTTTTTTGTTTTTTGTTTTTGCTGTTGGTGGTATGATTTGTTATTTTTAATCTAATGTCAGATATTTCTATTAAAAAAAGAGATAATTTGAGGTTCTGATTGAGTTCTATTTCTCCAGAGAGATTTTATTTTTGTTTCTGGCAGGTAGTTGGACTAGATGCAGATCAACTTGATTCAGTCAAATCTTGAGTCAGTTAGAAACTGTACTTCAATCTTTGTAGGGGCTTGTCTATTTCTGGTCCACCCTTACTCCCAGAGTCTAGCCCTTTGAGTTTCTACCCAAATGCTTTGGATGTATCCCAGGGCCATTGTAGGGCCAGAATGTCAATATTTGGCCCCACTCCCACCAGCTTTAAGAGACTTCTAAAAGCTGTGTTCATTTTGTTTGTTTCTTAGTACCTGATTTCTTATGGGCAAATGTCTTGAGGCAAAAAGAAGCCTCTAATGTTGAATCCTCTCTTGGAACTTTTCTTCTCTCTGAGATCTTATCCCTACAGATCCTCACTGTGTTGGTAGGTCTCTGATGCCTTCAAACAGATGTTTGTCTACTTGTCCTTGGCAGGAGTATTGGTTCAAAACAAGCAAATTTGCAATTGTTGGGCATGGAAATCCTCATTTTGCTTTTCAATGCCCTCATTTTTTAGGGAATCAAAAAGCATGAGAAGATAGAATTGTACTAATTTTTTTTCCTCGGTTTAAATGCACATTGATGACTGTGGGTAAGGCTACTCTTTTTATGCTTAATTTAGTCTATGCAGATCTGGCGTTTGAATTATGGAAGACCTTTTGGGGGTACATGTGTGACAATGTATAATCTGTTATGAGTTTGAACCATAGTTAAGAACCAAAAGCAGAATTTGTGGCAGCAACTATGGGCAGGGGAGCAGATGTGGCTACAAGCTGATGGTGATGATGATATCTCGCATTCTTAACCTCTTCATCAACAGTTTGCTGACCAGTTTCCAGGGCCTGAGACAGAGTCAAAGGAGAACAATGGATTCTAGAATAAATGTCCAATGCTAACCCCAGGGAATAGGCCATGGAATCTAGCAAGAACATTGATCTGAGTAACTAGCCAGGCAGACACACTTCCAAGATAATCTAGATATGTGTTAACTCCTGGTTGGGCCCCACATTCTGAAGCCACACTTAGCTTCCTTAGTCACTCCCATGGTCCTACATCTCCCTGCTTTGTGGGCCTCTCATTTACTCTGAAAAGAGCATTTGTAGAGTGTAGACTTAAATCTCAAAGACCTTTCCTAATTTGGATCCTACTTTTCAAATAATGGAGCTCTGCTGGCACAGTGGTTAAAATCTATGGCTGCTAACTAAAAGTTCAGCAGTTTGAATCCACCAGCTGCTCCTGGGAAACCCTATGGGGCAGTTCTACTTTCTCATGTAGGGTGGCTGTTTGAGTTGGAATCGACTTGACAGCAATGGGTTAGTTTTTTTTTGGTTTTCAGGTAATAGAGAAAACAGGTGCAACATCTTAACTGAGAACGGTACATGGAGGCAGATGTATTGGCATAGGAAGTCTATAACTCCAGAAGTCATCCCCTGGTAAGGGGCTTTGCAAGTTCCCGTTGTTCACTACAGTTATGTCTGTGGGAGATTTGTACATTTTTCGTTTATTCATTCATTCAGCCTACATGTCTTGATTGCCTACTTTGTACCAGCCACTGTGAAAGGTACTGGTGGTAAAAATCTCTGTGACACAGTAGCCACCTCTAGGTGACTCTACTCTGATAGAAGATAGACAAGTAAACAAAGATATCAAGTGATAAGATTAAGGTGTGCAGAGGTGGCTTTGAGGTCCCAATAGAGCAGCAGTTAACTGAGCTTAGAAGAGTCTTGAAAGCAACTAGTACAACTGAATGAATTTAATTGAATAAAGGCTCAGGAAAGCCATCATTAATGAGGTGACACTTTAACTGAAACTTGAAGAACAAGTAGGGTTAACCAGACAGGCAAAGAGTAGAAAGAGGAAGGCTGGTAGCAGGGAAACAGATCAGTTAAGACCCTATGGCAAAAGCCATTTGAGAGTTAACAAGTGACAGTTAAAAACAGAAGTGGTGTTGGTGGGGGGTAACTTAGAGCAGTGCTTCTCAAACTTTAATGAGCATACAAATCATCTGGAGAATCTTGTTAAAATAAATTATGACTCAGTGGGTCTGAGGTGAGGTACTTTAATGCTGAAGCTGCTGGTCCATGGGTCACACTGAGTAGCAACAGCTTAGAAATCTGTTGGATGTGATGAAAGAGGAAGGGGAAGAGTCCTAGCTAACATATAGATTTCTAGATAGGATAGTCTAGAGGTGACATATGAAATTGATCGTGCGTGCATTCAGGATGCGTTGATAATTACTGGTGATTGGAATGCGAAAGTTGGAAACAAAGAAGGATCAGTACTGGAAAAATATGGCCTTGGGGATAGAAACGATGCCAGAGATCGCATGATAGAATTTTGCAAGCCCAACGACTTCTTTATTGCAAATACCTTTTTTCAACAATATAAACAGTGACTATACACATGGACCTCGCCAGATAGAATGCACAGAAATCAGATGGACTACGTTTGTGGAAAGAGACAATGAATAAGCTCAATATCGTTAGTCAGAACAAGGCCAGGGGCCGACTGAGGAACAGATCATCAGTTGCTCCTATGCAAATTCAACTTGAAACTGAAGAAAATTAGAACAGTTCCACGAGAGCCAAAGAACGGTCTTGAGTATCTCCTACCTGAATTTAGAGACCGTCTCAAAAATAGATTTGATGCCTTGAACACTAATGACTGAAGACCAGATGAATTGTGTAATGACATCAAGGACATCATACATGAAGAAAGCAAAACAAAAAACCAAACCCGTTGCTGTTGAGTCAATTCCAACTCATAGCGACCCTATAGGACAGAATAGAACTGCCTTGTAGGGTTTCCACCCTGGTGGCATAGTGGTTAAGCGTTCAGCTGCTAACCAAAAGGTTGGTAGTTTGAATCCACCAAGTGCCATTTGGAAACCATATGGTGCAGTTCTACTCTGTCCTGTAGGGTCGCTGTGAGTTGGAATTGACTCGATGACAACGAGTTTGTTTGTTTGTTTTTTTGGTCTTTTGTAGGGTTTCCAAGGAGCAGCTAGTGGATTCGAACTGCCAACCTTTTGGTTAGCACCCAAATGTTTAATCACTGCGCCATCAGGGCCCCTGAAGAAAGCAAGAGGTCATCAAAAAGACAGGAAAGAAAGAAAATATCAAAATGTATGTCAGAAGAGACTCTGAAACTTGCTCTTGAACATCAAGTAGCTAAAGCAAATGGAATAAATGATGAAGTAAAAGAGCTGAACAGAAAATTTCAAAGGGCGGCTCAAGAAGACAAAGTAATATTATAATGACATGTGCAAAGACCTGCAGATAGAAAATCAAAAGGGAAGAACATGCTCGGCATTTCTCAAACTGAAAGAACTGAAGAAAAAATTTAAGCCTTGAGTTGCAATAGCAAAGGATTCTACGGGGAAAATATTAAACGATGCAGGAAGCATCAGAAGAAAACGGAAGGAATACAGAGTTACTATACCAAAAAGAAATGGTCAATGTTCAACCATTTCAGGAGGTAGCATATGATCAGGAACCGATGGTACTGAAGAAATAAGTCCAAGCTGCACTGAAGGCAGTGGTGAAAAACAAGGCTCCAGGAATTGACGGAATACCAATTGAGATTTTTCAACAAATGGATGCAGCGCTAGCAGTGCTTACTTGTCTATGCCAAGAAATTTGGAAGACAGCTACCTGGCCAACTGACTGGAAGAGATCCATATTTATACCTATTCCCGAGAAAGGTGATCCAGTTGAATGCGGAAATTATTGAACAATATCGTTAACATCACTCACAAGTAAAATTTTGCTGAAGATCATTCAAAAGTGGCTGCAGCAGTACATCGACAGGGAACTGCCAGAAATCCAATCCAGATTCAGAAGAGGACGTGGAACCAGGGATATCATTGCTGATGTCAGATGGATCCTGGCTGAAAGCAGAGAATACCAAAAAGATGTTTACCTGTGTTTTATTGACTATGCAAAGGCATTCAACTGTGTAGATCATAACATATTATGTATAACATTGTGAAGAACGGGAATTCCAGAACACTTATTTGTGCTTATGAGGAACCTGTACATAGACAGTGATTTGAACAAGACAAGGGGATACTGTGTGGTTTAAAGTCAAGAAAGGTATGCGTCAGGGTTGTATCCTTTCACCATACTTATTCAATCTGTATGCTGAGCAAATAATCCGGGAAGCTGGACTATATGCAGAAGAACATGGCATCAGGATTGGAGGAAGACTTATTAACAACCTGTGATATGCAGATGACACGACCTTGCTTGCTGAAAGTGAAGAGGACTTGAAGCACTTACTGATGAAGATCAAAGACCACAGCCTTCAATATGGATTACACCGCAACATAAAGAAAACAAAAATCCTCACAACTGGACCATTAAGCAACGTTATGATAAACGGAGCAAAGATTGAAGTTGTTAAGGATTTCATTTTACTTGGATCCACAATCAACACCTATGGAAGCAGCAGTCAAGAAATCAAGCGACGTATTGCAATGGGCAAATCTGCAAAAGACCTTTTCAAAGTGTTAAAAAGCAAAGACGTCACCTTGAAGACCAAGGTGCGCCTGACCAAAGCCATGTTTTAAGTCGCCTCATCTGCATGTGAAAGCTGGACAATGAATAAGGAAGACCGAAGAATTGACACCTTGAATTGTGATGTTGGTGAAGAATAATGAATATACCATGGACTGCCCAAAGAACAAACAAATCTGTCTTGGAAGAAGTACAACCGGAATGCTCCTTAGAAGCAGGATGGCGAGACTACATCTCATATGCTCTGTACATGTTATCAGGAGGGACCAGTCCCTGGAGAAGGACATCATGCTTGGTAAAGTAGAGGGTCAGTGAAAAAGAGGAAGACCCTCAATGAGATGGATTGACACAGTGACTGCAGCAGTGGGCTCAAGCATAACAACGATTGTGAGGATAGCGCAGGAGCGGGCAGTGTTTCATTCTGTTGCACATAGGGTCGCTTTGAGTTGAAACTGACTTGATGGCACCAAACAACAACAACAGAGGTGACAGTGTCATGGACTGCTAGAGGAAATTTCTAAGGAAAGATAAGTTTTGTTCTGTTTTTGTTTTTAATGCATCTATGGGATGTCTAGGAAGAGGAATATGGTAGGCCCTTGGATATTGAAGACTGTATAGGAGAAAATAAAACCATAGTTCCTGAGTAGAAAGAGAAAGATGTGCCTATGAAGGAAACTGAGAAGGGGCCACCAGGAAAGTGAGAAGAGGATCATTACTCTAGGAAGAGTTTCAAGAAAGTGAGAGTGAACAATATCAAATGTTGCAAAGAGGTCGGGGAAGAGGACTTAAAGGAATTCATGGGATTTGGACATTAGAATGCCATTGTAACCCAGAGAACAATTTCAGTACAGTGGCAAGACCAGAATCGGGATGGCAAGGAGTTGAAGATTAGGAAGTGAGTGTTTTGATTAGAGGCAACACAAGAAGCCTGGCTGAAAAGTGTCAAAGAGCCCAGTAGTAGACAGAAAGAAGTACAGTGTAAATGAAAGGCTCCTTCCTCACTTCTTCCCTCTTTCTTCCTCCCTCCCTCCCTTCCACCCTTCCTTTCTTTTAGGTTCATAATCATAGAAAGTTTCCAACATGCAAAAAGGTTGAGAGGATAGTATAAGGAACCCCCCTGTATTCATCACACAGCTTCAACAATTACGTACTTCTTTTGCCAATGAAGGATGGTTTTTTTAGATGCAGCAGACTTAGGCACATTCATACTACGCTCAGGGAAAAAAAAGAGCAAGGAGGGAGCAGTTGAAGATTTAGAAGAGAAATGTGATGATACGTGATGGAGCAAGGTTCTTGAGAAGGAGGTGAGTGATGGAATGTGGTACAGGTGGAGAGCCTGGCTTTAGACAGTAAGAAAGACACTTTGTTTACTGAGTTGAGAGGAAAAGTGATAAGAATCACTGTCCCTCTGAAATCTTGTTAAAATTCCGATTTCCAGATGCTTACCGGGCTTACTTCCTCTAGTTTCCCTTTGCCACTGCATTCCATATCAGGCTGCCTCAGGTCCCCCTTGAAGTCATTCACTAATTTTCATGAAAAGTCTGTTTCACCCAAGCATTTTGTGAGTCCAGTCACTTTACTAAATTTGGAGTAAATGATCTAGTTTTAACCTAAGTAAGGTGGTCTTTGTCCTTGGCTCTAGAGAAATGACCCTTGGAATAATTAGGGTGCCTTGGTCTGGGACTTTCAGGCCATACCTAAGGATTTGTGCTGGCAAGTGGGATCTGGCCAGACCAGAAAAGACTCACCTGGAAGGCTAATATCAGCTAGCCTCGGGAGGCTTGATTTAGCTTGCTATTAAAGCCCAGAACACTAAGGCTCAGAGAGCTTCTTAGTTGGCGAGAACATCTGTTCTTTGGAGCATAGCACGTCCCTTGGGACATGAAAGCTTCGTGGTTGGGAACCCTCCCAAACCTTTCCCTCTGTGTTTCTTCATTTGTATCCTTTTTGGTTATAATAAATCTGTAGTCATAAATATGGTATACGCTCTGTGAGTTCTGTGAGTCGTTCCAGTGAATTATTGAACCCAAAGAAGCAGCGGGAGCCAGCAGGTCAGAAAGTAAGGGTGTTTTGTGGACTCCTGAGCTTGCACCTGGCATCCTGAAGGGGTAGTGGGAAACAAGCTCCAGATTTGTGGCCAACAGGCCAGAAGGTTGGGGTGTCATGTGGATTCCCTAAACTTGAGGCTGGCGTCTGCCTATTTGGCAGTCTGAAGGACGATATTCTTTTAACTTGTGAGCTCTGACCTAGCTCTGGGTGGCTAGGGTCAGAGAGAGAGTGCCATGGAGGAGGCTGGCAATGAGGATGGAGGAGTGGGAATGTGAGGACTGGATCAATCTTCACATTATGGGGCTTGGATTCATGTTGATCCTTATCATGCAACTAAAGATCTGAGGTATATAGAGAGTAGTCACATTACAGAGAACAGCCTTCTACCATCCTCCATCTTGAGGGCAGCCTCCCTTACCTCTCTAAAGCAATAGAGAAATTGTTCCCCCTGTCCTACAAATAGAATTCCCTTCCTAGGAGGAATTCTAGGGAATAAAGTCTTCTCCATGACTTTGCATAAAGATTAAGTTTGTAGTGTCAAATCAGGAAATGAGCAACTTTATGCTTAATGATAACTATTTTCTCTGTGAAGTAGGAAGAGAATTTATTTGGAAAGAGTTCATTTGCCTGAAATTGTGCATGAGAAGGCTTTTAGACTGTGGCAAGGGTTTGGAATATTGCCAAAACCTTTAAGCTTTGCCTAAAGTGATGTCTTGCCTTCTAATAAAAGATAAAAACAACATCGGCACGCGCGCGCGCGCACACACACACACACACACCCCTAGGAATTGAGAATAGGAATATTACTGAATGTTAGACTTCTATGAAGTGCCACTTAAATGGGTGGGACTGCCAACTAATCCTCTTTGTATTGACTTTGGGAAGATAAAGTTAGGAGAGGGTGTCAAGTAACTTTTCTCCATGTAAGTCTGAATAAGTGAGTATTTGCATGAGCATCATCCTAGTCATTCATTATATAACAGCTTAATCCTAGAAGGAAAAATATACATGCTGAGCATTTTGTAAAAGCTTCTTATCTCCCTGGTATATCTCCCTTCCTGGCACCCTTTCTATCTGTGACATTATGCAGTGAGCACCCAACAGTAGAAGTGATGATTGAAGTCAGTGATTTCCAGATAATTTCTCTGTACTCTCAGAAGACTTTAGCAGTTGATTGCTACTAAGTACCAATTGGACAATTGACTAATTCTCTTGATAGAGAAAAAAGATGTAATTTGGAAATAATTGACCTAACAAGCGAAAAATGGATAGATGCTTAAAAATTTATTTGGGTCATTGTATAGTTAAAAGAAATAATTTGGAGTTAAAACGCCATAAATATAACAATATAAATATTATATATGCATGAATATATAATTGTGCATTTAATTCTTTATGCATCTTCTGCATTTAAAGTATTTTTCTTATAGTAGAGAAAACAAAAGGGCTAAAAAAACATGACTCAATACTGTATGTATCCTTAGGGTATAGAAATTTGTGACCACAAATATAAAACTATATCCCTAATATGTATTGCTTTAAAATGTTCCACTAAAATTAACATCTCAGAAAAAAAATAAATCAGCCCAATTACTTTCCATTCTACTCCTCTGATAGTGTTTTTACCTTAAATTTGATTAGTAGATGCCAGTCTTTCCAGTGAATGATGTCAATAATTTAAGTCAGCACCGAAAGGCTATGCAAAAACTTGATGCTTTGAGTAAAATTGAGCTTCTCCCAGGCAAATACCAAAGCTTTAGAGTTTTTATGCCCATGAAATATAGATGTTTTTCCATTGTTTCAGAACTTAAATAAGAAAAGAAATCACTTTATTCCCATGTATTTAAAATTATACTTTTAGGCAGAGAAAACTATGTTGCATGAAAAGTGTTACATGGGCAGTGTTACATAGACATTGCATTTTAAGAAGCAGACATGAAAGGTATTATCATCTCAATTTTATGTGTGAGAAAACTGAACCCAGAGAGGTTGTAATTTTCCCAGTGTAAGCTGGTGAGACAAGAGTAGAACCAGAGCCAGGCTCTTGGTTCCTAACTCAAAACCCTGCCTCCCGTCCCTCCTTGCTCCAATATTTCGGGTTGCTGGCACCCTGTATTAAGTGATACTTCCTTTTTATCACATAGTCTGTGCTCATGGATTGGCAGTACATTTCTTACATATTAGAATTCAAGACCAGCAATGTCGTAGTCTTGAACATGGTACCATGCTTCATTTAAATGAACCACGTCTTGTCCCTGTAAACTGCTGCTTCTTATAAACTGGAAAAACCCATTATTCATAAGTCATTTTAATAAATAAACAGCTAGAATTGAGAATTCTTGATACATTAAGGCCTTTCAGCCCAAGACGTATTGACTCTCAGTAAGGTTGGTATTTCTTCAGGTCTCTGCAGAATTTAAGAATATAACAGAAGAGTAAAGAAAGTGAACATTCTGTAGTCAGCATATAAGTAACAAAAGTTCTGCGGATAGAGAGGAGCCCACTAGGCAATTTGTTATTGAGTGCCTTCTGTTAATGTACCTATTACTGGTATGTGTTGAGGGGCATCAAGAAGAAATATCAGACAACATCTTGGCTCCCTAGAAGCTTATCAGCCAATTGAGGAAACAAAACATACCATGTGAAGGACTCTACATAGTCAGACAGGTTGAGGTCTGGTCAGGAAGGTGTCTTAGTTTGAGTTGCTCCTGAAGCATGCCCTGAGATAAGGATTTGAGTACATGTAGTTATTTTGGGAGGTGTAGGGAACACCAGCGTGAAAGAAGGGAAGTGAGACAGGGAAAGGAAGGCAGCTAATAAAGGTTACATTATTCAGACAAATTTGTTGTTGTTACTTAATGTCAAGTTGATTCCAACTCATGACAACCCCATGTGTGTAGAGTAGAACTGCTTCATAGGGTTTCCAAGGTTGTGACCTTTTGTAAGCAGATCACCAGGCTTGTCCTCTGAGGTGCCTCTGCGTGGGTTGGAACTACCAATCTTTCGGCTAGTAGTCAGGCACTTAACTGTTTGTACCACCCAGGGACTCCTTAAGACAGTTATATAGAGATCAATCTATCACATATAAATTAATCATATGAGAAAACACTGGGAAATGGTATAGAACACATGTCTCAGAGTTATTCTACCCAAAAGGTGGAGGAACTGAGGTAGTTATACTCCAGCTTTCATCAGTCATTGTTTGAGGGCTCTCCCAGGGATATTACTTCCCCAGTGCTTCAGCCTGCCAGGTACCTGGGCAGAGCAGCCTTCTGCAGTTCTAAAAAAATCCCTCAGGCATACAATGATGCCTATACTGACTGCTGAAAGTCAGCCGGTGCACATAAAGCAAAAGGGTCCAAGGAATATGGGCAGAGAACTGACAGTACAACTGCCACAGTAAGATTCTTGGTGGAGGTGAGACTTGAAAGTGCTCTTTTTCTTCTCTCTCCAGGCCTCTTCATGACTCTGTCCCTGTTGTCCATTGTGTATGGAGCCTTGCGCTGTAACATCCTAGCCATCAAGATCAAGTATGATGAATACGAGGTCAAAGTGAAGCCCCTCGCCTATGTCTGCATCTTCCTCTGGAGGAGCTTTGAGATTGCCACTCGAGTTGTGGTCCTGGTCCTCTTTACCTCTGTCCTGAAGACCTGGGTGGTGGTTGATGTATTTGTCAACTTCTTGAGCTTCTTCTTGTACCCCTGGATGCTCTTCTGGTGCAGTGGCTCCCCATTCCCTGAGAACATCGAGAAAGCACTCAGTCGGGTGGGCACCACCATCGTGCTATGCTTCCTCACCTTGCTGTATGCTGGCATCAACATGTTCTGCTGGTCAGCTGTGCAGCTGAAAATCAACAGCCCAGACCTCATTAGCAAGTCCCAGAACTGGTACCGGCTGCTGGTGTACTATATGATGAGATTCATTGAGAACGCCTTCCTCCTCCTCATGTGGTACCTTCACAAGACCAACATCTATATGTATGTGTGTGCACCTCTCTTGATTCTGCAGCTGCTCGTCGGGTACTGTACAGCTATTCTCTTCATGCTTGTGTTCTATCAGTTCTTCCACCCTTGCAAAAAGCTCTTTTCCACCAGTGTTTCTGAAGGCTTTCGGGCATGGTTTAGGTGTGTCTTCTGTGCCTGCAGGCATCAGAAATCCTGCCAGTTAGCAGAAAAGACAGACCAAAGGTCATCCGAAGACAAAGATGAGACACCTTCTAGCAGTAAAATCAGTTCTGTGCCCAGCCAGATCTTGAATGCCGACGAGTTCTGCTCTGCTTAACAGGACCTGGGGTCTCTTGGGGGTACAGACATCTTGTTTTCTGGGTTGATCCATGTTCTTCATACAAGTAATGAGCCCTCCATAGATAACAAAGCAGGAAGGTAGCTCTCAACTCTTGTGAGCTGTGAGCTTCTCCCTTTTATAGAGCTCTTGGGAGTGTGGAAACCACAAAGAGAAGCCAAGAAAACCTCTATGTCTTGGAGGAAGCTGGCCAAAGCATCACAGTTCACAAGTGATCATGTTCTTCCAGGCATTACTGGCCTTTTCACTGGCAATGTACCATAGACTGTTGTCACACTGCAGGACGTAAACCCATAAAATCTGAATTGGGCTGGTTCGTCCATCAGGTAGAATGAGGAGAGGGGCTTTCTTGTTTTCAAGTTTTCTGGACTGCAGGTCTGAGTAGCCTGATGATTTATTATCCTGAGCAAAGTTTTTGCCCAAGAGCTCTCATGCTGATCAGAGAAGGTTACTGGGGTTTTACCATCAGTGACATCATTTCTGTTGGAGTTTACAGGGATGGCTGTTCAAGTTTTTTTTTTTTTTTAAATAGATGCCCCATCTTTACCTCATAAGGCCCCTGTGTATATAACCAGCTGTAACCACCATGGCATGCCATCTCTGAGATCCAATTGATTAAAGAGCCTAGATTTGGAGATTTTATTCCCAAGGATCCATGAATGCAAAATTGAATTCTACGTTTGGTTATGGAAGTGCTGGAATTTCAGGAATGTTATGTTCCTTAGATATGCTGAAGAAATTCTGGATCAGGAGGGTTGTTAAAACATCAGAATTATGTAGGCTTCTCTAAGAGTTCTTACCATCTGAGGATGGTTGAAGATACGAATCTCCTAGTAGGTAGACTTAAACCTTCTCAAGATTTCAAGTTTCAGGCTTGTCCTGCAATTCTGGGAAATGTCCAGTAGAATTTTTTAGGATTTGTCTTCTTTTAAAAAAAAGAAAAGAAAATTCACAGTCTTCACTGCCCTTTTCCTTGCCTGCCAGGAACATTTTAGAAAAGAGTTACCTTTTTAACTTAAAAATTTCTGGAAAACCCCAGAGAAATCTCTTACCCAGTGCAGGAACATAGGGCATTTTGATTTTCATTATTTGAAGGAAACGGGTTTTCTGCCTCCCCCGCCCCCCAGTTGGAGATTGACTTCAGAAACTTTTAAATTATAAAAAAGAGATGAAATGATCAGAAGATTTGTGTGTTTCATTGAATGCATTTTCATTTGGCATAACAGTGAGTTAACAAGATCTCCAATTTTATTCTCTTATACCCTTGTATCCCTTATAATTTCTCCTTTACTCTGGTACCTTATTTGTTTAATAAAAAGAGATTATGTAGCATATCCTCAATTGTTCTGGAAAAATGCCTGGATCCAGGGCCATCATTTCTACTATTAAAACATAGACAGTGAAATGCCTGGAAACAGGTTAAGATCATACTGATTTGGAATAAGGATTGGAGGAAAATCTGAGCACTCTGCTTATGGACTCTATTTTTACCAGGATGAATAGGGATCCGCTTCTCTGACTTTATTAATCTGCAAGGCTTATTTATCTGGCCATCTCCTGGTAATTTTTTTTAAAAAATTCTTGTTGGTATTGAATTTACAAGTAATTTTATACACACACAAAACAAAACGCAATTTAATGATCAATTTCCAGTACATTCAGAGATCAGTGAAACAGTAAATATTCTTTCACAGGGCATACATATTGTGTAATATTTTTATACAGTCTCATAAAAATGCATCTGTAAGCTCCTAAACTGCAGAGCTTCCATTTTATTTTGGGGGGATGTTTTTTTCTCCTTTGAAATTCTCTTTGTTTAGTCAGTATTTGTGGTTTAATTTTATGGGGACATCCAGGCAACAGATAATATTTTTGGTTTATTTTTTAACCAAATAAAAATAAAACTACAAATCATCTATGTCCTCCCTGTTAGCACATCATTTGTCACTTGCCCTATTTTAATAGGCCTAAATTAAGTAGTGAACATAAATAATAAAAAGGGTACTTCATACAACATATACTCCCCCTGTAGACATATATATATATATATATATTCACATATGTGCATAGATATATACTTGAAATACAAAAAAAGCCCTTGAAAATATATAACGACTGTGAGTAAACTAAAACTAAGATGTTGAATTGTATTTTTTGGGTTCTTTCCTGATTGACAAAAGGGCTTGATAATGATTAGGACAGTATAAGGCCATTCCTAAGCCATCTCAAGTGTTCCTTTATATCAAACCAGTTAACTGTGTTCATTGACCCCAAGTATTTTCAAGCTCTTTTGAGAGAAAAATATCCTTGCGCTGAAGCTTTACAGTGGCCTCAGGTCATGCTGTGGGAGTAAGGAATGGGAGCAGCTACCAGCCTGTCACTGACCAGGTTGAACATTGAAGATCAATCAGGGTCGATGGCCTAAGGACCCCTAATCACTGAACTTTCTGACCCATCTATCCAGTGCTCTTATAGCCAGTCTGTCATGGGACAGGTTAAAAATGGTGACTTTGAGCAGGAGTCATGGTCAGAACCTCCAAATACATTTTAAATTAATGTAGAAGACAGGTAAGCATCTTGAGAGTGACCCCAAACCAAACTAACAGTGATGGTCTGTAAGATTCCCAAAGCCCAACTTATACATGCATAAGGACAGAAAGGTTTGGTAACTAAATTGGACATTTTCTCAATTTTAACCATTGATATACAGATACTCCAGCTTTGGGTAAATGTACTCTCATTCCCTTTGGGAGAAAGAAACTACTGCTTTTTTCATGCCAAAAGCCATGGTGAACTGAGCATTTTTGTTTTGAAAGTATATTGTTGTTGTTGTGTGCTGTTGAGTCGATTCTGACTCATAGCGACCCTACTAGGACAGAGTAGAACTGCCCCATAAGATTTCCTAGGCTGTAAATCTTTACGGGAGCAAATTGCCAGGTCTTTTCTCCCTCGGAGCAGCTGGTGGGTTTGAACCGCCAACCTTTTGGTTGGCAGCCGAGCACTTTAACAGTTGTGACACCAGCGGTCCTTAAAAGTGTATTATACCTCTCAAATGGCAAACTTACGTTCAGAAAGCAGAGCTGGGTTGTCCTAAAGACAAACCAACCAGCAAATCCCCTCGTGTTAGGAGTTAAAATGTGTATTTCAATTACAATACCAGTTTTTAAAAATCTCAGTGCTTTATCTAATTAATTACATGCCCAAACTTGTCATGACAGCTGCTCCAACTGAATCACTATCACTTGGCTGGATGAGGGCGAAGTACTTCCTCAAAGTATATTGAAATAAAACCACCACAGTTTTTTAGACTTTCTCTCTTCCTTACTGAAGGCAGCCCACTATAAAGATTGGCATCTCTCTGTCCAACCCTACAAGTTACTTAATTGCTCTATGCCTCAGTTTCCTCATCCACCAAATTTGGATGATAACACTTGCCCAACCTACCTCACAAGGTTGTCAGAAAGATCAAATTAAATAATTGGTGTGAAAGTGCTTGATAATGTTTTTAAAGTGCCACGCATATTTAAGGAGTTGTTATTATAGTTCTTCAAATCTGTAAGCAGGTGATTATTTTTTTATTGTTAGAAAAGGAATAAATAGTGTCATCCACATGAGTGTCTTGAGTGGATATGTGGGCCTTTGGCCTTATGGAAGGGCAGAAGTAAATGGTGTTTATTCTTGGAGAAAACTCAGCAGTTGCCCATTTCTTACCACCAGTTGTTTACAGAAATTAGCAGCCAAACACTTGGTACTTGAAGGAAAAAGATCATGAAATCTGAGAAAGGGCCTCATATGGCAAATGAGTAATTTTTTGTCTTGTCTTTCATAAAGTACACAGCAGCATCTTTTGATAATTGTGCTTTACAACTTGAATGCCTAATACTGCTAGACTTTCATTAAATGTAGTTTTAATCTTTTCAGCCTTGTAAATGGGAAAATAAAAGTTAAAATTGATTGTCAAATACAGCATTTCCTTCTAAACCACCTTAGGATATTAGCGCTACAGTTATGAGTGTATGTGCCTGTACTCCTTCACAGCCAGTAAATTGTGGATGTGAGCTTTTACTGGCTGCTGCTTTGCAGTTATTGTCTCTAATAAATATTGTTTATGTTTCTTCATATGATAAATTGTTTTTTTCAATTTCCCCTTTTCATTTTTGTACAGTCCTCACATGGCTTTTTTACCTCAGGGATTATTTTAAAAACAGAAATTTGAAAATAGTTTCACTGTGATTAATTATGGCTTAGTAACCTCACCTGGAAATTCCTTCTGTAGAATGAAAAACTTGAGAGTGCTAGGATTCTGCCTTGCAAGACACCAAGAGTCCATGGAACCGCCTCCAGTTTTTTTTGTTTGCTCAATAAGCATTTATTCCACTCTTTGACTATAGGTAGTTCTTTTTCATGGATATCCATTTTAGGCTTCTAGTATTTGCTGTTGTTTAATAAAGAGACCTGGTAGTGAAAGGGTTATGCTCTTGGCTGCTAACCACAAGGTTGGTGGTTTGAACCCACCCAGCAGCTCCGTGGGAGAAAGAGCTGTAAATCTGCTCCATAAAGATCCTAGAAATCCTGTGGAGCAGTTTCACTGTGTCACATGAAGTCACCATGAGTCAAAATCAACTCAATAGCACCTAATAACAACAACATGTGAGCCTATAGTTTACCCCCTGTCCCCATGATGGCTTTGTTTTACAGTGCCTGGGACCAAGCTTGTAAAGATTAGGAAGGGGATGAGGAAGTAGATATAATTCTACTATGACCATATTTATCTTGGTGCCCCCCTCCCAGCAGACTCTATATTCTATGAACATCTCCTTCCAACTAGGGAAGAGCACAGAAATCTCAACAGTACATTGCAATTAAATGAATAACATTTTGAGTCTTTTCTCTAAGGGCACTTCATAGCAGCAGAGCTTTTAGAGATCTGGAAATTCCCCACTCTCTCCTTTCATAACATACCCTATCAGACTAGGCCCCTAACGTGCTAAGAAGGCTTGTCTGCTGCAGAGGCCCACTCTAGGGAATGCCTTCACTCCTCATTGTCACCTTCTCTATATAGTTGTTTCTCTGAACATTATTAGGCCAAGGAGGTCTAAAACAGTGTTGGTTTAAGCAGGTTTTAGAACCCAGAGCATCTTCAGGGAGTGAATGGCAGTATGTAGCAGTCTCTCTCTGCAGCAGATTCTCAGAAAACTGCCCACTGAGACTCTGCTGTGGTATATCCCTCCGTGTGAGGGAATTTTGGGATTTGCCTCCTTCCAAGGAGGATAGATTTATCCCAATAGATTTTGAGAGTCTGCTTATGCTTTCCTTTCCTCCCTACCTCCCATCCGGAATTAATTATCTCTCTGAATGATGAGTTACTGATTAAAACCTATTTAGCCTGCTTGCTAGAGCTCTGGGAATACCATCCTCCGTAGACATCTGCATTATGCATACTGGTTTAATTTCTTATCACTCTGCTTCCTATCTTAATTACCCAAACTCTATAGTTAATGAGTCAGGTTTTCAGGAGCCATAGCACTCAAGGGACAAAACAGGATTTAGAAATTCTATTTTGAAGGGTTGTTGCAAGGCTATCCCCACTGCCACCCCAGTGGAGAGAATGGTTCCCTGGTGTCACCTCCTAGCAAAATGACCTTCTTACATGGAGTGGCAGAATTTTCTAGAACAATGGTGTCTGTCTGTAGGGCTCCAGGCATCCAAAAATTGGAGCAGTATTACATTCCATTAACTAGAGATGTCTGCACGCTAACTAGTGATGCCTGGTACACACTCATATAATTAATTTTCAAACAGATGGGGATGTTGTTGTGTGTGATAAAACAGCACTTTGATTAGAAGTATGACTATTCATAGAACTTCGTCATTACCTGCCCCCCCCCATGAACAAATATTAAAAATTAAACCACTATCATAGTAGGGTGCCTTAAAAGGGGCCCTTTGTAATTGAAATTTTGGGGCATTACTACCCCGGAAGGTTTTTTCTCTGTTGGAATATTTTCTGATGTATACTTATACTCTTTTTCCGTTTTAAACAAGGGTGGTTCACACACAAACCACTTGGCTTCTCTCATTTCCAGCTTGATTCAACAGATGAGAAAACAGTTTTATTTTAAAGGTGTTATTTCAAAAAGTAAAGTATCTACCGTCAAAAAAAAAGTATACCATCAAGATGAAATGCTTTTACAATCTCAAAGCACTAATATATATATATATATATTTATATATATATAATTATCAAGATAATGACGTGATTTCTACCCATACTTCAATTCACCTCCTTGTCCTTATTAGAAATTATATCAGAGTGCTATCAGCTACAATTTGTAGAACATCTGATTAAAAGTGGCTCAAACAAAGGGTTTTGTTATCTAACCTAAGAAAGAGCTGGAGACAGGTGATTCTAGATTGGGGGGACGGTATTCGCAGGCCCCAGAAAATTTCCATCTTTCCTTTCTGCCATCCTCAACCTGTTGCTGCTTCTTATTGTTGCAAAATGGCAACCTGAGCTCCAGGCATCACATTTACACAACTAAATCCAAAGGGGAATTTCCCTTTGGGTATTTCTCTTATTTCAGAGGACAATCTTTCCTAGAAGCCACCCAACCCCAGCAGATCTTCCCAAGTTTCTTGTTGGCCAGGAGTCAGTCACATGCCCACATCTAAACCTATCTCCAGTAAGGAGAATGGAATTGCCATGGTTTCCTTCGACTATACAACATTCATCCCTTTGGGTTGGCAAAGGGGCCACCATCTCTAAGTATATGGGAAAAAGAACTCGTAAAATTACGGTCCCACCGAAAACAGAGGAGGAAATAGCCCTTTGCTGAGCAACCTATAGTGTCTCCCACTGACATATTGAAAAAAAAAAGACCTAGCTAAGCTAATGAATTGAGGAAGAATGTGAAAGCTCCCTATCCCCTCTTTCCAAAAAAAAATTCCATTACTTACCTCATCTCCTCTTGCATTATATATTCCTGGTTAAGAAGTTTTCTGGAAGAAGTCACATACTGAGTAAATAGAGGCCATTATATGTGATTTTACTGGGAGAATATCTTTGTCTTAGTGTCACAGGATTGAAATTGTAGGGCTGGGGGCATCTAGTAGGACCAGGGAGAATTATCTTCATCTCTGAAGACTCAGCGATACCAGAGGTTAGAGGTGGAAAATTAGATATTCATTCACTAGTTAAACAGATTTAAAGAATCCCTCCCTGTACCAGATGTTGGACTAGGCACTAAAGGTAGACTGGTGGGCAAGAAACTGGCTCTGAATTTCCAGAACTCATAGTCTATTTGAAGAGACAGGTACCCATCCTAGCGATTTCAATATGCCACAGTAAGAGGTATGATGGGGGTATACCCTGGAGGTCATGGAGACGGAGATAAGGAGCCCAAATCTAGTCTTGGAGGCTTAGAGAAGATTCCCAGAGAAAGTAACATAAAATATGAGACCAGAGATGAATTTATACTAAAGTTTATAAAGCTTAAGCCACAGGGCCCCCACCTGGTCCCTAGTAAATGCTGGGAGTTGTAGAATGTTCTAGGTGGGGAAGAGAAGCCAGATTGTGATTGGGGAACATGTCTAGCAAGCATTTCTGCCACATTGACCAGAGATCTTAGACCTCAATCTCTAACGCTTCAGTAATTTGTTGTGATTTCATTCTGAATAAATATTCTTTCACTTTGTACCTAATTTTGAATTCATATTTTGATTTCTTTCCAAGTCCTCACACCAAATTGTCTAAGCTTCCAACCCCTAGAAATGTGGATCTGTCCCTTCCTGATATCTGAAACATGAGAAGACATTTGACTAGTGAAGGCACTGGGAAGAGGGTTCCTGGCAAAGGGAACAGCATGTGCAAAGCCTGGAGTTGATAAAAAGGGCATGTTAGGAGCCCTGGTGGTACAACAGTTAAGGACTTGGCTACTAACTGAAAGGTTGGCAGTTCAAACCCCCCAGTGGCTCCATGGGAGAAAAGACCTGGCAATCTGCTTCTGTAAAGGTTACAGCCCAGAAAACCCTATGAGGGCAGTTCTGCATAGTCACACGGGGTCACTATGAGTTGAAATCAACTTGATGGTACACAACAACAACAAAGTTCAACAGCCAGTATTACTGAAACAATCTGAGAGAGGTGAGACCGGAGAGGGGCCACATGTGAAAAGGAGTACATAATGATAGTGTCAGTGTGAGCTGGGTACTATGCTAAACATCTTATAAACATGATTACTTTTATTCCTCACAACTCTATGCAGCCATAACTATAATTATTTCCATTTTATAGAAAAAAAAAAAAAAAAAGCTGAGACAGGTGAGATAAAGATACTTTCCTGTGATTGATTACACAGTAAGTATCAGGGCTGAGATTCAAGCCCAATCTTGTCTGGCGTCAAAGCCCAAGTGCTTAATCACAAGAATTTTCTTCTGCTTTGGAGAGCCATAAGGGAGGGCACTGGACTGCAACTGTGCGGGTCCCAGAGGAAAAGGATTCTGGGGTTGAAATTCGACCACTATAAATGATCAGAATTAACTCAATGGCACACAACAATACTGATCTTTGTGCTCAGGGCCACTCTCCTCTTTTCCTAGAAAAAATGGAAGAATTGCCCAAACTAACCAGTGAGTTAGAGCACATCTGAGCCTGCAATCTGGTTTCTCACATCTGATTTTTTGTTCTTTAAAACCGAAAAAGTTAGTAAGTCTGAACTAGATAAAGTTTTAAAAGATCAACAACAACAACAAAAAACTTTACTCAAACCAATGTTTTTAGGAGGGAATCTATTAAGTGCTCACATTGTCAAAGAAGAGAGTTTGATTAAGGGGCCATAGTAAGATAGCATGTAATAGTGTCAGGCCAGGGGTCAAGAAATATCTCAATCGCTATGCAGACCATCCACTCCTCCCTTTAAAATCCCCAAAGATAATGTTTATCAAGAGAAGGAAACCCTATGGGGCAGTTCTGCACTGTCACATTCCATATCCTCTTCCTATTCCTGACTCTCCTTCTTCCTCTGTTGCTCCAGGAGAATAGAGACCAATTGTTGTACCTTAAATGACTGCTTGCAAGCTTTTAAGACCCCAGGCACTATGTAACGCACTAGGGGGTGGAACAGAAGCACTAAACACGTTATTAGGCCAATTAACTGGAATGTCCCATGAAACCATGACCCTAACCTCTACACCAAGAAACCAAATCCCATGAGGTATTTGATTGTACATAAATAGCCTTAGCAGCTTCTCTCTTGTTTTGGGGGGGGGTTTTTTTGGTCATTGTAAATAGATCTATCGCACAACTTTTTACAGGTGTACAACTTATTGACAGCAATTACAATAATCAACTGTGCAACCCTACCCTGAATCAATGCGAGGCAGGTGTCTGGGGCAAAACAACGTAAATCTTTCATTAGATATTTGTGTCTAATGGTAGTAGAATCACTGCTCAGATGTGCAAAGAAAATGTAGCTTCTTTATATTCTAGAATGGATTTGAACTTCCTCATGATTGCCCCACCATCTCTGGGCACCAAGAAAAATGAAACTTTAACCTTAACAAGCCAGGTGACTTCACTGCTGCTGAACTGAATGGTCTTTTTGGTATAACTAGACAACTTTGACTTGAAATGCTCTGTCTTTCAGAATATCTCCCTGTCCTCCTCCTTCCTGATGGTACACAGGAGTGTGGGAGAGGGCTTGGTACAACCTTATGGCAGAGGGGCTGTGGGGCTTTCTGGCCTGAGGCTGTTCTTGGGGCCAGTTTAGGCCCGTGTTTGCTCGAGTGTGGTCCCTACACATGCTGCTGGCGTGTACATCTGAGGACTGTAGCTGGTGGGGCCTGTGTTGTCTTCTGCTTGCATCTTCGGCCTTGCTTGGCTCTCTGTGAGCTGGATACCCTGGAGCCTATACCACCTAACCCCTTCAGGGCTGTGGCCTGGGCTGCTCAGCACAGATGGCAACATGGAAGGCCTGCTGGCCCTCAGCTTCACATCCCACCCACCCCTAGGCTGGGACTTCTGGACTCTGCTTGGCCACACCTGAGGTCTTCTCCCCACTCTCTCTGACCACACTTCTCCTCCTGCCTTGTTAGTCATGATTAGCTGGGTTCCCTGTGCAAGGGTGACCTCAGAGAGTCACAAATGGGAAGGGAAGCAGAAGCCCCTAAACCTTGGATAGTCTTTCCACCAGGCTTTGGTCTGGAGGAGGACAATCAGGACACGGGCTTTCCTGACTGCCTGCTTCCCCACCTCAGGGGCTCCCTCTGCCCTCAGTGCCTCTAAAGCCCACTTTCCCCTAATCCCCACTCCCACCCTGCCCAGCCCCCTTCACTCCAGAGCAGCAAGTCTCCTGTCCAGACCTCACAGGCTGAAGGAGTGTCCTTTCTGTGCTGTGGGAGAAACGTGGCCTCAGTCCTCTGGGATTTGTTTTTGTTGTGATAAATGAGAGCTAAAGAAGTTTAGAAGAAATTGTCTCTCTCACAACAAAGCCTGGTTTCAAGATCATGGTTTCAACTTAAAAAATCTTGGTTTTGCCAGCCCCGAATGGAAACACTCTACCTTTCTCTTTCCATGTCTATCCCAAATCACACCCCTCCATTTAATCATCCCAAGCAGAAGATGCCTTAGGGTGACTAGGGACAGGGACAGGCACATGGAAATGCAAAATAAAAAAGCTCATTAATATGCATTTTTAATATGAATACTACTCTTACTACACTTTATAGTAACAGCTTACTGATTACCAAGCCTATTCTATGTGCTTTACATGGATTAAGTCATCTTAATTCTTATTATGACCCAATGAGGAAACAGGCACAGAGAGGTTAAGTAACTTGCCCAAAGTCACACAGCTGGCAAGTGTCAAAGCTGGGATTTGAATCCAGACTGGTTCCAGAGTCTATGCTCTAAAATATTGTGCTCTTCTCTCTCCCCATGTGGCCCTTTCCCCTCCTCCCACTCCTCACTTCTCTTAGTAGACGTAAAGACGAAAAGCTGCAAGAAAAGATTCTGTTGACATGCAAGGTCCAGGAGATTTCACTCCTGAAATTCTTTTTGGAAGGAATTGGAGTACAAAATTAAACACTAAATAAATGTGCAGGAAGACTATTTAAATTGTGTTTATTTCCAATCATTAAAGCTCCCTGCCCCTAGCAGTATTTAACTTGGTGCTGTGGAGTCAGGCCAAGTCCTTTGTTTAAGGCTCTTTTAAATTCCAGACACTTCTATTACTTAATGTTGATTATCTAAAATCCTTCCCATGCCCCTCCATAGCCTCATTCATCATTGTCTCCTACTTTCTTCTCTTCACCACCTACATTCTGCCTTGCAAAATTTACAGCATGTTTTCATACAACTATATATTGTCTTCTGACTGCTTCTTACATGTGTTTTTTATCTTCCCAAACATGGCTGTGATCTTCTTGAGGGCAGGGACTATACCCTCTATTGGCTTGCATCCCCAGCTGAATGGTAGAGAGCACATAGTAGGTGCTCAGTAAATATTAGTGGATTGACTGACGTGGGAAAAGATAAACTATCCCCATGTCTTCATTGTTAGCTCAGCTACTTTCCCTATTTGCTTTTTCTCCAAATCTTTGAAATTTACATTCAATCTCTGACTTCCTTATATTTCAAATATATATAGTGGCCTCTGCCTGGGTTGAAATTTTAATGCTGCCAATCCCTTGCTCAGTGACTTCAGGCTAGTTACATTAACCTCTCTGTGCCTCCATTTCCACAGATGTAAAATGGAGATATAACGGTATGATCTCATAAGGTTGAGGAGAGGATTCAATGAGATAATATACATGTGACACTTATACTAGTGCCCGGCACATTGAGGACATTCAATAAAAATCATCTAAAATAAAAATAGATGCATATTCTTCATTAACCTTTTGATCTCACCTGGACTACTCTCTGTGTTCTGTACCCCAAGCACATATTTGCATGCGCATGGTAAAACTTAACATTTTAAATACTTTAAAATGCCCATGCGTCCACCCCTGTTTTATCACGTTTTTCAAATACTTGATTTCCAAACTGACCCTCGAGAGTCACATTCTCCTTGGCCACCAGGTGGCGGCGTTTGTTCAGCAAGTACAGAATACTGACCCTTGCCTTAGCACTGACCTAGCATAAGCTTCCGTTGCTATTTCAGAAGTTGCCCGCAGTTTTAATTTTCATGTGTTCTCATTTTCTCCCTCCCTTTTACTTTCCTAGTATGCCCTGTGGTGCAGTACTTAAAGCGCTCGGCTGCTAACTGAAAGGTCGGCGGTTTGAACCCACCAGCTGCTCCGTGGGAGAAAGATGCGACAGTCTGCTTCCATAAAGATTTACACCCTTGGAAACCCTACGGGGCAGTTCTACTCTGTCCTATACGGTCCCTGTGAGTTAGAATTGGTTTTACTTTCCTTATTATGTGACTGGCTGTTTCTTTCCCTCCCTCCACTTCTGTTCCCCTTCACTGCTTGACCCACTTCCTCTCTGCGTCTAACCAACTCCTCAGATATGAGCCTTGTAGGGTGTGGCCTTTCAGAAATGAGGCTGAAGTTTACATACCACCTACCAAGGTGCTGACCATAAATAATATTTTTAAGAAGAGTCACCTTGAAAAGCCTGGAGAATTAGAGATTAAATCACTAAAGAGTAAAGGTGTTGGTGCAGGACAGGCAAATGCTCAGCTGGCCTGCCAGCTCTCTCCTCTCTGTACCCATGAAAAGCCAAGATGATGGATCATGATGTTCTGTTGCCACACTGGGACATGCCATGGCTTCAGAGTCCTTCTAGGAAGCTTCTAGTAATCAATAGGCAAGCAACACAAAATGGTACTGGCCATCCCAGTAGAGCAGGTTTCTAGGTTAGAATATAGTGTACATGCAGTTCCCAGGCATTCCATCCTGCATGTAGCTGCTTTCCAGAGTCCTCTGCCTAGGCCTCTCCACCATTTCTTCATCTCCAATATGATCACCAGAACCATGTATTAGTCGATTCCAACTCATGGCAATCCCATGTGTGCAGAGTAGAACTGCTTCATAGGTTTTTCAAGGCTGTGACCTTTCAGAAGCAGATCACCAGCTTTGTCTTCCGAGGTGCTTCTAGGTGCATTCGAACCACCAACCTTTCAGCTAGTAGTCGAGTGCTTAAGCATTTGTGCCACCCAGGGATTCCTTACATTAATACTTAATGAGGAGCCCTGGTGGCACAGTGGTTAAAGCACTGGGCTGCTAATCAAAAGGTCGGGGGTTTGAACCCACCAGCCTCTCCGTGGGAGAAAGATATGGCAGTCTGCTTCTGTAAAGATTTACAGATTTGGAAACCCAATGGGGCAATTCTGCTGTGTCCTATAGGGTTGCTATGATAGACTCAACAGCAGTGGGTGTGTGTATATATATATATATATATATATATATTTGGTGTATCATTAATAAGCCCATCTTATGTGGTAGGCATTTGTTGATTTACATGCAGTGTCTCATTGAACAGTGCTGAGGAGTAGATGTTATGTGTGTGGAGACTATGGTTTAGGTTAAAAGATTGGTCAAAGTCATGCAGCTATTAAGTGGAAGAGCCAGGACTGAATCTGGGTCATCTGACATTAAAAACCATGCTCTTAACCTCGCACTCCCTTGAGATCCTCCAAGCCATCACATGCTCTTGCTCCAGCAGCTAAAAGTAGAACAGTGCCCTCACCCTCATGCCCACCCCACACCCATGAATCCCAGATGTCACTCCCTTCACCAACCTTAGCTCACAGACCCAGAGGCATAACTAAGGTATGGCAAGTAGGGTGTGTACCCTGGGCGCCACTAGAAACGGGCACTAATAAACAATTTCTATTGGCCATCACAGTTTCCATTGACAGCTGTGAGAGATCATTCAGCAATTGAAAATTAATTGCCATAGGCGCTATTTTCTGTAGATAGACCCCTGAACAGCCCTGCATAAAAATTAGAGTTGGCATTTGGCATGCCACTCTGGAAAGGCTGTGGTCCTTTACTTTGGTCCCATCTCCAGCAAAATGAGAAAGAGGTCCTCTTATACCCAAGAAGACGAGCAAACCTGATGCAAAGAGTATTTAGGAAGATGGTGAGGGAGGCGACACTATTTGCAGTGCCAAGGGCAGCCAGGGGAACTTGGGCAATGTGGGAAAACACAACAGGAGGCTTAGGAGGCAGCCTGCTCTCTGATTCAGAGCTGGGGTTTGGGTTCTCTGAGTCATCTGTAACTCCTTCACACCCTGGGGAGAGGCCGCTCCTGAAAGGCCCATCAAAAAATAAAGAGATTCTTGTCTGAAGGCTATTGAGGTGTGAGATGGGACAGCTTCTCCATAGCCTGGGCAAGGTTTTCTACAAAGACTGGCCTAGTTTCTCTCTGAAAGCACTGTTGACAGATACCACATTACAGCTGCTTTAACTGTGTGCTGCATTTACATCCCAGTTCTGGTGAAGAACAGAGCAAAGTAGCAGATTGCCATGATTTCCTTGGTTCATTGCTTGATTGATTTCACTGGCCTCAAAGATGGGTAGTCATGGAAACTGTGGAGGCTTGTGCTGGAAGGGCTCTACTAGCCAAGTGTTGCTGTATATTTTGTAACTTATATTCCAGAATTCTCCAACTGTGGGTTGCAAACCTTTAATGGATCCCCAAAGCAATTTTGTGGGTCACAACTAGTATTTTTTTAAAGGAAATAGACTAGAATTTAATACAAAGGAAAATGTCCGAGCACATATTGTTGTTTTTGTTAGTTATCTTTGAGTCAATTTCGACTCATGGCGACCCCATGTGTGTAGAGTAGAACTGCTCCATAGGATTTTCAAGGCTGTGACCTTTTGGAAGCAGATCACCATGCCTGTCTTCCACGGCACCTCTGGGTGGGTTTGAACCACCAAACTTTTGATTAGTAGTCCAGCGTTTAACCATTTGCACCACCCAGGGACTCTAAGCACATATTAAGAGTCAAATGTTGTTTGGGGTGATTTTTGTTTTAGTTCTATACACCTATAAATGTACTGAGTCATGATATAAAAGGTATTCTTACTATGGCTGAGGTCAAAAATGTTTGCAAATCGCTGCTAACCTCAATCTCACCTTGATAGAAAGGAAAAGCCTATTCTTTTCCAGAGGAGGACATTGGTAATAGTAAAAAACTGGATATAATTCAAATGGCCTTCATCTGTAGCATAGATAAATAAATTGTGGCACATTTATTAAATGGGAATATTGTATATACAGCAAAGAAAATGAATGAACTACAGATACTTGCAACAACATCAATGAATCTTACTAATATCTTGTTGAACAAAAGAAGCACGATGGAGAAGGATAGATACTTTATGATTCAATTTATATTAAATTTAAAACAGTAAAACTAAACTCTATGGTTTAGGGATGCATACACAGGTGATAACATTATAAAGGAAAGTGATAATTACATAAAGTCAGGGTAATGGTTACCTCTGAAGGAAGGGAGGGGGCTATGATCAGAAAGGGATATACCGTGTGGAGGATTCTAGAGGACTGGTAATGTCCTGTTTCTTAATCCAAATGGTGCTTACATGGGTATTCACTTTAAAATTATTCATCCAATTGTACATTTGTGTTATATGTACTCTTTGGTATGCATATCAAACAATTTAATAAAAAAATTTAAAAGCACAGTGAATGAATTTTCACATTTTAATCTACCAGTTTTTATTACTTGTCATAAACACCTTGCCAATGAAAGATCCACAGAAGTGTGGTTATACAATTAAATTATGTCAGGGCCCATTAGTTGTAAACCACCACTGTCCAATAGAACTTTTGGCAATGATGGAATTCTGTCTCCTGTATCCATTACTGTAGCCACTAGCCACATGTGGCTATTGACAACTTGAAATGTGTCCAGTGAAACTGAGGAATTGAATTTTAAATTTTATTTGATTTAAAATTAAAGAGCCACATGTAGCTGTTGTTGTTAGATGCCGCTGTCTAGTTGATTCCGACCCATTGTGACTCCAAGTCACAGCTTAGAACTGCCCCATAGAATTTTCTAGGCTGTCATACTTACAGGAGCAGATGGCCAGGTCTGTGGAGCCTCTGGGAGGATTCAAACCGCCAACCTTTCAGTTAGCAGAGGAGTACTTAACTTTTGCGCCACCTAGTGGCTACTATGTTGATCAGTGCAGGTCTAGACCCATTTGCTAGGTATAATCAGAAGAACTTATGCTTGGTTTTTAGACGAACCTAAATTTGATTCTTAGCTCTGTCAATTAGCTATGAGACTATAGGTGGGTCTTTGACTTCCATGACCCTCAACATACTCATCTGTAAAATAGGAATGAGAAGAGATAATTCTTAATCTTGACGCGAGTATGTGTTACATTAACATATGCAAAGTACCTAATGCAGCACCTGCGAGGAGTTGATGTTCAAAAACTGTTGGTTTCCCTTCCCAGACCTACTTGGCCATCTTCAAATGGTGTGACCTCCTCAAATAAGGACTGGGTAAGACAATACGGGATATTTAGTGCAATCTACCCAACATCTCTAACAGCGATCCCAAGCACTTACATGCAGGGCAGCAGCACACCATCACTGCAGCTTTTTGGCAGGGCTTCTGTCTTAGCTGAAACGCCAAAGAAACATTTACACCAATGTTTCTAAGAAGAAGCACATGGTCAAACACCAGCCCAGCCTTTAAATATAAACACCACCTGACACATCTTTTTCTTGTGTATTTTGTCTTGCTTTGTTTCTTAGACTCAACAGTGTATACATCTTTAGAAATAGCACACATTATTTATTTCTTCCCTCAGTGAATAATACCTCAGATTTTTTTCCCCTTTGTTATGAAGAGGTCCCATTTCTTATTATATGTTACTGAAGTTGAATTTATATTGCCCCTTAACTTTTTTACATTTTTGTGTTTTTAATGTGTGTTAAGATGTGACTAGAAGCCTTGACAAACTTTCCAGGGTGTGAAAAATGGAAAACTCATTCACAACCCTTCCTCCTATGAAGGTTCTCAATTTCTATATGCCTTGCCTGATACTTTTTACCAGCTTCCCAGACTCATTTGCCGCAGTTTATATTTAAAAAGCTCTGGTAGTTGTAGTTGATTACACACTTCTATATGAGCCAATAATGTGAGGCAATTCTTTAAAAGGGTAGCACAATCAGTCTGAGATTGCACCATAGACACGTGGTCTCCAAAACATAGGAAGTCAAGATCCCCCTTCACTCTTGACATGTCAGACCACAGGTAGAACATTTTTTAAAATTCTGTGTCTCACACTTAAAAAGGAAGGTAAAATTCATGCAGTGTGCAGCTGGTCTGGATCAAGCACTGCACAATGTACCTTGTGTAAATTTAATCCTCCTGCCAACCCAGTGAGGTAAGTATCATACCCCCTCCCCATTTTACAAATGAGGAAGCTGAGACTCAGAGAGGTTGAGTAGGTTGTCCTGTGTTATACAGTTGGTAAGTGTGTCTGTCAGGAATCAAAAAATTCTATATAACTTCTCTAAACTGCTTTGAAATTATAGGAGGACAAACAGGGTGGGCAGAGATACATCATGTGAGACACTTAGGAAGATTGAAAGGGACTGAGTGTGGTTAACCTAAATAAAAGAAGTGAAGAGACTACTGAAATATATCTGAGGTGCTCTTCTGAGAAGAAGGAATAGAATCAAGTGAGGTCACCTCTTCCAATTATGCCATCTATTCCACAGTCTCCAAACTCATGTGGGCAAGTCCTGGCCTCCACTGATTTCCCAATTATCTATTGCTCCAAAAACTTCCCGTTGGACATATTTACTTCTCTTTCCATGCATAACAAACTCCCTGAAATCCTCAGCTCTTCTCTGAACATCTCCACCCCTTCCTGACCTCCTCTCTTCTCAGAAGACCACTTGGCCTGCAGACAGCTCAGCTAGAGTTGTTGATTTCCCCTACATGCCATGGCTGTTAGAGTGGGAGGTGGAGTTGCCTTTATCCTGGGTTCTTATTGCCATTTCTGGGCTTTCACTGCCCCCCCTACATGCAAATCCCTGTGTTCCTTTGAAGAGCAGACCACTTGGAGGCACTTCCCTTTGCCCCTCTTTTTTGGGGTCATATACTGACCTCCCAGTTGATTCATTGAAAACTCAAGCACCTGCAATACAGCTCATGTCTCCACACTAACACTTTCGATCACTCTGGGTGATTTCAGTGGATCCAACACCCTGCATCTCTTCCTTGACCTCCTCGTTTAGATATCATCAGCTCCTTCCACTTCAGCCATCCACTCCCATGGCCACACTCTGGACCCTGCTATCTCTCAGAAGTGCACTGCCTCTAAAATCTCAGTCTCAGACATCCCACCCTCTGACCATCACCTCCTGCTCCACTGGATTCCTCCTTGTTTCATGCTTAAGCTGATGGTCCTTAACCTCATCAAGACGTTAGTTTCTTCTTGACTCTTGACTTTGCTTCCATCTTATGTTCACTTTGTGGTATTCTACCCATCTAAGACTCTACCATCCATCACTTCAGCCATTTTCTCACGTATATGCTGAATTCCCACAGGTAGCACCTGTCAGGATAAACCACAACCCTGATCAATTCAACTGCTCTCCTCCTCTACATTTGCATGTGGTTTGGCAAGGAAAGCTACAACAATAATCCAACATCACAGATGCATACCACTACAAATGTATGCTCGATAAGCTCAACTGAGTCATTATCTCTGCCTGGAAACCATTTTGTGTTTCTACAGTCAAATCTCCCTTCTGAACAAAAGATACAATACTGAAAACTTTCTTCATTTTCCTGAAATGTCCACTCACCACTGCATTTTCAACAGATGACCTTGCCTGATGTTTCATAAAGAAAATGGAAACCACAAAGAGGAAGTCCCTCAGCCTCCTGTCATCAGCTCTACAAACCTTCCTGCATCTGCACTCCTGCCCTCTTTTTACAAAAAAAGAGACCCCTCCTGCTGTATAAGGCTAATTCCATTTTATTCCTTCCATTTACTTATAAACCTTACTTTTCAAAGGTCCTCCATGTTTAGCCTCTCCCTTTGTCCTAGCTCCTCCCAACAACATTTACAACCTCCCATTCTAAAAACAAAATGAAACCCAATCCCCCTGGTGTCTGCTCAATTCTGGCCAAGTGCTGTCTTCCCCATCATAGCCAGCCATTTTGAGGTGACTCTGTTACCACAATAAAGCAGATTGGAGCCGCCTGCCACAATAGCCAATTCTGAGACAGGGGTGAGGTGAGCATCAAGATGTTTATTATATATCGATATATAGGAGACAGAGGGGAATAGATTGCTCCAAAAAACCCGTCTCCCCCACTGGAGATTGGCTGAAGGCTTTTATAGGGACAGGATTATGGATCTTAGAAGTTTGTGTTAATTTCCCCTTGAGGTGGTGATGTCTTAGATGAGTTAACCTTCTACTGGTATTCTTAGAGGTTATCTGGTGACATCCTTGGGGATTATCTGGGACATCCTGCTTTTTCTTGTCACAAGATGGGTGCTTTGTTTGGTTTTTCATTATTAGATCATTATCACTTGTTTTCCACCCTCCAGGGAGGAACATCGGTTAATCTTAAACCTTTTGTAGAGACTGGAACCGGAAGGAAAAACAAAATCCCGAGACAATGTGGCGGTTAGCAATGGGGAGTAAATAATAGTGAGCCGGGCCTATACAGCCTCTTCCAATCCCCCCTTTTATTGGAAGTTTCTCAATCTTGGGAAACAGGGCGTCGCTTCTTTTCTGGCTACTTCCTGCTGGTTAGGGGCGTCGGCTAGGGTGAGAAGCCTCTGGATATCGACTAGGGGCCATAGGTGGGGGGTAAGTTAGAGTGGAAATTGGCTGCATCTTGGTGAATTAGATGACAATCATCTTCAGACCTTGAAAAAGGGGCATCCCGACTTACCAGGGTAAAAATT
>NW_004443982.1:17862903-17882716 GCF_000243295.1 Trichechus manatus latirostris | reverse complement strand
TTTTCTTCCTCTTCCCCTTCCTGTTTTTCTCCATTTCGTAGTCTCATCTCTCCACTCCAACGGCTAGCTCCCCTAGGATTCTTTTTTGTTTGTGTGTATGTTTTTGGCTCCTGTTCCTCTCTCCTCTCTCCCATATCCATCTTAGCTCCGCACATAACAATCTCCCCCCTACATCCTGCCTACCTGCTCCGTGCACTTAACATCACACCACCAAGCAGCACAGGCATGGCCTACTGGAACCTGCCCTGCACTGATTACCGACCCACCCTGGTGGCTGTAGTAAGTGCCACAAACAACCCGTCCCAGTAACTCCTCTTCAGCTAGACCTGCCCTGCTGTACCATATCTGAGCGACTGACCCTGCCAATTGGAGGAGGCGTAAAGTGTCGTGCCCACAGATGAGCAAACAACAAAGAACACACAGCCAGCCTGCTCAGACATAGCCAAATTAAAAAAACAGGATGAAATAAACAAATCTACAATCGATAACACTTTATAATGATTAAGGGGACGATCCATCATGAATACATAACCATAATAAACATCTTCGCACCAAATGACAGGGCTCCAAAATACATAAAACAAACTCTAATCACTATTCTTAAGGTTCCTCTTTCAGGCTCTTTTATGGCACACTTAACTGGACCTACTGGAGTTAGGGTTGAGACAACACATGGAAGGGTCAGAGTGTCCCCAGCTTGAAGGGTCAATGTCCCCTTTGCCTGTAGGATCACCAGCACATTTTCTGTCCAAGTCTCCTGGAAACAGCCTCTTCCAATCCCTCCTTTTATTGGAAGTTTCTCAATCTTGGGAAACAGGGCGTCGCTTCTTTTCTGGCTACTTCCTGCTGGTTAGGGGAGTCGCTGAGGTAAGAAACCTCCAGGTATTGACTAGGGGCCATAGGTGGGGGGTGAGTTAGAGTGGAAATTGGCTGCATCTTGGTGAATTAGATGACAATCGTCTTCAGACCTTGAAAAAGGGGCATCCTGACTTACCAGGGCAAAAATTTTTCTAGCCCTGGAGTATTTGTAGTTCCTTTTGTTAATATTCTCATAAAACAGGGAACACAAAAACAAACTAGAATAATCACTATTCTTAAGGTTCCTCTTTCGGGCTCTTCTATGGCCCACTTAACTGGACCTATTGGAGTTAGGGTTGAGACTACACAGGGGAGGGTCAGAGTGTCCCCCGCTTGCAGGGTCAATGTCCCCTTTGCCTGTAGGATCACCGGCACCTTTTCTGTCCAAGTCTCCTGGAAACATAGAAAAATAGAGGGAAATAAGGTCAAAATCATTGTACTGTAAGCTTCTTGAACTTGTACTTCAGGCCTTGAATTGGAGTACAAGAGTATGATGGCTCTTTGTTTTCTACTTCTTTCTCTTCTTCTGGTGGGGCTGCTTTTACTCTCGAATGATACACCCGCACAGCTACTCTTGCTAATTTCAGAGAGTGGGTGGTCAGGAGAACTTCAAAGGGCCCTCCCACTGAGGGGCCAGTTGATCTTCTGGGGACTGATTCTTCTAGGCCTTCAACAGGACCCGATCTCTGATCTCTGGGTTGGAACCTGTGCAGGGAAGTGTCAGAAGGAAAAGACCAACGAGAAGAAGCATACTGATTAACAGTGTTTATGACAGCTCTCAGAGAACGGACCCAGTCTCTTTTCTCTACCTCGGTCATCACTGAGGTTGGGAAAGTCGACTTTTTCAGGAATGGTCTCCCATATATTAATTTGTAAGGGCTCAATTTGAGCCCACTTCGAGGGGCTACCCGAATTCTGAGCAGGGCAATGGGGAGAACTTGTATCTAAGTGGAGCTTGTCTCCTGGCAAAGTTTTGTCAAGGCCTTTTTCAGAGTATTGTTCATCTTTTTGGTCTTTCCAGTCGATTGTGGTCTCCAGGCTGAGTGTAATTTCCAGTTTATATCTAAAACCTTACTGACTTCTTGGGTGACTGTTGCCGTAAAAGCTCCCCTGTTGTCACTCTGTACTGAGATTGGCAGATCAAAACAGGGTATGATTTCTTTGAGTAACACCTTGGTCACTTCTTGGGCTCGTTTGGTTCGACAAAGGAAAGCCTCTACCCACCCTGAGTAGGTGTCCATAAAAATCAGCAGATATTTAAAATTTCCAGGTGTCTGGGGCATTATACCACTGCCACCTGAAGGGGATCATTGGTTGCCTTCAGGAGTTCTAGGATTTCTGGTACATGTTTTATTTCTTTGTTGGCAGATTCAGAAGTCCCCTTTCTTTCCACAGGGCACCATGTGAGTGAAGGACCCAGATGGGTGTATTTATTATCAGTATACACAGTTATGTGTCTTCTTATTCCTAGTCACAGGGCCCGCCTGAGGACTATGAGTTCAGCCTTTTGAGCTGAAGTGCCGGCAGGAAGCTGAGCTGCCTCTAAGACCTCAGTTCCTGTTATCACTGCATATCCTGCCTTGCAACGTCCTTCATATAGAAAGCTACTGTCTTAATATCAGTTTATTTAATGGCGAATAGAGGCTGAGACTCGGGGTGTAGAGGAATACAAAAGAAGGCATCTAGTCTGCTAGAATAAACTTCTTCAGTTATCTCTAGGCAGTCAGGTATGGGGGCATCTTCTGAAATAGGCAGCAATGTGGTGGGATTGAGAGAGGAGACAGTCTTCAGAACCACGTTTGAGTTGTCTAACAAGATGGCCTGACATTTTCCCATCCGTCCTGCTGTGAGCCAAAAAGACCCCCCTTTTATTCCAAAAGAGGCAAAACTGTATGTGGTGTGTTTACCATTACCTTTTGTCCAAGGGTGGATTTCTTGGCTTCCTGTAACAAGTCACATGTTGCAGCCATGGCTGGAAGACAAGGGGTCCATCCCCAGGCCGTGTTGTCCCGCTGTTTTGAAAAGTAGGCCACCAGTTGCCTGGCTGGTCCCAGGGTTTGAGTTAGTACCCCCACAGCAATTCCCTGTCTTAATATCAGTTTATTTAATGGCAAATAGAGGCTGAGAATCGGGGTGTAGAGGAATACAAAAGAAGGCATCTTTCAAGTCTAGTACTGAAAACCAAGCACATTGACTGGGTATAGTAACCAAGAGAATATATGGGTTTGGCACGATCGGATGAATGTCCTCTACTATTTGGTTGATTTTTCTTAGGTCTCAAACAGACCAATATTCTTTTGTCCCCGGTTTCAACACTAGTATGATAGGGGTGTTGTACGGAAACTGGCAAAATTTTAAAAGTCCAGTTTTTATGTATCGATGCACCAATGGTGTGATCCCTTCTAAAGCTTCTTTGCAGAGGGGATATTGTCTCTGGTTTATAATAGGTGCTCTAGGTTTTAAAGTAATTTTAACTGGTGCAGCTGACTGGGCTCATCCTGGCCTTCTTATGCCCAGACCTCTGGATTCACCTTTTGTTGAATATGGAAAGGAATGCCACTATGTGTCACTATTTCTTCTTGCAATAGTGTCGCCTGCAAGGCACATGCATTTTCAGGTGGGATCTGTAGAAAATGGCAAGGAACAAGTCCGCCATCCTATTTGGGTTACTCTGGTAAGGAGGATTGTGATTCTTTTAATTATACAAGTCAGTGGTAGAGAAAGGAGTATGTACTAACATTGTTCCTCCTTCGGCTGGAATTTTTCTCAGAGGAAATTGCCCTGCCCGAGCCCCGGCAGTACCCTGACCGAAAACAGTACCCTGACTGGTGTGTGTGTAGGGGAAGACCATACCTGAGGAAGTCGGACTCTTATTTCCCGATTCCCTTCCTTCATCAGTTTCTCTCAAGCTGGCCGGACTAGAATCAGGCTCAGCCCTTTCTGCGGGGGACTCTGCCATCATTCTTCGACCTGACCTGTCGGCTTCTACCGCATCTTCCCTATATGGCGGAGGGGAGCCGAAGCAGTTATCAGGGCTATTCCTTCTAAGAGGGGACCCTCTGGTGAGGATTCAGGAAGCACTTTTGCTTCAGCTTTTCCTGGAAAAGAACCTGGTTAGAGGGATTTAAAGTTTGATAGAGAGACATGAAGCTTGAATATAGGGAACTTTGTCTCATTTTTCTTACAAAACAAGTCAAGCTGAAAAATCGTGCCATAAGCCAAAGACCCATTTTGGAGACAATGTTTCTGGTCCCCCAGCTGGTATTGGGGCCATACATTGTTACATAAGCATATCATTTTCTTCTTGTCATAGGCCCATAGCTATACCTCCTCCAGTTTGTTAGAAGGCAGCCTAGAGGAGATTTGGCTGGGACAGATGGGCCTCCCCCTATAATAGGTGTTTGTTTATGCATAAGCAGCATCAGTAACTGCTTTTCATGTGCCTCAACAGCAACTACATTTTGCAAAACCTCAGATTGAGTATTAATATAAATATAGCAGCATTTCTCTATTTAGGCACAAACTTTCTTGAGAGACTAATAGGAAAGGCTAATACTATTCTATTTTGTAAAATCATAGCTCAAATTTCAAACACTTCTCTGGTTATGATAGTCACAATTTTGCTAAGTTTACCAACAGAACTTCTAATTCAAGAGTTACAATATCTAAACCCATTAGTTAGATACTTCAGGAGAAAGGAAAATGATTTCTTATATTTAGAAAGTAGGACCCTAAAACATCAGCAATATTCTCACATAAAACCCATAGTTTGCTTTCATTTACTCAGTCTTATGTAGTTAATTTCTGTTCCCCATGATTCTGGATCAGTTGCAGTCTGTGAACTCATCAGCTTCTGTATAAGCATTCTGGAAATTTTACTTAAGTCTGGTCACAGTCCTTTTAGCAAGTCCAACATAGTCCATCTTTTTGTCGAGATATTTTGGTCAAACATTTCCAGCAAATCAGCAAAGTAAAAACTCATCTGCAGATGACAAAACTTAATATGGCCATGATTAACTTATAAAAATAACACTCTTACTAGTGAAAGACCTGACGGAAGTTAATTACAAGTGCAACGTAAAGGCCAAATAAAACCAGTTAAAACAAACAAACAAACAACTTTAGATAAAAATATTTCTAAATATAACCATTAACTGTATTCAAAGAGCTTCAGATGTAATACATAATAATTTTGACACAAAATACCATATAGTCAGGATATACCAAGAATATACCAAGATTATCAAATCTCTAAATACCTGAATTGTAATCAAAAAACTTCATAGGTAAATGATGTGAATTCTCTAATCAAACCATTGGCTTTGATGATGCTAAATTCAAAAAGATAAAGTTACAGCCAAGTTAGCAATAAAGAAATAATATTACAGGTCACTGTGAAACAATAAAGTTATTTAACCAAAGATCTTAAAGTAAAAACCTTAGTTTTCTTTTCTAAAAGCCATGGGGCTTAGTATTCAGACTCAGGAATCTTATTCTAATGAAAGGCCAAACCTTCGTCTTCCAGGCAGATTACACAAAGAATAAATTAACCCTTTACTCATAAATCAAAAGAAAATTTTGTTATTTTAACAGCGAGAAACCTAATTCTTTGTTTTATATGCTACTTAACATTAAACTCCTATCCACCCTGGCCCTGAGTGCAACAGGGAGAGGAGTCGCGAGCTCATCTTGGGATCCCTCCTATGCAGGTCTTGCTTTTCTTTCACCCACCTCTTTTGGCGCGGTTTGGGACCAGCGGTGCTGTGACAGAACCAGATCTGGCCGATAGTCTCCCCAGAGGCAAATGAAACCTCTCGTGGCCACTTGCTGTCAATCAGCCCCAGGCCCTGCATATCATTCTCTTTCTTGTCATAGGTTCATAGCTATACCTCCTCCAGTTTGTTAGAATGCAGCCTAGAGGAGATTTGGATGGGATAGATGGGCCTCCCCCTATAACAGGTATTTGTTTATGCATAAGCAGCATCAGTAACTGCTTTTCATGTGCCTCAGCAGCAACTACATTTTGCAAAACCTTAGACTGAGTACTAATATAAATATAGCAGCATTTATCTATTTAGGCACAAACTGTTTCCTGAGAGACTAACAGGAAAGGCTAATACTATTCTATTTTGTAAAATCATAGCTCAGATTTCAGACACTTCTCTGGTTATGATAGTCACAACTTTGCTAAGTTTACCAACAGAACTTCTAATTCAAGAGTTACAATATCTAAACCCATTAGTTAGATAATTTAGGAGAAAGGAAAATAGTTTATTATATCCAGAAAATAGGACCTTAAAACATCAGCAATATTACCATATAAAACCCAGAGTTTCCTTTCATTTACTCAGTCTTATGTAGTTAATTTCTGTTCCACGTGATTCTGGATCAGCCGCAGTCTATGAATGCATCAGCTTCTGCACAGGAGTTCTGGAAATATTATTCAGTCTAGTCACAGTCCCTTTAGCAAGTCCAGCATAGTCCATCTTTTTGTTGAGATATTTTGGTCAGCAAATCAGCAAAGTAAAAACTTATCTGCAGATGACAAAACTTAATATGGCCATGATTAACTTATAAAAATAACACTCTTAATAGTGAAAGACCTGATAAAAGTTAATTACAAGTGCAACGTAAAGGCCAAATAAAACCAGTTAAAAAAAAAAACTTTATTTAAAAATATTTCTAAATATAATCACTAACCATATTCAAAGAGCTTCAGATGTAATACTTAGTAATTTTGAGACAAAATACCATATAGTCAGGATATACCAAGAATTATCAAGATTACCTATCAAGATTATCAAATCTCTAAATACCTGAATTGTAATTAAAAAAAACTTCATAGGTAAATGATGTGAATTCTCTAATCAAACTATTGGCTTTGATGATGCTAGATTCAAAAAGATAAAGTTGCAACCAAGTTAGCAATAAAGGAATAATAATATTATAGGTCACTGTGAAACAATACTTAAGTTATTTAACCACAGATCTTAAATTAAAAGCCTTAGCTTTCTTTTCTAAAAGCCATGAGGCTTAGTATTCAGACTCAGGAATCTTATTCTAATGAGAGGCCAAGCCTTTGTCTTACAGACAGATTACACAAAGAATAAATTAGCCCTTTAACTCAGAAATTAAAGAAAATTGTTATTTTAACATCGAGAAACCCAATTCTTTGTTTTATATGCTACTTAACATTAAAACTCCTAAAAATCTTATAAGTTAAACCAGTAAACTTTAGTCAGATAAAACTTGACCATATCAAATAAATTTCTTTCTCAATAAACCTCTTAAAACGTTGTCTTTGTTGCATCTTTTATAGTGCATCCCTTTCAATGGCAAAAATGAACACTCATTAGCAGACTTAAATATATATATATATATATACATATATGTCTATCCTTTCTCTTGTGGCATAAAAAGCAAAAGTATATAAACTTTAATTATGACAAATATCTATTAACTTAATAACATCAATAAGTTACCCAAAATGTCGAAATTGTTTTAAGCCTATATATCATAAAACGTAAATGTCGTTGAAGGGAAAGTCTATTTAAACATTCTAAGATTTCATTCAACTTTTACTACTTCTTATATTTTTCCCAATCTAATTTTAGCCCTTAAAGATTGTATCAACTGGCTTTGGAAATCACAAAGTCTTTCTGCTCAGTTGACCAATTCATTGATATGGATATAACCTTAAGTGTCTGGCTACTGCTGGAAACATTTTTCCAGGCCACTTCAGGTGTGTCTCATTGTGATTTCTTTTTTTTTTTTTTTTTTTTTTTTTGGACTTTTTAAAGTTCCCCTATAATAGGGAGAACTTGTTTACAGTTTTATGATTAGGATCTGCCCAATTTCGGATAACTATAGCAAAGCAGAAATTTTTTCTTATCTTTTTTCTTAAGTCTCCACCTAGCTGGAAAGGGTCTTTCAAAAGCTTCCCTGAAGCTACACAACCTTGGAGACTGGGAGCTGGGGAGGCCTGATTGTGCCAGGCCCTCACTCTCTTGACTCATGGAAGACATTTACATGTGTTTAAGTTGATGGAGGCATTTTGAAAGGCCATCTACCCAGTAAATAGCAAAGCTCTTTAGCAGTTTTGTAAATGAATCCAACAGTTCTTGGCTAGCAGGACTGGGGCGTCATCCCAGTTCGTTTACATATGTTTCAATTGACCTAGGAATTTAAGGACAAGAGATAACTAATTTCATTTTTACTGTTCTGGAACTGCTACTTTTACTTTAAGACAAAACTATCCTTTTTCCTTAAATAAAACACATTTCATATCTAGCTTAAGTTACTTAGAAAGGTTTCGCTTTTAAGATTGACATAGTATAAAACATAGAGATCTCAGTGTACTTCTCAAATAGACCAAATTATACCAAAGTTTCTCCAAGTAGCTTTTAAGAATCTAAATCATAAGACAGACACAAGATGCAGTTTTTTCTGGAAGAAGAAAGAACTGAGGTTCTATGACTAGCCTTACAAAATACAGCAATTCTTAGCCATAGCCACCAATTTAATACAAGACAAACTTAGACACAATGCTCTAGACCAGAAGCAAGGTCTTAGAACAAAAGGAGACAAAAAGACCACATAAACAGGTTTTAGATAAAACTTATTAACTTGCCGGAGCCTCAGATGGAGGAATATTAGACCCTCTTGAGAAATCTGAGCATCAAGCAAAGTTCCCTAAGGGAAAAAATGGACAACACAAATGAAAGCTCGTTTTCCCAAAGTGGCCACTGAAGTTCTAAGTTACTTCTAGTGTACTCAGCTTACAGTGTTTTTAAATATGAACCCCAAACCAGTGAATCAGTAGTAGGGGGAGAAATCCAGGCTCATTTATCAAAGATGTTAAGCAATAGGTTCAAGCTTTTGGTTTCCTTCTTTCTGAAACTTTCTCTTCACAGCCGAATCAGGGTGCCCAAGTAGATGGTATAATACTAGTCACACACAGACAATGGACAGGACAGACACAGAACCACAGTAAACAAATGGACAGGACAGACACAAAACCACAGTAAACGAATAAATCCCGCAAGCTGAAGGAGACTTTCTTGACCCCCTTCAACCTCTCAGATGGCCCTGCTTACCAGCAGAGGTCATCTTAGAGAATCTCAACTCCCCAGACACACTCACGAGAAATCCCGCAAGCTGACGGAGATTTTCTTGACCCCCTTCAACCTCTCAGACGGCCCTGCTTGCCAGCAGAGTTGATCTTAGAGAATCTCAACCTTCCAGACACACTTACGAGCATTCGCACACCCAGAACCAGAACTCTAGAGTCACCAGAAGTCCCTACTTGCGAGCTTACTCACGGGGACGGTCATCTGGGGGCGCCTGTCACCCCAGAAACCAAGGGCTTAGGTCCCGCTCCAGAAACCTTGGGCCTGCCCTATCCGCCCCGGCCCTGAGCGCAACAGAGAGAGGAATCGCAGACTCACCTTGGGATCCCTGCTATGTAGGTCTTACTTTGAAAGGAGCTTGTCAGGAGAGCTGTCCATCAGTCCCAGGCCCTGCCCCGGGGCCGCTGCGTCTCAAGTGGCTTGAGCTTCCCATAGGGGCCACCAAATTTGTTACCACAATAACGGGGATTGGAGCCGCCTGCCGCAATAGCCAATTCTGAGACGGTGTGAAGTGAGCAGCAAGATGTTTTATATTGATATATAGGAGACAGAGGGAAATAGATTCCTCCAAAAAACCCGTCTCCCCCACTGGAGATCGGCTGAAGGCTTTTATAGGGACAGGATTATGGGTCTTAGAAGTTTGTGTTAGTTCCCCCTTGAGGTGGTCATGTCTCAGATGTTAATCTTTTACTGGTATTCTTGGGGGTTATCTGGTGACATCCTGGTTTTCTTGTCACAAGATGGGTGATTTGTTTGGTTTTCATCCTTAGATCATTGTCACTTGTTTTCCACCCTCCAGGGAGGAACATCAGTTAATCTTAAACCTTTCATAGAGACTGGAACCGGAGGGAAAAACAAAATCAGGAGACAATGTGGCGGTTAGCGATGGGGAGTAAATAATAGTGAGCCGGGCCTATGCAGCCTCTCCCAACTCCACTCGTCACCTCAAATCATCAACATGTGGCTCCCCTCTTTGCTCTCCACTGTGTGACTCTTAACTGAGGTCACTAATAATTTCCTTATTGCTAAATCCAGGGGTCACTTATCAGCCTGTATTGTTCTGATTTAGAAAATAATATTGGAATCATTATTCCCTGTCCTTGAGCATAGAGAATGTGACCCAGCTGGAGCTGGGCTCACAAGGGCTCACAAGGACTCACAAGGTCACATTAACTGGACCCTGAGATATAAAGACAATAACTAGGATAATCTTGGAAAGTATCTTTTAGGGAACCTTTCATATAAGCCAATCAAACAGAACACAAAAGACTTTCCACTCTTACCTTTTTCTATTAACATTTAGTGAATAGAAAATTTGTTGGACCAGTGAAGACCCTCCTGATGGCTGGTTGTTACTGAAACCTGTACCAATGATTGTTAAGAAAGTCAATTCAAAATGTAGGATCACAGTTTCTAGCCAATCTGTGAAAAGATGAAGCTTTCAATGGTTTTGCCCGTTTGTAATGTTAATATATACTGATGATTCTGTAACATTCCTTGGACTTGGGCAGACATAGCTGTGGCAGCCTGCTTATCCAATTTCCCATTCTTGCCTGTTCTGTAATATTTCCTTCGACTCGGGCAGACATGGCTCTAGCAGCATGCTTGTCCATTTTCCCACTTTTGTCTGTTCTGTAATGTTTCCTTGGACTCAGGCAGACACGACTCTGGCAGCATGCTGGTCTGCTTCCCACTTTTGCCTTTTTAAATACATGCCGAATAAAACTTTCTTTTTGTTTTACTAAACTTTATGATTTTTTTTTCCCCTACAACAGTTCCTAAGAAGGAGCCTTGGTGGCAGAGTGGTTAAGCACTCAGCTGCTAACCAAAACGTCGGTGGTTTGAACCTACCCAGCCACTCCACTGGAGAGAGATGTGGCAATCTGCTTCAGTAAAGATTACAGCTTTGGAAACCCCATGGGGGCAGTTCTACTCTGTCCTGTATGGTAGCTATGAGTCAGAATTGACTCGATGGCAGTGGGTTTGGTTTATGGTATTATTGTTGTTAAACTCTTGCCATCAAATGACTGGTACTTTAGACTCCTGTGGCTTCCAAGACTCAGAGTTCCAGGTTTACATTCTCTTCTCTGCCTTTTCCCTTCTCTATGTCAGACTCCTCCTCTTCTACTATCCTTCAAACAAAGATCTTCAAGAAGCCTTCTGCCTTGGGGCCTCCTTTTTTCTTTCTCCTGCACTCTTCTGTGGCTTTGTTTACCTTCTATATGCTGATAACACCCAAATCTGTCTCTTAGGCCCGACCTCATTCCTGACTCCACATGAAAACTAACCTCCAACATTGCCCCTTGCACCTTAAACTCAACCCTGTCCAAAACTGAACTCATTATCTTTGTCCACATAATGGTTGTGTTTTTATCCGTTTTTCTCTGAGAAGGGTATTGCCATTAACCCACTTTCCAAGCTGAAAACCAAGGTCTACCTTGACTCCTTGTCTCTCAGCCCCATCCTAACTTATTTTTTTAAATTTTGATCAACTTCATGATGTATAATTTAACACAAGAAAACATATCCATTTTAGATGTACAGGTCGATGAGTTTTGACAAATGTATTATACCCAGGTAATTGCCACCACAATCAAGACATGGAACATTTACATCACCCCCAAATTTCCCCTGTGCCCTTTTGGAATAAATTCTACCCCCTTTTCCTTCAGCCCTTAATAATCACTGATCTACTTTCTGTTAATACAGATGAATGGAATCATACAGTATATACTATTTTCTGTCTGCCATCTTTCATTCAAAATGTTTTTGAGACTCATCATGTAGCTTCCAGGATCAATAGTTAGTTCAATTTTATTGTAGAACAGTATTCTATTATATGGTTATTCTACAGTTTGTTTATTTATTCACCTGTTGATGGATATTTGGGAGCCCTGGTGGCGCAGTGGTTAAAGCGTCATCCTAGTTTATTCCTCAGTGAACAAATCCTGCCAATATCTCTTCTGAATCCTTCCATTTGTTTCCCTTGCTATTCTCTATAGTCTATTTCATATTATTACCATCTCTCATGGTGGCGATGTAGTATATATTTGCTGTATTATTTGAGATTATTCAATACTATTGTAGAAGGTAAGAAAACAAATGGGATGGGTGAAACTCATTGGATGGGTTAGACATAGATAAGTAAGTTTTTAACCTGGAAGACCTGTGAGGTAAATCAAGTAAGTAGAGCATATATGTGTGAATATAGATAGAAAAAATATGGAAGGACTAAACACTAATATTCATAATACATAAGTTAAATGTACATGAGGCACACTGTGTTTACATGAGACGATCGATATTTATAAGGTCTTAATTCAACCACCCACTGGTGACACCCATTCTGGCACGGTGTGTACTCTGCCTAAGAAATACAAATGAAACCCATAGCTGCTCAACAGACTTATATGCAAGCTACAGCTGTGTCCAGGCTTTCATGTGTCTGCATCTCTCAGTACCATTGTTTCCAGACATTTTCTCTCTGTGGCACCTGCAGCTCAAACCTCAAGTCTGATCTTGTAACCACATCATCAGTGGGAAAGGCTGATGCAGCACAGAGACAGGACACATGACCATTGCATATGGCAGAATGCAGGTAGTATGGTCCTTCTACTTGCTTGTACCTTGTCCTAAGTGTGTTAACCTACTTCAACTCCTATAACAGAATTGAATAATCTCAAATAATACAGCAAATATACACTACACTGCCACCTTATCCACTGATTGGTGAGAAATCATAACTGGATGTTGTTTTAAGCCACTGAGTTTTGGGGTAATAAAACACAGTAATAGCCAACTTATATACTCACCTAGGCAAATTCAGTAGTCTCCTAACTTTTATTCCTGCCTACAGTCCTCTCCCCCGATCCATTTTCTTTACTGAAGTCACAGTGCTCTTTCTAAAACACAAATCTGGTCACCTTATTCCCCTTCTTAACAACCTTCAATGAATCATCATTATCTTTAGGATAAATTACAAACTGCTGTGTATTCTGGTCCCTACTTCTTCATCTAGCCAGTTTATCTCAATCTCATCCACTCAAACGTATGCCGGAGCCATCTCGTACTGGCTTGTGATAGTGAATTGTTAAATTTTCAGGAATTTCAGAGACAATTATTAAACACACTATCCTTGAAATAGGCTGTGGTGGGAGTATTTACACCACAGAAACTGGCAAATGCTACAAATCAGGTCTGTCTCTCCGTTTGTTATCCGTTTGTTAAATATTTACCAGCACACCATTGTCCATACTCTTTATATTTTACTGCTGAAATACACCCTCCTTCCAACCCTATCAGAGGGGAAGATGCACTGCCTCAGGGCCTGCAGTGCTGGGGGAGGCAGACAAAGGTGGTGGAATCTCTGGCATTTGATTTCCTGTTTATCTATGTCCCATGGATGAAGGAATTTCTGCAGAACTATTTCTGTAGACTGGCTTCTCTTAACTGAAAAAGGCATGTGTGCATGGATGTGACTGAAACTCTAGCACTTATTTTTTTCTTCATAGATGCTGTATGAAAATTTGTCAATCCTTAGCTGCCCAGTCTCCAAAGCTCCTTCTTTTGTTTGAGGAACCCATCAATGTGTTAGCAGATGAAAAGCTGAAATATCTGTTCTCTTTGATCCTTGGCAGCTAGAACCAGGGCGCCAGACCTAGTTCAGCTAATGAGAAGCCCCAAGATTTTGTGCCTGGAGGTAGTGATGAGAAGAATTAGGATAGTATGGAATTCATCCTCATGCCAGTGGTGGTGGCAGACACCCCTTACCTAGTGGGTTTCCTTTGGCATCACCTGGGCATTCTGGCACTCCAGCCTCCCTCTGTTCGTACCTGTTTTCCAGTCCTGGTCCTCCAGCTGCCTGCTCAATTTTCGAAGGCATTGTATGCTTTTCCAATAAAATCCGTTTTGATAAAGTCAATCAAAGTCAGTTTCTGTTGTTTGCAACTATGTGCCCTGACTGAAATAAGCAGCATGCTAAGAAATATGTTGGTGTCTGGCTTATGTTGCCAGGCTTCCCCTAAAAGAATTAACTAAGTTGAAAGGAAAGGTAGCTGACTTTCCCATTTAATTATGCTATTTCTGTAATACTACAGATCTTCATTTAAAGAACTAAAAAAGTAAACAATGTTGTACTAAAATAGGATATATGATTGAGAGACAGGTATTCTGAGATACAGTCATTAACACTGAGGGAAATGTGGTATTTTTCTCATTGATGTTGAGCTGTTCTCAACCAGAGCTTGATCTAACATCTCCCCCCCTCCCACCCCCTTGCTTGAGTAAAGTGAAATTAGTTTTTCTTTCTTGACTATTCTTCTCTGGATGTGATTGTCTTTGGCTCCTGAACTCTTAAGCAATTTTGCATCAAAAACACTTGCTCTAGCCTTTGATCCAATGGGAGGGATAGACAGTAATTTTCTTCCTAATATTTCGGCTAATAGTGGAGGACTGACCTGATTTGGCTTTTCTCGTGATGTTTAGTAGAAAGCAGAGCTCTGGAAGTGGAACCCTGGTGGCACAGTGGTTAAGAGCTCAGCTGCTAACCAAAAGGTTGGTAGTTCAAATCTTCCAGCTATTCCTTGGCAACACTATGGGCAGTTCTACTCTGTCCTACAGGGTTGCTATGAGTTGGAATCGACTCAATGGCAATGGGTTTGGTTCTGGATATCTAATTTCTTTTGTCCTTTCTTTTCTTGAGACAATGCAAAAGCAAAAGAAAATGCACTTGGTGGCATGATACTGCTGGTCTTTGTGGAAAACCCATGAAGATCTTTTTGTTTTCTAATCAGAAGGGGGTTTTATGCTGCTAAGAGAGCTTGAACACTATTGTACTTCCCTCTAGTATGGTTGATTGAAATGTATTATTTCTAATAGTTGGCGTGCTTGAAGTATGCGACTACTTCCCTTTACAGGTACATTTACTATCTGCAGTACTCTAAAAGGTCTGTGTCCAACAAACCCAGGAATTTCGATAAACTCTATTACACACACTTCCCATCAGAAAAGATATATTGTATGTTTATTAATAGTATAAACTGCATTACAAGTTTCTCCTGACAGGAGATCATTTGTATTTTTGAGACCTTGTTTCTCCTCCACCACTCACATTCTTCCCATGCAGGGTATCATAGGACACGTTTCTATCTCGACATGACCTCTGGCCCACAACTTTGTATGCCAGATGCGTTGATCCAGTAGGTGAAAGGCATATTCCTGGAAGCCATTGCTATACATCAAAACAACTAGGATATTACTATCATAATTATGCACAGAAATTACTGCCAACCACACAAACATATTCCACTGACTAACCCTATACTGCTACCCTCAGTACAATGCTACGGCCCCTCCAGGGCCTAAGAGGGGTTCTTGCCATTAGTGACTCAGATTTAAGCTTCATTTGCTTCACAGTAAATTCATCTCTGGGTTTGATATAAGATTATGACATTTTTTTTTAATACAAGTAGATAGCCAGATGTCTCAGCAACATTTATTGAGTAGTGTGTCCTTACTTCATCAAATTGAAATGTCAGTGTTATCATACACTACATTCCCATATATGATGAGTCTCTTTCTGGACTCTCTAATTTTGCACTAGTCTATTTGTCTCTGTCTGTGTCATTATCATACCATTTTATTTACCATGACTTTATAATACATTTTGACATCTCATAGAACAAAACTTCTCTCTACATGATTTCATATGAATTTTTAAAATTAGCTTATCAAGGTCTGTGAAAATTCCACCTGGGACTTTGACTGAAATTCTAATTGATTTAATCAAATCATCACTTACGATTTTCTGTAACAATTTATACTCTTGAGTATACAGAGTTCTTGTGCATTTCTTTCTTCTTGAATACTTTTTTGAAAACATGTTTTTGCTATCTTGAATGAAATGTATTTTTCTATGTCCAAATTTGTAAATATAAATTGTATATAATGTCCTCTTTATCATTTTAAAATTACTGATGGAAATATTTTACACTTGTTGCTAACGTTCTTTATTCATATTTCTCTCCTTTTCTTTTGTCGTACTTGTGAAAGATCCGTTTATTTTATTGTTTATTCTAAGGACCAGTTTTGAATTTATTTTCAATTCTATCAGCTATTTACTTTTTATTCAACAAATATCTCCTTTTACCTATATTCTTTTCTATTTTATTTGAGTTGCCTTTATTTTCTTTTTAAATCTTAATTTATTAGATTGAAAGCTTGGTTTATTTTCATTTTTCTCATTTTATATAAATAATTTATAAATTAGACACATCCTACAGGTTTCAATAAGGAACTTTAGTGGCACGATGGTTAAGTGCTCGGCTGCTAACTGAAAGGTTGGGGGCTCAAACCACCCCACTCCCCCAGCAACTCCTCAGAATAAAGACCTGGCAATCTGCTCCTGTAAAGATTACATCCTAGAAAACCCTATGGGGCAGTTCTACTCTGTCACATGGGGTCGCTATGAGTTCAAATCGACTTGACGGTACCTACGGGCAACAACACAGGTTTTGATAGTGAACTTGTCATTCCGTTTCACATAGCTTATAATTGTTATTTTGATTTCCACTTTAACCCCCAAATTACTTATATTTTTAAATATGTTCATATTTAAGAAGTTTAGAGCTAATTTTTATTAATTTCTAATAAAATTGCATTGTGAAAAAAATTGCATTGTGGTCTGTGAACATATATTGGATTTTTATTTCCTTTGTGTAAATGTTCTATGTGTGTTTCAAAAGAATGTGAAATTTCTATAAGTATAAATGTTTCTATATATGTATTAGATCACACATGCTATTTAAAATTGTATTGCCTTATTTTTTTTGTCTACTTGATCTCAGTTTCTCAGGAAGATATGTTAATTTAGTGACTCCTGTTATGATTGCGGAGCCCTGTTGCTGCAGTGGTTGAGAGCTATGGCTGCTAACCCAAAAAAGGTGGGCAGTTTGAATCCACCAGCCACTCCATGGAAACCCTATGGGGTATTTCTACTCTGTCTTATTGGGTCACTATGAGTCGGAATCGACTTGATGGCAATGGAATTTTGGTTATTATGATTGTAGATTGCATTGTCTCCTTGTGGTTATATCCGTTTTTGCTTTATATATTTTGAATTTACGGTATAAAAAGCACATACCTTTTTGCCTTGATTTATTTTTTACTCACCTGATCATGTTTTTTAGATACAATTTTGAAACATATCTGTCAAGTTTGTTCTTAACGGATATGAGTTTCTGTTTTTTTAATTGGTATATTTAGTCCATTTAATTTTATTGCAACTACTGAAATATTTGGATTATTCCTGCCATCTTATTTTGTAATTTCTTTTTCACATGCTATTTCAGTTAATTATTTTTTCACTTTTCTGTCATTCACTCAGTAGTAGTAGGAGCTTTTCTTTATTTTTTCATTTAATGGTTTGAACTTTATGAGTTATATTTCTATTCTAATAGTAAGTCCCTTAAATTGTTAAGAACTTAATTAAACCTAGATTAGCTAAAATTAGAGAGTTCGTAGTCTTTCCTCTCAAAACAAAGAAACTTAGCAAGCTTTTAATTTTCTTCATTCCTTCCTCGCATTCAACACTACCTCTCATGTCAATATTTTCTGGAATTTTAGATCTGGATTGTTAGTCAATATTCAACTCTTATTTCAACAGTCAACATTCATTCTAACCTGTCATGGATTGAGTTGTGTCCCCCAAAAATATCTGTCGGCTTGGCTGGGTCATGGTTCCCAGTGTTGTATGATTGTGTAATCTGATGTGATTTTCTTATGTGTTGTAAACTCTATCACTATGATGAGGTTATATGTGATCTCCTTATGTGTTGTAAGGAGATTGATGAGGTTTACAAGATTAGATACTGTCTTAATGCAATCTCTTTTGAGATATAAAAGAGAGAAGCAAGCAGAGACACATGGGAACCTCATACCACCAAGAAAGCAGTGTCGGGAGCAGAGCACATCCTTTGGACCTGAGGTTCCTGCGCTGAGATACTTCCAGACCAAGGGAAGATTGATGCATCACACAAGGAAGGACCTTCCTCCAGAGCCAACAGAGACAGAAAGCCTTCCCCTGGAGCTGACGCCCTGAATTTGGACTTGTAGCCTACTGGATTGTGATAGAATAAATTTCTCTATGTTAAAACCATCCACTTGTGGTATTCCTGTTAGAGCAGCCCTAGATGACTAAGACATAACCCAACAATAAACTTTAGACATTTTTTTCTAAATTTTATTTATTTGTTGTTGAGAATATACATAAGAAAACATACACCAATTCAACAGTTTCTACATGTACAATTTAGTGACATTGATTACATTCTTTGAGTTGTGTGACCACTCTCACCCTCCTTTTCTGAGTCATTCTTCACTCATTAACATAAACTCACTGCCCCCTAAAGTTCCTATCTAATATTTTTAGTCACTGTTGTCAATTTGATCCCAGATAGATAGGTCTTAAAAGAGTACAATGCTCAAGGCAGACATTCTCTACTAGTTAAGCTAAACTATTGTTAGGTTTTAAGATGACTTTAGGGCATATTTTTGGTTTAAGGTTTAAAGATTATCTCAGGGCAATAGTTTCAGGGGTTCGCCCACCCTCCATGGCTCTAGAAAGTCTAGAGTCCATGAGAATTTGAAATTCTGTTCTGCATTTTCTTCCTTTTGATCAGGATTCTTCTATGGAATCTTTGATCAAAATGTTCAGTAATGGTAGCTGGGCACCATCCATTTCTTCTGGTCTCATGGCAAAGGAGGCAGTTGTTCATGGAGGCAATTAGCCATGCATTCCATATCCTCCTCCCATTCCTGACTTTCCTTCTCCTTCTGTTGCTGTAGGTGAATAGAGACTAATTGTTGTGGCTTGGATGGCCGCTTGCAAGCTTTTAAGACTCCAGGCACTACGCAATGAACTAGGAGGTGGAACAGAAGCACTAAACACATTATAGGCCAATTAACTGGGATGGTCTCATGAAACCATGACCCTAAACTTCCAAACCAAGGAACCAAATCCCATGAGGTGTTTGGTTGTACGTAGCTAAGCAGCTACTCTTTTTTTTTTTTGTCATTGTTGTAAATATATCTATCACACAACTTTTGCCAATTCAACTTTTTACAGGTGTACAACTTATTGAAGCAATTACAATAATCGGCTGTGCAACTCTACCCTCAATGCAATTTTTTCCATCACCATTAACCCCCCTTTCTCCTCCCTCCTGCCCCTGGTAACCACTAATAAACTTTGGTCTGTATACATTTGCCTTTTCTTATCTTTTTATATAAGTGAGGTCATACAATATTTGTCCTTAAGTGATTGGCTTTTTTTGGTTCAGCATAATGTCTTCAAGTTCCATCCATACTGTTAATGTATCAAGACTTCATTTCTCTACTGGCTAAGTAGTATTCCATTGTATGGATGTGCCACATTTTGTTTATCTATTCATCTCTTGGTGGGCATTTAGGTTATTTCCACTTGTTGGCTATTGTGAATAATGCTGCTATGAGCATTGGTGTACAAATGCAGTGCGATTAATTACTTTTATGTGTGGCCTTTCTAGCCATGGGCTTGTAACAATCACCCAGGTGATTGTGTGATAGGGTAATTGTGGCCTACCAAGGGGATTGGTCAGTTTTTCCTTAAAAGAGAGCCAATTCTAGAGCAGAGAGGAGGAGCTTGCTATCACTGAGGGAGGAGAGAGAGAGAGAGAGAGAGAGACACAGAGAGACAGAGAGACAGAGAGACAGAGAGACAGAGAGACAGAGAGAGACAGAGAGAGACAGAGAGACAGAGAGAGACAGAGAGACAGAGAGAGACAGAGAGA
>NW_004443982.1:17786240-17862626 GCF_000243295.1 Trichechus manatus latirostris | reverse complement strand
GAGAGACAGAGAGAGAGACAGAGAGAGAGACGAGACAGAGAGAGACAGAGAGAGACAGAGAGAGACAGAGAGAGAGACAGACTAACAGCAAAGACCCGGCAGCAGGAGATGGTACGGTGGCCCACAGAGAGAGAAAGCTGAGTGCCTTTGGTCAGAGACTGAGGGCCAGGGAGAAGTCTATGACTGACCCACGAATTTGGTACTTGACGGCCTCCACAACCACGTGAGCCATTTCCTTTATACGGTTCCTGAGTTCTGTGAGACATTGCAGTGAATTAGGGAACCTAAAGGCAGGAGGGAGAGTACTGACGCGAGAGGGAGTAGCTGAAGTTAGAGATGATGGCGTGGTACAGCAGCTTGGAAAAGTTAGACATTTGGGACATCTTTAACCTCCACCTCATAGAGACCAGCTTTGTGTTGATCCTTATAAAAGGAATTATTTGTTTAGTTGGTGTCTGAATGATAGGTTTCACTGCAACGGCTCAGACTCACTGGAATATGTAGTTTTGGAAAAAAGAGTTATGTGTTTAGGATTATGAGTTTATCTGAATGTACTATGGATATTGAATGTTTCTTCTACCTAATGTTGTAGAGCAGACCTAAATGTATGCTAGAAATGAATATTGGGTATTATAGATTACAGAGAGTTTGTAACTCTGCCTTCAGCCAGTACTTAATTGGATATGCTTAAAGGGGAACTAGGATTTGCCCAGGGGAAACACAGGCTGTTTCAGTGCAGTAGCCCTGTGTATAGAGTGGGGGCCTTAGGTTGAAGACCTGAGCCCCACCCAGATTTGCATTTGAAAAGACATGCAGAACCACCCTGAACCTCCTCCGCTAGAACGAAAAATTTGCATTTGAAGGAAAAACTTGCAGAAAAAAAGTGGCCGTTTTGCTTTTTTTAATTTCCAGCAAGTGGTTTGCACTGAGGCAGGAAAAGTCGGTGCCTATCAGAAGGAACCCCCTTCCAGGACTGGAAACTAAAGGGAGCTGCTGAATAGACAGCTTGGTCTGTTCGATTGTGGTGACCACTTGGGTCCACTCATGAGTGGAAGTGGGAGTGCAGCAATAAAGAGACAGACTGAGTTTGAACATGTTCCATTGGCACTCGTTGACCCAGCCCACGGGCACTACGGATAAGAGAGAGGAAGGGCTGGCTGGTCAGAAGTAAAGGGAGTTGTGTGTGGACTCCTAAGTTTACAGGAACTCGTTGGCCTAGCCCAAGGGGGCTAGGGATGGGAGTGTGAACGGGTTATCTGAAGTGTGTGTGCTACCCACTGTGACCTAGCTTGGATGGCTAGGGATGAGCTGACACAAATCCGACCAAATGAAGAGAAAGATGTTTGACACTGGGAGCTGATGTAGATTGCTGCAATTTGATGGCTTGCTCTGGACTGGACTTCTTGTGGATGCACACACTCAAAGTTCCAACTGGAACTGAAGATTCTTCAAGACCAAAGAACATACTTGTCTCCTCAGAGTATTGGTTTGATAGGGACAGGCAGTTTAAACATTGGCTATCTAAAACGGGGAGATAAAGGCATGAAGTGGCTGGCTTACACGTTTTCGTGAGTGTGCTTACATTGAATGAGTGGGAACAGGGAGGATCCCCACTGAATAGATTCCTCTTTTCCTGGTGGGTCTGGGGAAGAGAGGATGAGGGAAGATGCTGATAGGATTATATGATTCAGCTGTGAGTGTTGACTGTTACAAGGCTTAATTATGATTGTAAAAACTGTAATTGTAGAAGCTGTAAGTGTGAAAGAGTGGACTAAGAAGGAGGCACTACTGGACTGGAGTACAGTAGCCAAACCTAAAGTCCCTTAATAGATTTTGCTTATGCTGATACCTCCTGAGGCTCAGAGCAAGGGGATAATCCTCTCAGTTAAATTTTATCAGAGGCCAGAAAGGGTGAAGACCGAGACAAACTGTTGGAGAGCCTGACCAAATCAGATGGACACATGTAGCAAACCTGAATGGCTAGTACCTGAGGACTTTTTGCCCTATTGACAGACTCACCCTATGGACTTTTTGCCCTATTGACAGACTCACCCTATGGACTCTTTGCCCTATTGACAGACTAATTGTTAATGACTGTTTTGGACTGGTAAAATGATTGGGAGGGGGAAGTTATCCTCCAAATATGAAAGAACCATGGCTAGAAAAGTCAGGGGGTGGCCTGTGGTGTGATTAATTACTTTTGTGTGTGGTCTTTCTAGCCATGGGCTTGTAATTCCACCCAGGTGACTGTGTGATAGGGTAATTGTGGCTACCAAGGGGACTGGTCAGTTTTGCCTTAAAAGAGAGCCAATTCCAGAGTAGAGAGGAGAGCTCACCACTACCACCAAGGAAGGAGAGACTGGCAGCTGGAGTCGGTGCGGTGGGCTTCCTGGTCCACGGAGAGAGAAAGCTGAGAGCCTTTGGGCAGAGACTGAGGGCCAAGGAGAGGCGTGCCTGTGAGCACAGCTGGGAGAGGATATCCTGATGGAAGAACTGTATCCTGAGTGTTCTGAGCCTGAATTGTAACCTGTTACTTCTTAATAAAACCCATAATCGTGAGTATGGTCTGTGAGTTCTGTGTGGCCGTTGCAATGAATTATCAAACCCAGCAGAGAAGTAGAGAATGCTGTGGGAGGGATGGTTTGTGTAAGAGTTGGTAGAGATGGTAAAGACAGGAGATGTGTCTGACCTCCACCTCATAGGAATCAGCCTTGGGCTGTTGATCATAGTTCTCTTTGCCCGTCGTGGGGTTGGAGGAGGTCAGACACCTCCCCCATGCCATTTTTACAAGTCTCTTTGAATCTCTGCTTTCAAGTCTTTGGCTATATATCTAGGAGTAGAATTGCTGGGTCATATGGTAGTTCTATTTTTAGTTTTTTGAGGCACCACCACACTGTTTTCTACAATGGCTGTACCATTTTGCATTCCCACCAGCAATGGATAAGGGCTCCAATTTCCCCACATCCTCATCAACGTTTTTTATTTTGTTTTTATCTTAGCCATCCTAGTGAGAATGAAATGATATTTCATTGTGGTTTTGATTTGCATCCTTTTTTGACTCACCATTGCTTTTTGTATCTCACTTGTCACACTTAGATATATTCTTCTCCTTGAGTAAGTATGCCAAGTAATATTTCATAGAGGGTCCAAATGGTTGAGTGTTCTGAATCATTGTCATCTGTCTGAGATTATATCTTTACTTTGCCCTCATATTTGAATCAAAGCTGAGTAGGGTACTGAAATCTGAGTGCAGAGTTATTTTCCTTTAGTACTTAGAGGATACTATTCCATTACCCCTTTTACCTTAAGGATGCTGATGAAAATTCTGATAGCACTCACATTCTCAATCATTTGTAGGTATTCTTTTTCTCTCAGAAGGTTTGCAGGTTAAAAAAAATTCTGGTAATATGAATTACACTCTGTCTGGGTATGAAAACACTTCAAAAATTTATCCTGATCAGTACTTAGCATGTATTTTTAGTATATGGACTGCATTGGACAGTGGGTGCCTTTGTGGATTCCTTGGCCATCTCCTCCTTTCTGCCTGGTGAAGCAATGACTGTTGAGTATTACTATAAGAGGATTTCAGCATTGAGCTGCTGGGGTTCCACCCAGGAAAGCTTCACTCCATATCTCTGCACTGGTGCTTCTCACCCCTCCACTTCATGACTCAGGTGAAATTGTCATACCGTGGGGTATAGGATCTGGCTTCCTGAGGGGGTGGTGACGGCCTGAATAATGTGTTTCTAAAGTGTGGAAGAAGCTCCCATGGGGTATACCTTGGCTAATGAAAAATGGGAAGCAGGAGGGGGTCTATCTAGAAGCTATATCTCCCTACCCCTACCTTCTTCCCCACTGTGAGCTGTTCTGAGGTATAGTTTTGCCTTCCAGATGTCTGGAGAAGTCTTTTGTGCCTGCTCAGTAGGAATCTGCTGAGTCTCTGTGGTTCATTGCAAAGAAGTGGCCAATACAATAACACACAACATCACATTTCTTCACATCTTCTTTGCCTTGTATTCCTTTTTTCTCACCCTCATTGCTTTAGGTTTGCATCTTCTAACTAAATCAGCATTTTAATAGCACTTGAACTGAACCTCAGTTTCTGTTTTCTATGGAACCAGGCTAAGACAAAGATGCATATTTTGGTCAGTTCTGGGAAGTTTTCTCATGTATTATATACTTCATTATATATTTCTATTTTCTCATATTTTCTACATGTCCTTTTCTTTCTACTTAGAACACATACTAGCAGGTGACAATTTTTGGCCTTATTGTGTTATAATGGAGAATTCCTTTGTTTTAATTTTCCAGCTTAGTAATATGCTACTTAGCAGTGTTCATTCTGTTATTCAGTCCATTTATTGAATTTTTATTTCAACAATCAACATTTTAATTTCCATTTTATCTCTAGTTGACTATTTTTGTACTCTGAGGATATTAAATATACTTATTCTGAAGTTCTTTCTACTAATGTTCTGTCTTTGGGTGTAAGTAGATTTTTTGGTACATATTTTATTTGGAAACAATCACAAACAGAAAAGTTGCAAGTATAGTACAAATAACTTACAGTACAAACTTATAGTACAAACCATTTGTGGATAAATTGCCAAGCTGATGCCCCACACTTTACTGTATATTTTCTACAAACTAAGACATTTATCCTAATAACCACAACATAACCATCAAAATTGGGGAATAAACATTGATAAACATTGATATATTATTATCATCTAATACTGAGACTGCATTCAAGTTTTGCCAATTGTTCCAGTATTGTCCAGTATAGCAAAAGGGTCCAATCCAGAATCTCACCTTACAATTATTTGTCATGATTTCATTGTGAATCTCCCTAGCCTCTTCAAGTACTCAGCACTGTTATGGAAAAAAATGCTCTCTCTGTTCCCATCAAATATAGCTTTTAATAAAGAAATTTATCTAAGATGAGTAAGTACTTTACCTTCTATGCCAAATAAGATATTTTTAGTTCCTGGGAGTTTATTGTATGGTTTTTTTTTTTTTTTTTTTTGGCAGAGGTGGGGGTTGTGAGGTAGGGATTGGGCAGGGAACCTTCCCAAAACCTACAAAATCATACCACTTAATTAGCGACCTGTATACTACCCACTTCTAAGGCCATCCCGTTCAGATAATTGGTTAAACCTCAAGAAGCTAGAGATCAACCTGTCCTTTCACTCTTTTTCTTCTTCCCTAGGAATATCTTAGCACATCGTGTTGCAGAAAGATAGTTAACCTTGGCTTCTAAGGAACCCTATTAAACACTAATCCCTGGTTCCCACACTGGGAACATGGGCTGCTGTCTTCAAGACTGCCATTGTGGTGGGGAGAGCAGTGGGGGCAAGGGTAACTTGCCACAAGACTTGCCTACCATGTTTCAGTGGCCTTTCTCCTCGTTAAGTATTCACTTGGTTGCTGTAAACCTTTGACTATCTTCCAGAGTTCTGATAAGCTTTATTATAACAGGTTTTTTTGTGTGTGTGTGATTATGCGGAGGAATGGACCCCCAGAGTTCCCAACTCTGTTTTTGCTGACATCACTCTTGTCTTTATTTCTTAATATGATGGTTTTAATAAAATAAAAAATATTTTCCAAGAATGATATACCTCCCCTTGGAAAATTTGTTTGTTAGAATAGTTGCAAGAAAGGTTGAGAGAGCAGCGTGTGAGAGAGTGTGTGTGTGAGAGAGTGTGTGTGTGTGTGTGTGTTCCATGATCTATATTGGGAGATAGTAGGAGAAAAAGGAGGTGAGAAAATATTTGGGATAGTCAAAAATAATGTCTGCCACATTGGTATTTAGCAGAATAAAATATTCTGGGAAAATGTGGAATGGAAATATCTGGAGAATACCTCATTTTGACTTTGGGCTTGCATTGGTCATGGTGCCTCTTTGATTTCAGTTGTTTCATCAATGACAGCAAATTTTGTATAGCATCACCTGAGACCCAAGCATTGATCATCATTGGACCATATTACCAGATGTTTTATGAAAGTTCTGAAATCTATAGTCTGAAATGCACCATAATTCCATGGATCCTTTGCCTTTTTTTATGGGCATATTTCATTTTCAAGCCCAGTCAGTACTTTTAAAATTGAATCACACTGACAGGGCTGATAGTTATACAAATGTATAGCTTAAAAAAAAAGCCATTGCCGTCAAGTTAGATTCCAACTCAGGATGACCCCATGAGTTACAGAGTAGAACTGCTTCATAGGGTTTTCTTGGCTGTAATCTTTACAGATGCAGTTCCCTAGGCCTTTCTTCTGTGGTGCTGCTGGGTAGATTCAAACCACCAACCTTTAGGTTATCAGCCAATCATAAACCGCTTGTGCCACTCAGGCTTCTCTATATAGATATAGATATTTAAATGTTAAAGGCAACTTTAACTTTTTTTTTAAGTTGTGGCTTTTTAAGTTTGCCTTTGTTCAAAATTGTTAATCCATTGAGCTCAGGGTAGCTTAGCAGAGGAAATAAGTTGCAGTCTCCAAATTATCTACAAGTCTGTTTTGAGTCTGAATATCTTCCCTTCCTTAAACCGTCAGCAGTATTCACACTTCACACCTGTAATCTCAAGTTCAGTGCATGCAGCTGTCTTTTCACATTAGTGAGAAAGTAAAACCTTATGATTCATTTGCAGTTTTGCTGATTAAGTTTGAGTTTTTACTTACTAATATTTCAGTCTCAGTAATTCAGTAAATCTCACAAATGTCTATAGATTAATCATCTCACTGCATTAAAATAAATATTCATTCTCTGCTTTGTTTTTTCCCTAAATAGTCCATAAATTAGCAAAATCTGAAGGTACAGACATAGGACAACCCTTATTGATCTACCTTATCTGCAAATGAAAGACTTTGCTTTGCTAAATCATTATTCTTCTGATGACTATCACAGTAAAAGGTGGCCACCACCCTCTCCTTTGGACTTGAATAAACTATTGAAATATATTTTTTACCTTTTGTTGCATGTGGCCCATATGTGGCAAATGAACTCTGCTTTCCTGTGTAAAATCAAGTTCCCCAGGTATCTTCAGTCTCTCTTCCTTTAATATACAAATCACTACAATTCCAGGGAACATCTGGAAGTCCAGAGTCCTTTCCCAAGTATTTCTGGGAATTTCCAGGCTGTTGACATCCACATGGTTGTCTCTGGCTCTTCCTCTGGATCACCTCCTGCCATCTCATTTCTACTGCCTGCTGGCTCAGCCCCCTCTGGTCTCCTTTACCCAATGGAAAGCTTCTGCCTTATCCCCCAAGATGACCAATAATTCAAGACTGATGTTGTGTTATGCTTGTTAATCAGCTTTACTAAAGACATATAAACAATAAAAAAAATTACAATACAGGAAAGAAAAAACCAGCAATTATTATTGTGTATCCTTGTTCTCTAAGTTCATCCATAAATAGTATTGACCATGTCCTCTCTTGGGCCTATTCCTCATCGCTATAAGAACCACTTCTATCCACCACAACATTGTCTTCCACAATTTCCAGTGCAAGCTTCAAATCAAGTAACACTCTTAAGTTTCTCCACCCAAAGGCGTCATCATTTCATTTTACCGTGCTGAGCAGTTTAGACCTTCTCTGACTCAATCTCCAACCCCTAGACCAAGCAGTGCCTTTGCGTTACCAAAAAGTTCATCAGAGTGTGTCCTCTTAGAAAAGAGCAGCTTCTCCTCAGGACTGATTCTGTCCCCAACTCCCAGAGCAAACCATACATACTCCAGAAAGCTTATAATATGCCAGATTAAAAAAAAAAGAACTTTATTGTAAAATAATTTCAAACATACAGTAGAATTGCAAAGATAGTACAGAAAACTTCAGTCTACTCTTGACCCAGATTTACTATTTACATTTTTGTCATACTTACGAAAGGTTGGCAATTGGAACCGACCCAGTACTCCACAGGCGAAAGACCTGGCGATCTGTTCCTGAAAAGGTTACAGGGAAACCCTATGAGGCAGATCTACACTGTCATGGGGATTTGCTATGAGTAGATAATCGACCCGATGGCACCCAACAACAAAAATACATTACCATTTTCTCTATATTATTTGTTTCTGAACTATTTGAGAATAAGTCGCCTACATCATGACCCTTCACTCTTAAACACTTCAGTGTGTGTTTCCTAAGCACAAGTCCATCACCACCAATGTGAAAAACCAACGTCATGTGCCTCTTGATATGATGCACTAAGAAGGACACAGGTAATATCGGTGATATTCCTGCCAAAAATGCATAACCTGAATCTAGTCATGAAGAAACATCAGGCACACTTCAAATGATGGACATCCTACAAAATAATTGGCCTGTATTCTTCAAAAATATCAATGTAATGGAAGAAAATAAAGGCTGAAGAACTGGTCCAGATTAAAGGAGACCAAAAAGACATGACAACGGAATTCCATGCATGATCTTAGATTGGTTATTGGACCAAAATAATCAGAAAAAAGAACACTGGGACAGTTGGCAAAAATCTGAATATAGACTGTAGATTAGATAATCTGTATCAATGTTACATGTCCTGATTTTGATAATTGTACTATTGTTATGGATTGAATTGTGTCCCCCAAAAAGAAAAGTCCTAACCTCTGCACCAGTGAATGTGACCTTGTTTGGGGAAATAAGATTTTTCTTTCAGATGTTATCTGTTGAGTTAATGAAATCAGAGAGTAGAGTGGGTTCTAATTCTAATCTTTTCTGAGTGCTGTCTTATACAAGAGAAGGACATACTCAGATACAGAGTCACACACAGGGGAAGAAGCCATGTGAAGACACATCTACAAGCAGCAAAGGAACACCAAGGATTGCTGTCAGAAACCAGAAGCTAGGAGAGTTCCTCTCTCAGAAGGGATTGACACAGCCAATACTCTGATTTAGACTTCTAGCCTCTAGAACTGTAAGACAATAAATTTCTGTTCTTTAAAGCTACCCAACTTGTGGTATTTTGTTATGGCAGTCTTAGGAAACTAAAGCAAGTGGTTACGTATATCAAGTTTTTGCGTAAGACTACACGTGTTTATACGAAACAGCTTCAGTTTCTCACTAGCAGATAGTCAGGCCAAATAATGTTGGCTGAAAGAATCAAGGGAGGTAGACCCAGGGTCATGTGAAATACATGTCTTTTCTTTCCCTTGGCTAACACTTAAGTTACTGGTTAACATATTCACAGGGGCAGTTCTTTGCTAACTGCCTAGGGTGGGGCTAAGGGAGCTCAGATACAAGGCAAAGTGATCTAGAGACTGAGATGGAGCTTTCCTCCCTCAGGTCCAGCTGAAATATGCACAAACTGGTTGTGGGGACCTAACACCTGCTGCTCAACAAACTTCTTCAGGTTTCTTAGGCTGAGCTGGTTCTTCATGTGTGTGGTTACTGCAGGAATCTGTCAGCAACATGTGGACTGTCAGAAGGGCCTTTATCATCATTCCTGTGGGAAAGAGTTACGTTTCTTGTTGCAAACTGAGAACAATATAGCAGAATTCAAGCCAGGGGCCTTGGGACAGCAGCTGATGCTCATGACGTGATTTTACTATTTACAGTGAAGGTCTACATTTACAAAATGTTTCTGGTGGCTCAAATAAGCAACAATACATCCGAGTGCCCAGATTTAAACCCCAGCTCTGCCTCAAGTAGCCTTGTGACTCTAGGCAAGTTACTTTATCTCCCTGGAGCTTGCATCTTTTATCTCTAAAATAGTGTATTAGTTTCCAACAGTTGCTGTAACAAATCGCCACATACTTAGTGGTTTTAAGCAACACAAATTTATTTTCTCACAGTTCTGCAGGTTAGAAGTCTGACACAGGTTTCACTAAGCTAAAATCAAGGTGTCAGCAGGCTTGGATTCCTCCTGGAGGCTCTAGGAAAAATCTTATTCCTTTTCCTTTTCCAGCTTCTAGAGGCTACCTACACTCCTTGGCTTGTGGCCCCTTCCTCCATCTTTGAAGCCAGCAGCATAGCATCTTTCTTCCTCTCTGACCTCTGCTTCCATCCTTATATCTTCTTTCTATGACTGACTCTACCACTTCCCTCGAATAAGCATCCTTGTGATTACATTGGACCCTCCTGGATAATTCAGGATAATCTCCCCACCTCAAGATCCTTAACTTAATCACATCTGCAAAGTCCCTTTTACCGTGTGAGATAACATTCACAGGTTCTGAGGATTAGAACATGGACATCTGCGAGGGAGGGGCATTCAGGCTACCACAAATGGATACAATAATTTTATATACCTTATAGGGTGATTGTGAAAAATAAATAAAACAAAGCACATAAGCCACTTGGCATGCAGAAACCCGGTGCCATTAAGTCAATTCCAACTCATAGCAATCCTATAGGACAGAGTAGAACTGCCCCGTAGGGTTTCCAAGGCTGTAATCTTTACAGAAGCAGACTCCCACATCTTTCTCCTGTGGAGCAGCTAGTGGTTTAAACTGTTGACCTTTTCAGTCAGCAGCCGAGCTCTTAACTGCTGAGCCATCAGGGCTCCTTGGCATGCATAAAGTGCTTTATAAATGTCAGCTGTTGTTAATAAGATTAAGTCTGTAAAAGCAAACTTTAAAAAAAAATTTATTGTGTTTTAGGTGAAAGTTTACAGCATAAATTAGTTTTTCATTCAAAAATTTATACACTAATTGTTTTGTGACATTGGTTGCAATCCCCACAATGTGTCAGCACTCTCCCCTTTTCCCTTTCCGTCCTAGGTTCTCTGTGTCCATTCATCCAGTTTTCTTGTCTCTTCCTGCCTTCTGGTCTTTGCTTTTGGGCAGGTGTTGCCCATTTGATCTTGTATACTTCACTGAACTAAGAAAGCACGTTCCTCACATATGTTATTGTTTCTTTTACAAGCCTGTCTAATCTTTGGCTCAAAGGTGGACTTCAGGAGTGGCTTCAGTTCTGAGTTAGCAAGGTGTCCGGGTGCCATAGTCTTGGGGGTTCCTCCAGTCTCTGTCAGACCAGTAAGTCTGGTCTTTTTTTGTGAATTTAAATTTTCTACATTTTTTTCTGGCTCTGTCCGGGACCCTCTATGTGATCCCTGTCAGAGCAGTCAGTGGTGATAACTGGGCTCAGGCTGGTGGAGGCTGTGGCTCATGTGGTCCGTTAGTCCTTTAGACTAATATTTTCCTTGTGTCTTTGGTTTTCTTCATTCTCCTTTCCTCTGAACGTGATGGGACCAATAGATGTATCTTAGATGGCTGCTTGTAAGCTTTTAAGACCCCAGACGATACCAAAATAGGATGTAGAATATTTTCTTCATGAACTGTGTTATGCCAGTTGACCTAAATGTCCCTTGAGACCATGGTCCCCAGCCCTCAGCCCCAGTAACTCAGTCCAGCAAGGTGTTTGGGTTTGTCTAGGAAGCTTCTGTGACTTTGCTTTGATCAAATTGTGCTGCCTTTCCCTATATTGTGTGTTGTCTCTCCCTTCACCAAAGTTAATTTGTCTACTATCTAGTTAGTGGTTCCCCTCCCCATCCCTCCTCTCCCTTGTAAGCATCAAAGATTGTTTTTTTTCCTGTGTGTAAACCTTTTCTTGGGTTTTTATAATAGTAGTCTCATACAATATTTGTCCTTTTGTGATTCTCTTATTTCACTCAGAATAATACCCTCCAGATTCATCCATGTTGTGAGATGTTTCGCGGATTCATCCTTGTTCTTTATCATTACATAATACTCCATTGTGTGTATGTACCATAATTTATCGGTTCATCTGTTGATGGAAACTCGGTGTCTTAGTCATCTAATGCTGTTATAACAGAATTACCACAAGTGGATGGCTTCAACAAAGAGAAATGTATTCTCTCACAGTCCAGTAGGCTGCAAGTCCAAATTCAGGGCATCGGCTCCAAGTCTCTGTCGGCTCTGGAGGAAGGTCCATGTCATCAATCTTCCCTTGGTCTGGGAGCTTCTCTGCGCAGGAACCTCAGGTCCAAAGGACACACTCTGCTCCTGGCACTGCTTTCTTGGTGGTATGATGTTCCCATGTATCTCTGCTCCCTTCTCTCTTTTGTATCTCGAAAGAGATTGGCTTAAGACACTATGTAATCTTGTAGACCTCATCAGTATAACTGCTGCTAATCCATCTTATTACATCATAGTGATAGATTTTACAACACACAAGGAAATTGCATCAGATGATAAAATGGTAGACAATCATATGATACTGGGAATCATGACCTAGCCAAGTTGATAGATATTTTGGGGGGGACACAATTCAATCCATGACACGGGTTATTTCCATGTTTTTGCTATTGAGAATAATGCTGCAGTGAACAGAGTATGCATATGTCTATTCTTGTCATGGCTCTTATTTCTGTAGGATATTTTCCTAGGAGTAAAGGTAAACTTTTTTTAAGACAAAAAAAGAGAAAATAACCAATTTACCACCAGAGATATACTGGAAAATTTTTAATTAAAATCAGTTATTAGTGAGATAAAATATGTATGCTTTCTTCGTCTTCTTCCTTTTGCTAATGAATTAATGTATGAAATCATATTTAACATACGAGGTTAAAAATTTTAAATCTTCATCACCAGACATTTTCACTTTCTGTTAAAAGTAATGTTAGTTAAAACTATGCTGTTAATGCCTTTAATCACCCAGATCAGTAAATTTCCCCCTTTCTCCCTAAATGTCTCTTCTTTTACTTTATTTTCTCTCTCAAACAGGATATAGAACATCTGTATGCTATCCCAGCAGCCTCACCCAACTTTCACTAACCTTTCAGACTGTGGTTATGAAATAAAAGTTGGTTTCTATATACCATGCTTTAGTAAGGACTCTTCTAGGAATAAGTGGTAGAACTTCACCTCAAATTTTTTTTTTAAAGCAGGAAGTAGTGATGGTGGGAATTTATGTCATATGTAACTGGGTTGGTTTCTGTGATGTGCCAACTAGATCCACCCTCAGAAATGAAGGATTTACTCTGCTACTTTAGGCACCCACAGGGATGGTGTCAGTGAAGAGCAATGTCTTGGCCTAGGTCATTCAGGACAGATCTGAAAGGTCATCCCAGCTTCAGATCTCCCCGCAGAACTGCTGAGGCCTTGTTGTGACAGCATCATAATTCAGCTGCAAAGAATAAGATGCACAGCAGAGAAAACGGGCAGAAATCCATTTCTCATCATCACCAGGAACAAAATTCATTGGGAATCTTGGTATAGAAACATACCTCCCTTTCTTCAGCAATTTCACAATTTCTTGGAACAAATTAGGAGCCTAATTTTTAATTTGATGCATCAAAAAAGAATCTTAGGGCACAAAGTCAGGGAATTGCCTGGAAATATGAGTCTGCTTCTCCCTTTTGTCTCAGCCAGAGGTGTCTAGGATTTCAAACACAAGCTGGAGTGTGTTAGTCATCACTGCCTACTGGGATAGTCATCACTGCCTACTGGGATAATGAGTATTTCCTTATGTTCGCCATAGTCTAGCTTGACACTAACAGCTTAGAAGACAATGGAAGCAAAGGTAGTTTGGGGAAAAGCAGCTGTTAGCTAAAAGCATTGAGGCTCAGCTTTCTTCACTCTTCACCTCCAATCAATGCCAGTCAACTAACACCTGTTTCTCCATTGTCCATCCCTGTCTTACCAAGAGTAGTGCACATTACGTTTTTTCTTTTAACAATGTTTTCCCAAAAAAAGTTACTTTCCATAAAGAAAGATTTTACTGTTCATCACAACCAATCTCTTTTTCTCCAGCTGTGAAGCTGATTGAGCTTCTTAAGGCTCTCAAGAAATCACTACTCACAGCTCTGTGATTACTTTTATAAAAGGAGAAAAAAGCAATAAGAGGGAATGGTAGATTATGCATGGAAAATATTCCTTTTTTAAAAAAAAATTTCTTCTCAAATAGTGGAGGACAAAAAAGGGAGCTGTAAAATGCTCAAATAAATAGGTTTATGTGCAACAGGGGAGATTATTTCATAGTGTATGAACATTTATAACTCTCTTCCTAGTAGAAGGTAGATGAAAATGTGGGACAGACTTGAAGATTTAGTAGGAAAAGGAAAGATGAACCACTAGGCAGGGGAAGAGAAAAGGGGAGACATGTACAGAGGAGAAGACTTGGCTAGTTTCAAAGAGTTTAATGGAGTAGCAATCCTCCCTATGGAGGAGTTTGGGAGGGGAATAGATAGGGAGAGCAGATTTTTAAAGTGTTTTATTCCTCATTAAGCATATATGCCTGCCTTCTTTAATGACATGAAAATATGAGTACAGGTCTAAATTGCTTTTTGTGTCAGTGAAGATCCACTAAGGCAAACAAAAACCACCATATTTCAACAGAGGCAGTTTCATACCACTGATTTGTTACATGGGTGATGGAAAAGTGGAGACTTTAAGCAGAGGGTGCTGAGGTAACTCAAAGATGAACAACTATGGGAAGCAGTTACCCTCCAACTCTCATGGTTGGAGGGAAACTGGTAGGAGGTGGTGTAACTCAAGCCCAGCCAGGGCCATCTGGCAGGAGTTAGAACTACAGTGGTAATGGCCGGTAGGAGCTGGTGCCACAGAGAGAGGGGATGATTTGTGGGGGCTGGAGCATCAGTGGAGATACAGCCACTTCCAAGATGCCACTTGAAGCAGAAAGCTAGAGGAAGAACTACTCTGGCTTCTCCCCTTCTTCTCACCCTCCAATTTGACTGAACATATTAGAAGCCAGAGGGTCAAGAACACTGGCAAATATAATTCCCTCTGAATCACAGCAGAGTAAAGAAAGGATGAGGAGTGCATCCGGGAGCAAAGAGGCAAGTGACTAACACATGTTTTGATTGTCTAACAATCATGTTTTCATTGTCTTTGAATTCATCTCTGTGTGGGATGGAGGCATGAGGCAGACAGCCATTTATGTGGGTTACACGTATTCCAACAGCAATGAATGTCAGAGTTTAGTGCCTTTCCTTAAATATTTAAAAGTAAAAACAATATTACTTTGTTAATTGTCATAATTTTGGGCGGCTGACCCTAGTGGTTCATAGACATCAGCCGAAAGAGTTCATGCCTCTTCTTCTTTCTGTTTCCTCCTGCTCCTCCAATTTCTTCTTTCACTTCCCTATTAGCTATATCTGCTGTACAACCACCCTTTTGCAATTATTTGATCAAATAGCAGGGTTACCACCGAGCCTTCCTGTTTCTTTCATATCCTGAAGACTCAGTAGCACCTGGGTGGGGGGAAAAGTGCTACAGCTGGCTTCTGGCATCTACCACATTTAACATGCCTTTGTTCTGACCTTGTTTACATGCCTGGCCTAAAGGATGTCATGTCTGCCTGGGGACACTGTAGTCATTTGAAAATTTTGGTACATCTGTTATATTTTCATTTCCTGTAGTTGTACACAAAGTGATTTAGGATGGGGTTGGCACAGTAAGACTTTTGTGTGTGTGTGATTAAAAACATAGACTTTGGAGCAAAGTTCTTTGGGTTTCAAACTCCACTATTTCCTAATTGTATGACCTTGGCCAAGTAACTTAACTGCTCTGGGCCTCATCTGTAAATGTGATCATAATAATAGAACTATAGGGTCGCTATGAGTCAGAATCAACTCGACAGGAATGGTTTTTTTTTTTTTTATAGGTGTTGAGTTTTAAAGATCAAGTGATTTGATATACAAATATATATATATAGCATATATTCATATATATGTCATATTCACATATATATCTATTATCTGTTGCTTAGAATATTATATGGCACATAGTAAACATTCTATAAGTACCAACCATCACTATTGTCATTACCTTTTTTCAACAAAACTGTAAATACTGCTCCAGCCTGTCAAAAGTGCTGGTTTTACCCAGCACCCAGTCATGGTTAGTTGGGTGCCTTTTAAAAATTGCTATTGATAATTGATTAGTCTAAGTCAGTTATCACTGTAAAATACGTCCCATAAATTTCATTGCCATTTGTCTCTCAGTTGTAGAAATTGGTTTCATTTTTCGCTCTGCTTAGTTGTGATTGGATCATGGCCCACCTAGTTTCTGTAGTTTTTGTAGGTTAAAGATGTAAATTTGTTATGGAAATAAGCTTCTTAGTTGACCAATGATTAGCTAATTTCTGATAATAGAAAAGGAAGCAGATTGCTTGAGGCTGCTGTTTTCATTTCCTCACGAGAAGAAGAAGTACAGTGTAGAAGAAAGGCAGACATAACACTTTGAACCTCTGCCACCATGGCGAACTGGTTTGTGAATGAGGGACTCTCCATCTTCGTCATTGTAAGTACCAATGGGCAAATGAATTATGAATTTTCTGACTTGTTTGAGTTTTTAGGGGGAGCTAAGGTGGAAGAAAGCTTTATATGTCTTGTTTATTTGAGAAATCATGTTGTAACTGATTTACTCTGTGAACATATATTTATCTGTAAGCAGACTGAGTCCACTGCCAAATTTCTTAATGGAAAGAATGTACTTAGGGGCCTCATTTCTTCTAGCTTATTTCTTGAGTTCCTTGTAGTACTAAATTAGCCAGCAAGTCACAGAGGGAGTAGAAAAATTTCATGCTGATGACCTCTGATTCTGAGTTGTTTGCTAGTTATCGGTGAGAAGCAAATTCTCTACTTTTATGCATTTATAACATTGAAAATGGCCAACTAAAATTTTGTACTATTTTCCAAATAAGAAGCACAAGAATGGCTTGTTTATGGGAAGTTTATAGCCTTTATTTCAGTAATTACATAAAAAATAATTTTAAGTTCTCAACTTTATTTTTCAAAGAAGCACTTTGTTTTCTCTGAGGTCTAAACTTGAATTATTTGTGAGGTTTATAAAAATGCAAGAAAAGGGAATTTAAATAAGCTATCTAAATTATAAATCCATATAATCTATCTTGAGAAATAATTTTTGTAATAAAAAGATGTAGCTAATTCTCCAATAGACATTATTTTCTGTGCTTTTAAATATAAAGACACAAACTATTCTCTTAAGATGGTGATCTCAACAAAGCAATCATGGGCAAGTTAGGCAAATAGAAATGCAATATCTAAAGAAAACCTTTACAAATAGCCAATGGAAACATAAAACAGACGCTTAAAAGAACACTTATAAATTGAACTGTTAAAAGAGTTTTATCATGAAGTACATTGAGTCTTTGAGTTTTAGAGATAGAAAGATGTATGTGCACAAACAACATAAAAACAAAAAATATTGTCATTTTAAAAAAGCACGTTTTATGCCAAACCAACATTCTAATGCAATATAGATTTCTTCTGAGGATTTAGAGCTATGAACTTGATATTCTAATCACCATTTTAAGAGATTACTTCTGTAAAAAAACAAGTTCGAATTATGATTTTTAGTTTCCACCACAATTTCCCCTAGGAAATAATCTCCTTCTAGAGATATATACTAGAAATTCAAAACAACTTGGAAAGCAAGAGTAAGAAGAATGACAAGTTCAGGAAATGGAGAAGTCACTTCAGTACCTTCTTCTTTGTAAAGAGGGACAGGTTTCTGATCTCAGCATCTATAGGCTTTTAATAGCTTCAAAGCACAGTAAGAAATGGAGCTGAGGGTGGAGAACTGGGGAGTGTCACCACTTGGTGTAGTCAGTGCTCGGAATGAAAAGAACAATCACTCCCTAGAAGGATCTCTTTGTTTTTAAATCCCATGCCCTTCACCCCCCCCCACCCACATTTTTGCTCAGTATCCCCTCATCCAAACGGGAAGCATGCTGTCACATTGTGGGGATTGCAACCAATGTCACAAAACAATATGTGTATAAATATTTGAATGAGAAATTAACTTGACCTGTAAACTTCACCTGAAGCACCATAAAAAAACAAAAAAGTTAAGGAAAAGTTATCAAAATGAATAAGACTTGGCATTTTAGTTGGCAAAACTCCCGTCAGCTGGGATGAGGTGCTACATGGTGGAAAGAGGTGACAGAGCACAATGTCCTACTAGTGTGGGAAAGAGTAATAGTCATATATTCCTCTTTTATATTTTTAAGAGACATCTGCTATTATCTACCTATCGAAGGTTAAGAAGGAAAGAGGAAAAAGGGAGGAGGGGAGATAGACTGAAAACAACTTGGCATATTGGTCAAGAAGTAAAACAATCATGGGGGACAAGACAGGGTGGGAAAGTAAATTACAAAGAAGTATGGTGACACTGTGTTAGGCAAGCGCCGGATCTAAGCTGGTTATACCCAGTTTTGTAACCACCTTTGTCCAAGGCTGCACTTGGGGAAATTCTGACCTCAGAAGGTCGGACTCCAACCTTGTGTACAATTTACCTGTTGAAATGTAAAAAATTCACTCAACTATTTCTGTTTATGCAGCTGGTATGGCTGGGGATGAATGTCTTCCTCTTTGTCTGGTACTACCTGGTTTATGATGTTCCAGTTAAATTCTTTTATACTCGAAAACTTCTTGGGGTAAGTATAAGTTCCGTCTCTTGCAAGATTGGCTGGCTCACATTTCTCATCAGACATTCTTGTTTGTATTTCCTCACATTTTAAGTAAATATTCTGATCAATAAATATTCAACACCATCAGCCTTACTTACTTCATTGCACCTTCCTGGGCAAGATTCTCTTAATACCTTCCAGTATAGAGCAAACAAAAATAGGACAAAGGGTCCCAGCGGCATCCCTTCCCTCTCAAAAGCCATGGTGCCATTGTTTTGATTAAAGGAGAAATCTAATACAGACTCTGAAATGTAAAGCCAAGCCGTAAAGATCAATCCAGGGGTGACACATGTGGAACAAGTGGGTCTTTCCGTAGTCTCTAAATCATCCAATTCCTACTACTATTTTTTTTTTGTGAAAAGTCCTGCTCCTGGGTGACATGTTATGAAATGATCTTCAGAAAATCAGTCTCTCTCTACAAATGGAGTCTTTGAGGAATTTTCTGAAGGGCCATATCTTTGAATAGGACAGCAGAGTAGAGGCCCCCTGAGTTTCCTTGGGTACTTAACATTCTCAGTTTCCTTGAACTGCTAGCCTCTTCTTCATCACAAATGAATATAATCACAATTGCTGCCACCCCCATAGAATATCATTTGTTACATCCTGCTGGAACTATGAGTTAATTAATATTAATTATAATATGCATTATGAGTTGTATGTATAAGTGATTATAATATATAGTACAGTTTTATAATTGCTGTTAACTTATTCATGTTGATTCTGAGAAGAATGGCTTTTCTTTGTTTCCTCTCTCCAAAATATGGCATTTCAAAGATAATAATTATTCAGGCATTACAAAGATAATAACTCTAATGTCAGAGCATTACACCATACTAACTTGAGTACTATTAAGGTTAGTCTAAGTGCTAAGAAAACCTTTGATAAAATCTTAAAAAGGCCCAGTTATAATATTGAGCTCTAGTTAATGATATGAATGCTGAAGTATTTAGGGGAACATGAACCGTTGTCTGCAATTTATTTTGAAACGCATCAAAAAAAAATAAGGTGAGTTGATGTATGAATTGAGGGATGAATAGATGGATAGATACATGATAAAGGAAGCATAGTGAACAGCTGCTCAGGAAAGATGGTGGTAAAGGGAAACCATCCCCATGGGCAAGTCTCTGCAGGGTAGTTTTAATTTTCTAGAAAATATGGAAGGAAAAGTGGACTGACATTCAGATATACCCTGATTCATGTCACCAGGATTGGAAAATTGGTGAAGTAAATGTATATGGTGGAATCTGGGAGATGGGTAAACAGATGTTCATTGTAAAACTCTTACAACTTCTCTATATGTTTGAAATTTCCATAATAAAATATTGGGATTGTGGGAAAAGGTCAGTTTCACATCAAAGCAAAGACTCCCAGTGGGACCTAAAGGAAAACTCTTGTCCCTGAAGGACTTTTCCTTTCTGGATAATTTGATGTCTCTGATGTGTGGGCCTCATGCTGGGAACCCTGGGGAGGTTGGAGATACGTACTGTGCTCACAGGAATCATCCGACTGTATATCCTGCTTCTTCCAGTCTGCCCTGGCATTTGCCCGGGCCCCTGCAGCCTGCCTGAATTTCAACTGCATGCTGATCCTGCTGCCGGTCTGTCGAAATCTGCTGTCCTTCCTCAGAGGCTCCAGTGCGGTAAGAGAAAACAATGTTCACTAAATTCCTCGAATTTTCAAAGACCATCAAGCTAAATGCCTTTTCTTAGGAAAAGCAAACCAACCAATGGTTTTTGAAGATTTCAGCCTCTGTACAATATTTATAAGCCAAGTCATGCCTGATGGTCTATTTTATTTCTACATTATTTGGGGATAGAGTTCCCTGAGACAACCATTTAACCTGGACCAGACATTTAAAAAACAACCAACCAACCAACCAACCTATACCTCAACAATAAACCAAAAAAAAGAAAACCCAAACCCTTTGCCGTGGAATTGATTCTGACTCATAGCGACCCTATAGTACAGAGTAGAACTGTCCCATAGGGTTTCCAAGGAGTGGCTGGTGGATTCAAACTGCCAAGCTGTTGGTTAGCAGCCTGAGTTCTTAACCACCGCGCTACCAGTGCTCCAACCATAGCAATGAGAAAATATGTGTACATACATATATATAAATGGAGTGCCTGGGTGGGACAAATGGTTAACACTATTGGCTGCTAATCAAAATGTTGCAGGTTTGAGTCCACCCAGAGGTGCCATGGAAGAAAGCCCTGATGATCTTCTAAAAAATCAGCCATTGAAGACCGTATGGAGCACAGTTCTACTCTGACACGCATGGTGTCACCATGAATAGGCATTGACTCGATGGCAACTGTATATATGTGTGTGTGTGTGTATATGTATATATGTAATATACACTCATGTGCATGCACACACATATATAAATGGAGTTTTATTTAAGGCTGACATATAATAGTAATGTATATATAATATATATATTATACACTCATGTGTGCATGCACACACATGTATATAAATGAGACTTTATTTAAGGCTGGAATGTACCATTTGAAAATTAACTTCGCAGTGTCATTTTTTTTCTAAATTTTTAAGTCAGAGAAGATATATTTTGTGGAAAATATCCCAAGCAGATGGAAATGATGGACAATTGAGTCACGTTCTAATGAATGTGACTAAGAAGGATTGCCTCCATGGAACTGTGGAGTGCTGAGTTTTCTAAATTACCAGGGCTCCTTTCGCCCTCACTTTAACAATTTATTGAGCCCCTAAATGTGCTATGCTAAAAGGAAAAAAGATTATGTAGGCAGAGCCTTTGTAACCTATAAAATCGTCTACAATTTTTTACTGGTATTACTACACAAAATATGACAAGTCCCACAAGATATTACAAGTAAAGAGCTATTGGAAATCAAGGAGGGAGAAATTATCTCAGCTGGGGCAGGTGATAAAGAAGTATCTTAGAGAAAATGGCATCAAAGATGAGCATATAAGGATCAATAAGCCTCTAAAAGGTGTAAATGAGAAAGAAAGGCTTTCAGCATGGAGAAAAGGGCATGGGGGAAGTACAGAAGTGGGAAACTAGAGATCAGTTATAGGGGAGTCAAACCCACTGCTGTCAAGTGGATTCTGACTCATAGCCACCCTTTAGGATAGAGTAGAACTGCCCCACAGTGTTTCCAAGGCTATAATCGTTACAGGAGCAGACTGCCACACCTTTCGCCCGTGGAGCAGCTAGTGAGTTTGAACTGTTGACCTTTTGGATGGCAGCTGAGCACTTTAACCACTGCACAGTTAAGGCTCCTTTGCAAACTGACAGCTGAACGAAAACAAAAACTAAAAACAGCACTTAGTATTAGCAATGACATTGACTTCAACAATCTCCAAATAAGCTTCTCAACCTAAGAAACCACAATGGTAAAATTCCACCGGATTCAAAGTTTTGTTGATGAGCCCATTCTAAAGTATAATATCTGGTGTATTGAAGGTGATCAATGATCATGTGTTAAATGAAACCCATGCGCTGTAGTTTTTATTTAAAGCAGACAGGACTCTTTCTCCTCACCTCCCCTGTTCAAATACTTTCTGTTTAGAGGAAGCCAATTCTGAGAAACAGGCAGCGTTTTCACCAGGACGGCCTGTTAAGAAACCCTTGTTACTCCATAAGCCCAAATTGCACTGCCGTTGAGCTGCCATGTCCCATGAGCAGCCCATGTTGTAATGGCAGCTCTTAGGCTTCCTGTGGTCCAAGGGGAAGATCCTCATCAGTGTCTCTAAAGACAGGCACGAAATGAGTTTGCTCTTCAAATCACAGAGCAGCTCAGCTCTGTAACTAGACAGATCCTTTGTTTTTAAAAAAGAATATATTTTTTTTATAAAACTAGCAGCAAACAACATTCTTTTACATACAAGGTGTGTCTTTCCTTCCCTTATCCCCAACTTGAAATGTGAGCTTTGCAAATGAGAGTTTCCCCCTGGAGATTGAAATGAGTCAGCCTCCTGTCACTAATGTTGGAAATCGTACTGTTGTTGTTGTTGTTAGTTGCCGTCCAGTCAACTCTGACTCATAGTGACCTTATGTATCATAGAATGAAACTTTGCCCAGTCCTGTGCTGCACCATCTTCGTGATCATTGGTACGTTTGAATCCATCGTTGCGACCATTGTGTAGTGCCTTCCAACAGAGGGGGCTCATCTTCCAGCACTATATGGGACATTATTCTTACGTGATCCATGGGGTTTTCATTAGCTAATTTTTTTTTCATTAGCTAATTTTTGGAGTAGATCACCAGGCCTTTCTTTCTAGCCTGTCTTAGACTTAGCCACCACCCATCTGTCAGTTTGTCATAGTGTGGTGACTGTGTGTTGCTGTGATGCTGGAAGCTATGCCACTGGTATTTCAAATACCAGCAGGGTCACCCATGGTGGACAGGTTTTTAGTGGAGCTTCCAGACTAAGACAGACTAGGAAATCATAGTAGCTGTCACTTGTGGAGACTTCATAGACCTCATCTCATGAAATCTTTATATCAAGCCAGTGAGGCGGGAACAAAATTAAATAGGAGAGCTGGGACTCAAACCCAGGTCATTATGCCCCCACAGTCCATTCACTTTCCTACGTGCCTTCTAAACTTCTTGAAACTCTCCTGTTGAGGTATTATGGTCTTCAAAAACCAATCATCTATGTATGAATGTTTGAGCAAGCCAAATAACCTATGCTAGAAATGACAACGATGTTGTAACTTCCAGAATTCATTAGTAGGACACTATGTGAACAAAACCACAGAACTTCTGCTCAGTTTCTAGTGGTCTTAATCCTTTAGACTTTGCTTTGTAAAATCCTTCTGGTTACATTAAGAAAGATAGCCCCAGGTTTGGCCCACCTCAGGGGAGGAAGGGATAAAGGTTCTCTACCTGCTTCGTTGAGGGAGATGGGGAAAGGGTGGGGCTCAAGATATAGAGGTCCCTGAAGAAGCTTTAATAACTTCAACTTGCCATGCAGAAACTAATTTCTAACTGGATGGATAGAAAGAGGAAGGAGAGAGGGTGAGGTCCTATCTGTAACCTTATATAGTCTGGGAGTCAGAGACCTTCAACATGGGTCTATCTCTAAGCATGTAGTCTAGGGCAAGCCTCTTGGACTTTCTGTCTCATAATTTTCTTAGCCAGAAAACAGATAGAATAGTGCAAATGTAAGAATTAAAATGATATTTTAAAAGTATATTAATTGATTCAGTCTGTCAATTAGTGAGTTGTCAGTCAACAATTACTTGTTGAGTGCCAGCTAGGTGCTAAACACTAGGGACATGTGGTGAGTAAAGAGTAAGACATGGATGGCCATGGGCTCGAGGAACTTAGAGTCTTATGTGGGAAATAGATAATAAACAGGTAATTTCAAAATGATAAACAGTACTATTCAATTATAAGGTGGTGTTCTTCATGTTTATCACATATCCGACTGTCGCTAGGTTTGGACATTACTGTCAGCTTCTTAGCCTGAGATCTGTAGTTTCAAGGCCGACTTTTGCAAGTTCTCCCAAATTGCACAAAATATCTAATTCATCATTAATGGTGTGTGTAGTGAGACCAAGTGTACATAAAATAGAGCTTTTAAGTTTCTGTAACGTGAAACTCATACCCCATTAAATACACACTTCTTTTTAGTTCCACTTCCCATTTTTTTGAAATGATTTTTTTTTCTCTCTCAGAGTTTGAATAGAGCATAGAAATCTGCTGAGATGACTCAATACTCTGCCTTGCACTTGAATGTCAGTTTACTGAGATTGGGCAAGGGATAGTAAGAAAGAAACTTCCCTTTAGAAGTCAATGGCAGAAAGCAAGGAGGTACTTCAGTGAGGAAGCTATGGGGTATGATGGTGCCTTGGGTAATTGGTAGGTGGCTGGCAGTAATTTAGAAGTAACTCAAAATCATATAAATGGGATCTGCATGGTGGGAGGAACAAAAAATCAGCCACAAGCAGCAAAGCCCTTCCATCTCACCCCACCAACTGGCTGTCTTGCCCCCTTTTTAGGAAATGGTGATTCAATCACATTCTTGAAAGCCAAGTATATTAGTGTGTATGACTTTTGGTTTCTGTTTGTTTGTTTTCCATCCCTGATTCTGCTAAAGAGGGTGACTGGGAAAAAATTAGGGATTGGTGTGCTGGTGGCTACTAGCCCTTTAGTGATTAGTCACCCCTGTTATCCTTTTAATAAAACGTATGTGTTTTATATTAACTAACTTAAAAAAAAACTTATTAAGATAAAACAGTATTATTGAGTGGACCTTGTATTTCCCAAGCACATCACTTCATTGTTCTGACATTCTGTTTATTTTTCTCCAAGGATCTGTCGCTAAACCTGGTAAGGGGGTTCAATATCTATTGTTTCACATTTTTGATTATCCATGTTGATGACAATGAAAATAAGATCGTGGAGACAACGTAGGGACCACAATTAAACCACATTCTTTTTCTTCAATTCAGCATGTGGAGCCAGTGTGTTTTTCCCCCCAAAGTTTCGAAAGGATTTATTAGGAAGTAGAAAAGAAAGCAGTGTGGCAAGTATAGATATGGGGGTGAATATTCTCAACAGGTTTAGGGAGCATGATGTCCTTCTCCAGGGACTGGTCCCTCCTGATAACATGTCCAAAGTATGTGAGACAAGTCTCACCATCCTTGCTTCTGAGGAGCGTTCTGGCTGTACTTCTTCCAAGACAGATTTGTTCTTTCTTCTGGCTGTCCATGGTATAGTCAATATTCTTCACCAACACGGTAATTCAAACGCATCGATTCTTCTTCAGTCTTCCTTATTCACTGTCCAGCTTTCACATGCATATGAGGCGATTGAAAATACCATGGCTTGGGTCAGGTGCAAGACCTTCAACAAGATGGATTGACACAATGGCTGCAACAATGGTCTCAAACATAGCAATGATTGTGAGGACGGCGCAGGACCAGGCAGTGTTTCATTCTGTTGTACATAGGGTGGCTATGAATTGGAACCGACTCAGCGGCACCTAAGAACAGCAGGTTTAGCATAATCATCTTCGTTTCTAGGGCAGTGAAGGTGTAATTCATTTATTCAACAAAATAATTATTCAAGGATTTTTAAAAGTACATGACATGTTGCTCTGCCTACAGGAAGTTGAAGGAGCCCTCGTGGCACAGTGGTTAAGCACTCAGCTGTAACTGAAAGGTCAGTGGTTTGAACCCACCAGCCACTCAGCAGAAGAAAGATGTGGCAGTTTGCTTCAGTAAAGATTACAGCCTTGGAAACCCTATGGGGCAGTTCTACTCTGTCCTGTAGGGTTGCTGTGAATCGGAATCGACTCGACAGTAACGGGTTTGGGTTTTTTTTTGGTTTTACAGGAAGCTTATCCTCTAGCTGGGGAGCCAAGCCATACTAGAAGAAAAGTTAAATAATGGTACAAAAGAACATCAGATATTTATTTATCACCTTTCAATTAATCTATGCAACAGACCTATGAGGGAAGAACTATGATAAATATATGGGTGAGGAAACGAGAGACTGAGTAGATTGTTCAGGGTCTTACAGCTAGGTGGTAGGGCTGGTATCCAACATAGGTATATCTGACAGCAAAACATCCTTCTCTGAAATGTAACCCAGAATTGTTTTTCAACACTAATTCCCATTCTCTGATACTTAGGATTCCAATTAAGTGTCATCATTCCTATAAGAACTGTGTTAGTTTTCTGTTGCTATGTTAGAAATTACCACACATTTCATGGCTTTAAATAAAACACCCTTTTGAGCTAATAAGCTCTGAGTTCTGTAGGTCAGAAGTCCAGCATACCATGGCTGGGTTATCTCTGCTTAGGGAATCACAAAACTGAAATCAAGGTGTTGACTGGGCCGAGTTCTCATCTGAAAACACTGGGTAAGAATCTGCTTCCAAGCTCATTTTTGTTGGCAGAATTTAGTTTCTTGCAGTCGCAGGACTCAAGTTCCCAGTCTTCTTGCTGGCTGTCACCTGGGGGTCACTCTCAGCTCTTGGAAGCCCTTGCATTCCTTGGCACGTGCCCCCCTTCAAGCCAGCAACAGCGTGTGAATCCTTCGCGTGCTTTGAATCTCTTGACTTCCTTGGTCTCTGACTTCTAGACCCAGATTTAAAGGGCTCATTTGATAAGGTCACCTGAGTTGGAAACTTAATTACCTCTGAAATATCCCTTTTTCCATATAATGTAACAAAATCACAGAAATGATACAGCATCATAGTCACAGCTTCTGCCCACACTCAAGGGGAGGAGATTATACAAGAGTGAGGGTCATAGTGTGTCATCTTAGAAGTCTGCCTGCCACGGGGACTCTTAGAAACTACGGAGGAACCAAGAAATTGGGAAATAGGAAGAAGAAGAAGAAGAAAAGATTTCCTTAAAATTATAAAGAATACAAAGTAGCAAATAAACTTTCAGCACTTGAAAGCAACACAGAAGATGCCCAGAGGCTATATAAGAAAACAATCAATTTTTCACCACCAGACATGTAAAATCAGTATTTTCAAGAAGGAACTCTTTGTTCTGAGAGTCTGAGTCACTAATCAGCTCCACTGGTGGACACTTAGTTGTAGCTGATGCTGTCGGTGCCCCGCCCATATCCCCTCTGCATTGACAGTTCCAATATATGGGACAGCACTAGTGATTCTCTGCCTGAAGATTTTCTTTCAGCCCTCACTTAGGGAAAGACTGAAATGCCAGAGAGTTGATGCCCTGGGAGTAGCCCTCAGCCGATGATGGATGGGAGTTGGTGGATAAATACCCCAGTTCCCTAACCTCTTGGGTAAAATAACTCTGGGGTGTGTTCTACCCAGTCACCCAGAGTTCCCTAGTGGGATTGAGCCAACTGATATAGTGATAGCTGGTATATAATGCACTCTCTATTGATTTCCTTTTTGTTTCTGTCTCACTCCCCACTTCCCTACCCACATTTTCTAGTACCACCTTCCAAATACCATACTTACATTTAAATTCTTGTCTCTGGTTTTTAGACCCTTAGAATAACAGTGACTATATCTTTGCATTTAGTTTGGTGGAAAAGGACATGAACCTTAAAGACAAATAGATCCCAACCATTGTGAAATTTTAACCTTAGTTTTCTTATCTGTAAAATGAAGACAATAACGTGTACCTCATTGCATTAAATGAGGTAATGATTATAAGTAACATGCCTGGCTCACAGAAAGCACTCAATAAAGCCTAATTTTTTCCTTTTTCTAGAATCCTCAATATCTTCCTTTCTAGTTACCCTGTTTCCTAGGGCAGCTATAACAAATACCACAAAGTGGGTGGCTTTAAAGAACAGAAATTGATTTTCTTGATGTTCTGGAGGCTAGAAGTCCAAATTCAGGGCATTGGCAAGGCTAGGCTCCCTCTCAGTTTGCTTTAGAGGAAGATCCTTGTCTCTTTCAGCTTCTGTAGCCCTGGGTGTTTCTTGGTGCTCCTTGGCTTGTGTTTTTCTATGTTTTTCTGCTCTTTTTAAATGCGCCACTCAGAAGGGATTAGGTTTAGGACTCAACCTGTTCTGGTATGATCTCATTAACATTAACAAAAGAAAAACATCCTCTTTCCAAACAAGGTCACACTCAGAGGTACAGGGGTTAGGACTTCAACATATTTTGGGGAGGACACAAATCAATCCACAACACTAATTTTTCTGCAATTCCAGGAATCTACTCATGTTCCAAACAGCCTCATCCCCTTAGGTATGGTTAGTTGAGAGATAGTGGAGTAAGCACAGTTTTCCATGTAATTATATTTTTCTTTAAAATCAGAAATTTTTATTAAAATAAGCCAAATATTAAACACTCCTATACTTAAATTTAGGAGTGTTTAATATTTGGCTTATTTTAATAAAAATTAAACACTCCTATATTTAAATTTAGACCCCTGGTGGCGAAGTGGTTAAGCATTCAACTGCTAACCAAAAGGTTGTTAGTTCGAATCCACCAGCCGCTCCTTGGAAACCCTATGGAGCAGTTCTACTCTGTCCTACAGGGTCGCCCTGAGTCCGAATCAACTCGATGGCAATGGGTTGTTTTGCTTTTGTATATTTAAATTTAATTGAATGTGATGTTCAAAACCAGATATTTTAAATATCCAAGAACTTTTTGGCATTTTACTTTCCTCTTAAAGTTCTCTGAATCTCAGTGATAGTGTGTTTAGACTCAAGAACAAGGCAACCAGCATGAGCAGTTGGACAGTTTTCAGCAGGGCAAAGCTTTGACTCAACCATCAACCAAGTTTTTTTTCTGCTTTGAATATTGGCCTGAATCCAGATCCAAAGCCACATTTTCTAGCATATGCAGTTAATTACACTAAGTATGGACCCAAATACTATTTTTATGTCAAGGTAATCATATAAGGTATGAAATACTAAAATATGATATAAGCTCTGGTATCAGAGTCTGGGTTGACCTAAGGCAAGTTAAGTGCTCTATACCTTTGTTTCCTCATCTATTGTGTATTGATAATAATGACACCTCACTCATAAGATTGATGTAAGAATTAAATGAGTCAATGCATGTAAAACACTTAAAGCAGCTGCTTGCACAAGCTCTTGGCAAATGTTATCTATTATTATTTTGTCAATTATCTTTCTTGCAATGTTATTTCTGATCTGCATGGGCAAGTGGACCCTTGTTTCTTCTCCCATAGTGAGTGTGTCTTAAAACCCTGTTGTTCTGGAACCATTCACTTGTTCTAAAACTGTTCACTTGTCTATGTCCTCACTAGGCTGTCAGGTGTTTGAAGGAAGGCCCACTCCTTTATTTATATCACCTGTTTATTGGATAAATTAATCTGAACTAGAAAATATATGGTTAGATATATTTTCTATCCAAATTCATATTTTTATAAAGTTAAGCAATTAAATCCAGAAGAGAATTTGCATGTCACTGGTGTGAGAACAGAAAACATACTGCTTAACATGGCTATGCCGCTTACTGACACTGTGACCTTGGACAGACGACTGAATCTCTCTGAGCCTCAGTTTTCTCATCTATCAAATGGGGATAATGATAGTACTTTGTAGGGTGGTTGTGAGACTTAAATGAGATGATAAATATAAAATGTAGAAAGCTTTCTTGTTAACAATTACTATCCCATTCTTTTCCTCTTAATCCAAAGTGCTGCTCAACAAGAATTCGAAGGCAATTAGACAGGAATCTCACGTTTCATAAAATGGTGGCCTGGATGATTGCACTTCACACTGGTGAGTTTATTAAGGCATTTTTAGATTGCAAAGAAAACTTGGAACCAGAGAGTTCCCTCTGTTTTCAGATACTTTTTGTAGGAGACCAGCCTTTACAGGTAGATTAGGTGGTGGATGGCTATGTTGTATATTTTGAATGAGTTCAAAAATATTCACCACAGTTTCTGTCATTCCAATATTAGGATTTATTCCTTTACATCTCAAAAATTTTTATCTTCAGAATTTTCCTGTAAAATTGAAAATACGCCATAAGAAGAGTCAAGTCTCATGTCCTCACCCTTTTCCATTGTGAGGATGCTTTTTTAATATCAAAAATATTTGTAAATTCGCATGAGAGCTTTTATTCATTCATTGAACCGAAATGTTTGGTGTATATGTGGATTCGTTGGTTTCTTGCAGTAACTCCACAGGGGCCAGAGCCCAAAAATTGAGAATCCTTTAAGATAGCCTTTATCAACTAAATATCTTTATGATTGTTGTTATTAATTATAATTATTATTCTAATTTAGGGATTACATAGTTAAAAACTTGAAGTGTAAAGCAATGGAAGTGACTAGAAGTTCAGAAGGAAGGAGAGAGATGTGGTTAGAGAAGTGGGAACTCCTGAAAGTCAATGTTGGAGAGGTTTGAAACTTTCTACCCACATAGCTTGATGTATGGAGAATGGGTGTATTAGGGTGAAAGAAGGGGCCATACCTGGGACCCTTATCAAATCTTCACTAATTCACTTAATAAATAATTGAATTGCTAGACATTAGGCATGCACAGTGATAAACAAAACAGACTTTTACTCTGCCCTTAAGGAGTTTGTCCCTAGCCTGAGTAAAATAGGCTTGGATTGCAGGTGTTCAACTGAGTTTCTCTTCTTCTACGAATAGAGCATGTAGACTTTCTGAGCTGTGGCAAACTTAATAGTTCAAAAGTGAAATTTTTGGTAAAATATTATTAGAAAGCAGCATAGTGTACTGGTTAAGAACACAGAATTGCATGCCAAACTGCCTGGGTTTGGATCCTAACTGCTACTTCCTAGTTTGATGACCTTGGGCAAAGTTTTAAAGTAGCCTATGACTCATTCGACTCTGTAAAATGAGATGGTAAATGTTGTTACTGTTAGATGCCTTTGAGTCGATTTTGACTCATTGCAACTCCATGTGACAGAGTAGAACTGCCCCATAGGATTTCTAGGCTGTAATCTTTATGGGAGCAGATCACCAGGTCTTCCTCCCACAGAGCTGCTGGGTGGGTTCAAACCACCAACTTTTTGGTTACCAGCTGAGCACTAAACCATTGAGCCACCAGGGCTCTTTGAGTTGATAATAATAGTACCTATATCATTGGGCTAGTGTAAAGATTAATTGGCAATCAACCTATACGTCAATAGGAGCCCTGGTGGAGCAGTGGTTAAGAACTCGGCTGCTAACCAAAAGATTAGCAGCTCGATTCTACCAGTTGCTCCTTGGAAACCCTATGGGACCGTTCTACTCTGTCCTACAGGGTTGCTATGAGTCAGGATCGACTGGATGACAGCGGGTTTTTTTGGTTTTAGTAAGCCCTATGTAGTAGGAGTTCCTGGGTGGGTACAAATGGTTAAGCGCTCAACTACTAACTGAAAGGTAAGTGGTTCGAACTAACCCAGAAGCATCTTGGAAGAAAAGCCTGGTGATCTACTTCCAAAAATTCATAGCCTCGAAAATTCTATGGAGCACAATTCTACTCTGCAACACATGGGGTCATCATGAATCAGAATCAAATTGCTGGCAACTGGTTTGGTTTTGGTTTTTAAGCCCTATGTGTTTGTTAAATAAAGGATGCAATTTGTTTTTGTTTTATTTTTATTTTTTAAGAGAGTCATACTTATGGCCATTGGTTTGTATAAATTCAATCAAATTTTGTCTCTCTCTGGCAGTACACAATACAGGGGAAACTAGCACAACTTGTACAAGGAAAGGTCATGGAAGCCCCATAGACACATCCAAACTCCCCGAGGGACTATACTGCTGGGCGGAGGGCTGTGGGGACCATGGTCTCAGGGAACATCTAGCTCAATTGGCATGACACAGCTTATAAAGACAATGCTCTACATTCTACCTTGGTGAGTAGTGTCTGGGGTCTTAAAAGCCTGTGAGCGGCCATCTAAGATACTCCACTGGTCTCATCCCTTCGGGAGCAAGGGAGAATGAAAAGAACAGGATACAAGGAAAAGATTAGTCCAAAGGACTAATTGTCCACAGCTACCAAGGCCTCCACCAGACTGAGTCCAGTACAGCTAGATGGTGCCCGGCTACCACCACTGACTACTCTGACCAGGATCACAACAGAGGGTTCTGGACAGAGCTGGAGAAGGATGTAGAACATAATTCTATCTCACAAAAAAAAGACCAGATTTACTGGCCTAAAGGAGCCTGGAGAAACCCTGAGAGTATGGCCCCCAGACTCCCTTTTAGCTCAGTGGTGAAGTTATCTCCGAGGTTCACCATTCAGCCTGGGAGTGGACAGCCCTGTAAAACCAAATGAGACTAACGAGGTACCGTAGTCCAGTGACAAGGGCAGAAGGGGACAAGGAAGCTGGTGATAGGGAACTCAAGGTTGAGTAAGGATATTGTTGTGTTGTGAGATTGTTAACCATTGTCATAGGGCAACATTTGTAGTAACTGTTAAATGAGAAACTATTTTGTTCTGTAAGCCTTCATCTTAAGTGAGAATAAGTGCACAATTGGAAGAGCGTAGTCAATGTCACTGAACTGTGCATGCAGAAATTTTTGAAATGCTGTATCTTTGGCTATGTGTATTTTCACCAAAAAGAAAGGTTGAGAAGTTAGAGGGTTAATATGTTGTGGGTTGTTAACCAAAGTCATAAACAATATGTGTACTACTGTTTCATGAGAAACTATTTGTTCTGTAAGCCTTCACCTGAAGTACAATAAAAAAAAAATTTTTGTCTCTCTCTGGAGGTAATGTCAGAGTCAGGTGACATAATAGCTGGTGAATGGACCAGCCATAGGCATATAATACATGAGAGTCTTCTTGTTTGAGTACAGATATGTCAGGGGGAGGGAAAGAATGAGAGCACATTTAAACACCCTCAGAGACCAAGGCTATTTTGTAGACTCTTAGTGCTTGGATCTTTAGGATCATGCAGTTTAACAAAACTATGCATTTTTATAGATGAGGAAACCACAACTGGGGAAGTTATGTGATTTGTACACCTCACACAGCTAGGAGCTCTTCCCACTAAAATTGCCTTGTCTCTCTGGCCCTGGAGACCCAGTTCTTGTTTATATAAGTGTCCTGGGCTCTGTGTGTCTCTATGGCTCATCATAATGTCAAGAGATGTAGCCATAAACCTGGCGTATAATAAAAGTGTACACATCCTTTACCTTTTGTCTCTCTTCTCTACCCTCTTTAGCTATTCACACCATTGCACATCTGTTTAATGTGGAGTGGTGTGTGAACGCCCGTGTCAACAATTCTGATCCTTATTCAATAGCACTCTCTAACATTGGAGATAAGCCCGGTGAAACTTATCTCAATTTTGCTCGCAAGAGAATCAAGGTAAGCCTCTGATTTCCTGATTCAGATGTTCCCTAGGCCATTAAAACTAAAGGCTAGATTTCAGTGAGTGAAGCACTCTACTCAGTCAGAACAACAACAAAACATTGACTAACCCTCAGAGAGACAGGGCTGTAGGTGATAAAGATGTGGGGTGCAGAGAAGATGTCTCTCACATTACTGATCTCGTGTGTGGATGGTCTTTACATGTACTGCAGGTCCTTAAACTCACCTGTGAGAATGTGTGTACATGGAACCTGGAATAACTCAGTAATTCTCTGCTCACTCAAGATGGTGCCTGCCAATCAGAGAAGGCTAGGAACACATGTGTAGTCAAAAAAAATTGGGTTTATTGTTGCAGCAAAAGAGAACTCACACAGTGAGGAAGTCCACAGTATCTCGAGAGGGTATTAAGAAGGACTTGTTATAGAATTTGGGCTGGTGTTGGGTGATTTTAGGGTGGGTTTAAGGAAGCAGAGATTTGCTCTGGATTGGGTATAGTCAAGAATTGGGAGTAGTTCTAGGATTGGGTATATTAATTTTTTTTTCTAGGTGGCAGAAGGAATGGAATATGGGGTAAAGCTGTAATAGGTAAAGAAGCAGCAGTCACCCATGTTTTTGTCTTAGCTCAGACATGATTGTAGAGTGGTTTTGTTTTTGTCTCACTCCATCACAATCACAGTGTGACCTTGTCTGATTTTGGTCTTCTGTAAACTTGTTTATGTTAAATAGGAAACACCCTATCCTAGGTGTTAGTACCAGGCCAGCCACCAGCTGTCAGCTGTCAGGGATGCTTTTGTTCTTTCTTACCTACAACATCTTAGGGGCGGACTATATCAGCTAATTGGCATTTCTTGAGAAGCATAGTGCAGTTCTCCAGGAGCAGCTGTGAGGACATCCAGAGGCAGAGACTTCTCCTCTCTTCCCCCAAGCAGTCATTGACGCTTTCTACACTCAGAAGCTTCAAGTCATCACTATGTGCCCTGTGGCTCAGGAGGATGGCTGAATCACATTACTATACTCCAACTTCCAAACATTTTTCCTTGTGCTTAGAAAAGACTACAAGGGGAAACCCCTAATTTTGCAAAAAATATTATCCTCTGGCTAACATGAGAAAAGCTTGCCTAGACTACTTGGGGACAGAATTAAACTGAACAGCATAACAAAACAATTTTTTTTTCCCACAATGTCTTGGATAATTTTCCTTTTATGTTTGTTCATTGTTTGTACAATGATATAAAAGGGTGGCAATGTGAACATACTAGGTGAGTAGACACTACTGTGCTCTGCCTAAATCCCCATGGGTCACTTGTACTGTCTGTGCCCCCTCCCATTCTGTGTCCTTTTGCTTTCAATGGTTTGTACCTGTGTTCCTTCCTCAGAGGACTGCCTTGGGGATACTGGATTCCTTTTGCCCACAGGCTCAGAGCTCTGAAAGGGCCTGGATGGTTACTTCTCCCTAGACAGCCCTTAGCGAGTGACTGATAGGTACAGGCCATGAAAGCCAAGCTCCCTTGCCTGGAGTCAGGACAAACCCTGAGGTGTAACACCCTCCAGAGCTCCCCTGCAGGGTCAGGCCCAAGCTACCCTCCATGAGACTCTGCCTGAGATCACTCCCTGCTTGACTTTTTCCTCTTTCTTGTCCTGTTCTCTATTCCCACACCAGTTTCTCCTGGAAGCACACCATTTATAAATCAGTTGTCCATGAATCTACACCTCATGGTCTGCTTCTGGGAAACCCAACCTAAGCTGTTAGGCGTGCCCAGAATATATTTGCAAACTATACACTGTGGCCATTAATTCCAGATCAAAGGGAGAAAGAGCTTCAGACATTTTTAGGGTATCTTATAGTCAACTGATTTCCTTTATTTGTTACTCTCTTAGAGCTATTTCAGGATATCAATTCATATTGCCTATGACACCTCAACCATGTAAACCTTTTTTAAAATTTAGAAATATCGATTCCAAGTCTATTATCTCTCTGTGAGGGGATGATTAGGACTATCAAAAGGGGGCATGAAAATATGTATTTTTCTATACACTAGACATTTCATAAATAGGTAGTCCTGCATATGAGAGCCTATAAATAATGTGTGTGTGTTTGTATTTTCTAGAATCCGGAAGGAGGTCTATACGTGGCTGTGACTCTGTTGGCAGGCATCACTGGAATTGTCATCACATTGTGCCTCATATTAATTATCACCTCCTCTACCAAAACCATCCGAAGATCCTACTTTGAAGTGTTTTGGTACACACACCATCTTTTTGTGATCTTCTTCATCGGTCTTGCCATTCATGGAGCTCAGTGAGTGTTTAAACTCCAAGGCCAAATACTTTCCACTCCTTAGTTTCTAGGCGGGATGCTGTGTTAGAGGCACAGTGATCGCCTTGCCTGTGTGTGGTCAGCCCAACCGCCAAGGGAATGTGAGGGGACAGCGGAGGTCAGCTTGATAGAAACTTCTCAGCAGCACTTCAGTTTCTTCCACCCAGTTAATTGCTATTCCTAGTGCTGTTATTTATAGCAATTGTGGAAAAATACACCAAAGTCTGAGTATCTTTGCAAGTGTATAAAACATGTTGAGAGCACTGGTGGGGTCCTGGATGTCTGTGGCAATGTTTCCTGTGGCTTATTCGCTACTAACCTAGACAAACTCCCAAACTAGAGGGATTAATGATTAATCAGTTGAAGGGGTTTGCTGTAGTTCAATGAGTTTGATTCAAGCCAACACTCGTTTATTGGTTGCCTACTGTGTATGAGGACCAATCTCAGGCCCTGTGGGGAACACTAGAAGGAAAAATACATGAGTATTGCCTTCAAATATCCTACTACAATAAAGGTAACAGTTAACCTCTATTGAGCGCTTGTTCTATGTCAGGCTCTGTGCTAAGGGTTTGACATGGAATGTTTCTTTTAATCATCAAAATGTATAGATGTTCTTACCATCCCCATTTTATAGACAAGGAAAGTGAGGCTACAAACAGTAAAATAAGTAGCCTAAGTCACCCAGCTGGTAAGTGGCATGTTGGGATTAGAGCCCAGATGGTCTAAGACAGGCTGTGATAAATGCTCTAATAGAGACACACAGCACCTGGGTGTGTGGGTGGGCGAGTTTGCCTTATTAGGAATCCTCTTTAATACTAGGTTTCCTTTTTATGCTGTTTCACATTAGCTGATTCTCCCACCTGCACACAGAGGCAGGCCTGGGGAAATTCCCTGGTGGGCATGGAGCCCCTAGAAGCTAGTAGAAGGGGAAGTAGGTGCTAAAACACAATGACACTGCTCAGAGCCGGCAGCCTAGAGGAGGTCATGACCTGACTGTGAAAAGCGGAAGGGTGGGAGAGGCAGCATTGGGCAAACACTTGTGTACTTTCTTGATCAGCTTGCTGACTCTGACCCCTGATAATACTCTTTCTAAATATTGAAAAATCAGTGTAGACAAAGAATTTCTTGACTCTCTTTAAGCAATCGAGTATCTCTAAATGGGATTTAGTCATAATCCCAGCTGTTTCAGAAAATTCTAGAAAAGAGACGGTATTTCTTCCTCTCTCTAGCTTAGTAATACTACCACTTTACTCTTGTATAATTTCACAGATATTCATCTTCCTTTGGAGTAGGCAGAGCAGATATTGTTACCCCATTCTTCGTTGAGGATAATCTGATATTAAAACTAGTTAGGTGATTGCTCACAGTCTCATGGTTGGGTGAAGTCTAAACTGGGATTAAAAATCTAGGTTTCCTGACTCCTGGTCCTAGCATTGAGAAGTAAAGGAGAAAAACAGATTTTTTTTTCTATCATTTACTCTCCATGTGAACTTGGGCATAAAGAACTTTAATAGTTATCATTTATTGCACTCTGTGTCTGGCATTTTTTGTATATCATGACATTTAATTACTAAAGTAAACTTTAATTAGGTACTATTATACCTGTTCTATAGCTGAAGAATCTGAGGCTCAAGAAAAGGTTAAGTAACTTGCCTAAGGTTACCAAACTAGTAAGTGGTGGAACTGAGATTTGACTGGCTCTGGTCCAGAATTCTTTCCACCAAATCATTCTGCTTCAAGTTATCTGGCTTCTCTAAGCCTTGATGTTCCCATATATAAAATGAGGCTAATAATAACTACCTCTGAGGCTTGTTGTGAGGGTTAAATGAGATAATTTGTGTATAGTGCCTTATTTTGGCCTGGCAAATAATAGGTGCTCAATTCACGGTAATTCTCTTCCTTAAGACCCAGGAATAGAAAACTTCACTGAAAACCCACTGCCATTGAGTCGATTCAACTCATAGGGACCCTATAGGACAGAGTAGATCTGCCCCATAGGGTTTTCAAGGCTGTAATCTTTACGGAAGCAGACTGCCACATCTTTCTTCCATGGAGCGGCTGGCTGGTGGGTTCAAACCACCGACCTTTTGGTTAGCAGCCAAGCAGTTAAACACTGTGCCACCAGGGTTCCTTCAGGAATAGAATGGAGTAGTTAATTATCTTGAGTTAAAACATTCTCAGAATATACTAAATGGCATGATAAATTTTTCCCCAAAATAAAATTTACAAAGAGCCATGTGTGTTCCTTTTTATCATATATTCTGAAGGCAGTCGTTTATGTTCCTTGAGGACAAGGACATGACTTATTTGACTTTGTGCCCCCTCCCCCACCCCCACTGAAAAACCCAGCATTGACTTATGTTTTAGTAGTTGCTCAATTAATATTGATTGAATTGAGGTGAATGGGCTCTGGGCACGTCAACAGACACACTATCAGTACTAATATCTGTGAGAACTTTATATTCCCCCTAAAGTTAAGTCTTCTTAAATCAATTTTGAACTTGTGGTGTAACTTAAGACAGTTTTTGAACCAATAAATGAAGCACTTCCACTAAACCTCAGGGCTGCTAAGCCTCATAGCATTTCTGCTAAGTTATAGGGCTACTTATATAGGTTGTCCACTGCTCAATGGTACCTGGACAAGGGGGCTAAAAATTAGCCCACACTCTTCTGGCCAAGGCCTTTGCCTATAGGACTGTCCTCACAAAGGGGCACTTTTTCTAACTTGCACAAAGGCACTGTGTGGGCTAGCAGTAACCCCATTAGATTTGTAGTTTTTTTGTTTTTCTTTCTTTGTAAATGAAAATGATACTTGAGACAGAAGCACAGATACTCCCTTGAAGAAAACATGTATTTATAATCCCAGACTTATCCTCTATAATGTTACACATAACTATCCATTGTACCACTCTACATGTTGGATTATTGTTTCTTTTTTAATATTGGTGACAATCATATATTTTCTTTCCCTTCGCTTAATCTATTTGGAAGGAGCAGTACGATATCTCTTTTAAGTAAATGTACAGGACCCACATTAGAGTACTTAAAACCTGCCCAGAATCTCCAGAAACAGAGAGCTTAATGTTTTCCTACTGAATGACCTGAACTTATATTTTATCCCCAGACGAATTGTACGTGGACAGACTGCAGATAGTTTGAAGGTGCACGACCCAAAAGTGTGTTCTCAAAATATCTCAGACTGGGGGAAAATAAAAGAATGCCCAATTCCAGAATTTGCTGGGAACCCTCCTATGGTATGTATGATTTCACTGTTGCTATTATAGTTTTATTACTGACTGTAAAAATGGCCTGGCAGGAATGTCTGACCTCCTCTAACTTCACAAGGGGGAGAGAGAATTATTATCAACAGCTCAAGGCTGATTCCTATGAGGCAAAGCTCAGACATACTCCTCTGTGTCATCTTTACCAGTTCTGACATCAACCATCCCTCCCACGGCACTCTCTACTTCTCTGCTGGGTTTGATAATTCGTCGCAATGGCCACACAGAACTCACAGACAATACTCACAATTATGAAGATTATTAGGGAAGTAACAGGTTAAAATCCAGGTTCAGGAACACTCAGGATACAGTTCTTCCATCAGGACAGCCTCTTCTCAGCTGTGCCTGCATGCACACCTCTCTCTGGCTCCTCGCCTCTGCCCTGCTCTTGCAAGTGTTACAAAGTTCTTTTACCTCTGCCGATAAGTGCCCAGAGGTGCCCCACTTTGCCAGGAAGCCTCCTGTCTGAAGGCACTCAGCTTTCTTATTCCATGGGCCAGGAAGCCCACCATCTCCTGCCAGTCTCCGGGTTCCTGCTGTCTCGGGCTGCCATCTTTCACTGTCTTCTGTGTTACAGTTTCTCTCTCTGTCTCCTGGATCTAGGAGGTTCTCAGAACAGGGATCCCGGGACCAAAGGACAAGCTCCACTCCTGGTTCTTTTTTCTTGATGGTGGTGAGATCTTCCCTTCCTGCCTCTGGGATGTCTCATTTTAAGCCTAGTGGGATGGCAACACTGACAAATCCCCTCCTTAGGGTTCCATATACCTTATTTGCATGTCCCACCCCCACAAGGGTACCATGCAACTTATTTACATTATTAGCAAGCTATCCCCTTGGTGGGCCACAAGCACCTCATTTGCATAGTCCCACCCAGTCATTTGATGGGAGTTACAAAGACTATGGCTAGATGGGCCATATTAAGTAATTCATTGCACCTCACTGACAATCTTCAAACTGTGTCTAAGAAACTCCACCAAATGTCATAGAGTTGTGCCTTACAAATGCCATGAAACTGCTAGGAGGTTACAAGTATCTACTATTCTCTGCTCTACTTATTGGCCAGAGTTATTTCTTGAAAAATAAGCTTTCCATTGGTCTGTTATCAATGTCCTGATATAAAACATGGACAACACGGTGTTTTTAAAAGCCCTATTTGGATCTCTCTCTTCTTTACTGGGTGCGAGGGCCATAATAACAGTAGTTAATTATTTTTGGAGGGACATTTTGGGATTCCATTCTAAGTTGAGTTGAATAGCTCAGATAATCGCTTATAAGGACCTGGGAGCCTCTTCAGATGCCATGAAGTAAGACTTTGTATACAGCTTTCAGAACTGGGAAGGAAATTGGTAAGGTGGCACCTAGGGCTGCCATTAAGCTTCATCAGGCCTTGTCTATGAGCCATAAAGGAGGCTAGACAGCCAGGTTCACACCAACACCCATGGGGCTGCATGATAGGGTGGGAGTGCGGCAATAGTGACCAAGGGAGAACATAGTGAAACAAACAGTTCTCTTCTTCTGCAGAGAGTTCTGAAGGATTCTACTTTGTGTATAATCGATATCTGTGATCCATAGAGTGAGAAGCGGGCCCTGTAACCATCATACCTTTTCATCCTGCATTGGTAGTCAGTATACTTTATTGCTACCCATTGTTATGTATAAAAAAAGGAAACTTTGTACAGAGACTCTGAACAGGATTATTGTTTTTTCCTTAAGCATAGTAACAACACAAAGGCAAGTTTCCCATTCCATTTTCTCCTTTCTTTTATCCTATTCTCCTAGTATAGTACTTGCCTCAGCCAGAGGTGGTGAGGATTAAGTGCAACAGTTGTTGTGGTTGGGTGATATTGAGTCGATTTTCAACTCATAGTGACCCCATGTGATAGAGTAGAACTGCCCTATAGTGTTTTCTAGGCTGTAATCTTTACTGGAGCAGATTGCCAGGCCGTTTTCCAGTGGAGCCACTGGGTGAGTTCAAATCGCCAACCTTTCTGTTAGCAGCCGAGCATTTGACTGTTGGAGCTACCAGAGCTCATTTCATTCTGTTGTACATAGTGTCCCTGTGAGTTAGAACCGACTCACTTAACAGCAGCTCCTAGTACAGGAGTATTCTTCCTCTAGACTCAGCATGGTGTCTGATGACTTAAAAGCCTTAAGCAGCCTTGCCCGTTAACGAGAGTCACCATACACATCAGTGAGCTGCTCCCACTACATGCAGACACCAACAGAAAGGAAAAAGGAGCAACTATATTCTTGGTCCTCCAATGGGCTGGGGGAAGGCACGATGACTTGATGACAGTTGGAGTCAGAATGGAGCCCTGATGGTGCAGTGGTTAAGAGCTCAGTTGCTAACCAAAAAGTCGGCAGTTTGAATCCACCACCCACTCCCTGGAAACCCGGTGGGGCAGTTCTACTCTGTCCTGTTGTTGTTGTGTGCCATCGAGTCAATTCTGACTCGTAGCGAACCCTATAGGACAGAGTAGAACTGTAGAGCTCTTAACCACTTCGACACCAGGGCTCCTACTCTGTCCTATAGGGTCACTATGAGTCAGAATCGACTCGACGGCAAAGGGTTTGGTTTTTGGGGTTTTGGAGTCAGAATAGTACTACCTTAACAGGCATCTACCTTAAAGGAGCTTCTGGCTTTCTGAGAATATTAGAGGCCAGGTCCAAGCAATGGCTCCATTGAATGGGACCCCATGATGGCACCCAGGAAATAGATGATAGGAGACTGTTATAAAGGCTTGTTACATGAAAATGAAGGCCAGTAGCTAACTTTCTTGACCTTTGGGGCAGATATTCTTCAACTTTGGGTGGAGATACAGGACATTTATATGCTCTCAACTTTCTACAGTAAATTTCTGAAAAAAAATTAATAGAAAGATCATATGTGAGACTGTAAGAGGCATACCCTGATTTAATCCTCTTTGGAATCCTTTCTGGGAAGTCACATTTTTAGGTGGTATTGTCTTCTAAAATTTATTGTTTCTTCAGGTATTACACTAGGAACTTAACTTGTTTAGTCACAAGATGAATCTGTTTGTGCTAAATGTTTTTATATAGCCAACAATGCTACAGAGTAATTTCAGTATTTTGAAACACTGTACATTCTGGCAAAAGGGGTTGTTGAGAAATCTGAAAATCTTTTGGTTTGTTCTCATTCAGCTAGTGCAATGCATAGCTTCCAGAACTTTCTAGAATATTGGAGAAACAGCTAAATTCTTGCACAAAATTTGTAATCTTTCAAGAGTTTAAACTCTGTCTATGGCCAAGAGAAAGAATTGCAATATTGCATTAAAAACTATGGTGTGGCTGAAATGCTATCCTTTAGAGAAATATTCATTCCGAAACCAACCCTGCTTTGTTGTAGTTTATTGCTACTGCAGTTGTGACACTGAGAGGAAATCCCATTCTTGTGGGCAGTTCCTCTTGGGAAAGTTTCATACTGTAGATTTAGTTCCCCAATGGGGCCAAGGAAAATGTTCATTTTCATGGGCTCAAAAATTTATTTTAATTTCAGATACTTCTCATGTGTTCTGTTGTAGAAGAAATTTACTAATCTAGTTATCAAATATTTAAACAAACCTACAGAGATTACCTTGATTTTAAAATTTTTGTTTCTATGAATCTTTTCTTTACTAGCTACCACTCCTTACCACACTCTTGTTCTTGTTTTTGCTCTGATTACAGACTTGGAAATGGATAGTGGGTCCCATGTTCCTGTATCTCTGTGAGAGGTTGGTCCGGTTTTGGCGATCTCAACAGAAAGTGGTCATCACAAAGGTATTGGTTGGCTTAGGAATTACTAGTAGTCACTATCTAACTACTTCATGGATAAGTCTACCCGAGTGTTCTATATCATTGATCACAGGTATCTTGCACCCAGTTTATTTTGATTAAACTTATGGCAGAGAGTAGACCTATAGTTTATTTCAGTGGAGTTAGCTTGAGAGTCAAATGGTTATTTAGAGCCTTTTAACCAGGGAAACTTGAAGTTACCATTTTCTGTTGTAAAATGAAGCCAAGTGCTTTGTGTGCATGAATGTGTGTGTGTGTGTGTGTGTGTGTGTGTGTGTGTGTGTGTGTGTACAGGGGAGGGGCATAGAGGGATTATGTGGTTAGTTAAGAGTGGGTAGGCAAAAAGAATCCGTTCAAAAAGACATAAATTGAACCTTAAATTATTCAGATTTACAAAAAATCAGGGGACCAAGGGCAGGTCTGATTGAGGTTAAGATTATTTCCCAGGTCCTCTTTCCTTTACCTCCTTTTTTGTGTATGATACGTAATCATAGACTACCAGAGTTGAAGTGCCGAAAGTCTCAAGCACGTTAGTAACTAAGCTGTATCCAGAACTGGGTCTCCTAATTCCAGTTCTTGAGTGTTTATCTTCTCATTCTGCTGTGACGCTTCTTATTGCAAAATAAATAAATATCCAGCTAAATAAATATAAATGGAAACTCCTTGTTATAGTTTCAGGAAACACCAGGAAACACTATTTTTTACCAACTACAATTTAATTCAACTCAACTCAGTTCAAAACGTATTTACCAAAACCTATTACGGGTTATTTTTATAAAACACACAAATTCCTCCATTGTATCTTTCTCTCTTAGCATCTATGAAGAGCCACAGTAAAGTTAGTCCAACTGGAATAAGAAATCTTGAAATACAGGAAACCACAACAGTTCTCCTTTTATAATATTTATATTATGCTATAAAAGAAATCCCACAGATCAGCAAAACGTGCTGCCGCAAAATTTCGCTTACTAGACTAGAGACGACTGAACTAGACGAGTATTTCCTTAAACAAGTTTCTAAGATAACTTTGTTTTCCTGTGAAGGAAATACTCATTTTCTGCTCATATAAACAAACATAAGAAACAAGGTGTTATCTAAAAGGATTCCAGTGAGAGTGTTGTCAGCTAGTACTTTTTATTTTGTTAAATCCTATTTGTGCCTGTGGTAGCAAAATCATAACATGGTAAATATAATATTCAACACACAAAATTGTAACATGGTAAATATTCAACATAATTTTCATAAATTTTGATTTTTTTTTGTTTGTCAAAATGAGGCTTTACAACTGCTTTGTTCAGAGCAAAAAGGAAGTTAGTTACAGCTTTTTCATATGATATACATTTAAATCATGAGTTCTAGAAACGTTTGGCAGTTTTTATTAAAAGTATTTCCCACTCTTTGATAGCCTCTTCCCCCACCACCCCCCCTGCAAGAAAAGCCCAGTAATATCAGTCAGCATTAGGAAGCTGTTCTTTTGTTTGTATTTTTTTCCTTCAATGTTCCTAGATTTGTCTTTAGTTATACATATAAAGTCCCTTCCAGAGGTATTAGGAATTATCAGAGAAACAGTATATTACTTTCTATATTGCAGTGAGAGCTCTTTACTGTAACCTGTTTTTAAAAATCGTATATTCATTTACCAATTAATGGGCCTTTTAGATGTTTTCCATTTTTTACTATTATGAATAAAGCTGTTATGACTTCTCATATACATGGAGAATGATGATGGCAATGAGTGGGTAGGACCTGGCTTGGTGAGAAATGGATGGTGTACTCCCCAGGTAGGGAGAAATGTAGAACCAAATCAAGGAATCAAGCAGGTTCAAGGTGTGATTCAGGACAAAGATAGACCAGCGTGATTAGGTTTGGTTTGGAGGATATTACTATACAACTAGCCAATGAGATCTTCTTCTGTCCAGATGCCAATAACCCTCGCTCATCCCCTAAGGTCTGGGGTGATAGGAAAGCTGAGCTGGGAATTATCCCTTCTTTCTATTTCTAGCACCTTCCTGACTTAGATAAGAAAAAATTACAGTAGGCTCATGTCTTAGGTTAGATTCCCAGGAAACAGATTCTGAGACAGAATTGATTGCGGAAGTTTATTGGGCCGTGTTCTCAGGAGATGAGCCTAAAGAGGACATCAAAAGAACGAAAAGTAAATAGAAGCAAAATAACAGCTTGCTAATGCTGACTGATATTACTGGGCTTTTCTTTGGGTGGCGGGTGGGGGGGGTGGCAGTTAAAGAGTGGGAAATCCTTTTAATAAAAATTGCCAAACATTTCCAGAACTCGTGATTGGGAAGAGGGAGATGCTGACCCTCAGTGTGATTGCAACTGCAGCCTTAGCTGATCTTGTGAGGAGTGCTGGAGTTGGGAGGACCCCTCGGAGTTGTCCCAAGTTGAGGAGAGGGGCCAGGCCTTTGTATCCCTGCACCAGCTAGCCATTGACCATTGGCTGCGGTGGAGGGCAGTTCCCAGTAAGAGCTACATCTGCTGGAAGAACTGCTGTGTTAGCCCTGAAGAAGAGATCTGGGTATGGCATCTTAGCTCAGGCTTCTTATCCATATGGACACAGAAAAGGCAAGTATTTGGGAAACATGTGGTTTCCAGGGCCACGTTTTTTTCCATAGGTGGTCACTCACCCTTTCAAAACCTTTGAGCTGCAGATGAAGAAGAAGGGATTCAAGATGGAGGTGGGACAATACATTTTTGTCAAGTGCCCCAAGGTGTCCAAGCTGGAGTGGCATCCCTTCACACTGACGTCTGCCCCTGAGGAAGACTTCTTTAGCATCCATATCCGCATTGTTGGGGACTGGACAGAGGGGCTGTTCAAAGCTTGTGGGTGTGATAAGCAGGAGTTTCAAGATGCCTGGAAACTACCTAAGTGAGTATATGAGTTTAGGAAAAATGGCACTAACTAGCTTCTTTTCCTCCATCTCTCTCTATACTATCTCCTGAGATTTTGATTAAAAAAACACACAGGTTCTAAGAAAATAAGTGCTATCACTGTGTTCCCCATTTTATGTGTGAGGTGTGTTTATGCATATTTTATAACTCTTATGTGAAATATAAAACATTTGAATCCAATATTAGTAATGAATACTCCCAATTTCCTTTAAGAATGTAAGGATCAAGCGCAAGATGTATTAACTTTTCCTAACATAATAATAGTGTATCTAAGATATTCTTAAAGCTTAATTGACATAAGTTCTCTGAGGGTAAGTGCCACATATTATTCTCCTTTGCCTCCTACACTACACATACCTGACATGGTATCAGCCACTTAGTGGATGCTGAAGAAAAGTTTGTTGAATGAATCAATGAATAAAACAGATGAAAAATGGTGATGTTAAATCTACAACATATTATGATGTAGGAAATTCTCACTTCATTGTGCAGTGTAAGCAGGAATTTCAACTGTGAGGTACCTTGAGAGGAGACATGGGTGTGTGGGTGTGCGTGCGTGCGTGCGTGCGCATGCACGCATGCATGTGTATGAGAGAGAAAATACCTGTGCTGAGTTACCAAATGTTCTCAGTAACCTAAAAATTTCTCTTCTTCTACCAACCCCCATGTTCACACTAAGCTGATTACTTGAAAGCTATTTCATAGAAGAAGACACCCTATAGACTCATCGTCCCAGTTTGAATCGACATGTTTCACGTCCCCCAGAGTAATGATTTGTACTCCACCCGCTCTGAACAACAAGATATTTCTGTAACTATCTCTTCTCCCATTTCCCTCCAGGATAGCAGTTGATGGGCCTTTTGGCACAGCCAGTGAAGATGTGTTCAGCTACGAGGTGGTGATGTTGGTGGGAGCAGGGATTGGGGTTACTCCCTTCGCGTCCATTCTCAAGTCAGTCTGGTACAAATATTGCAATAACGCCACCAGTCTGAGGCTCAAAAAGGTAAGTTCCTTAGTGGCTAAGAGCTAAGGCTGCTAACCAAAAGGTCGGCAGTTGGAATCCACCAGCCGCTTTTGGAAACCCTATGGGGCAGTTCCACTCTGTCCTATAGGGTCACTATGAGTCGGAATCGACTCAATGGCAATGGGTTTCCTTTTATGGAGGGCCTGGAGCAGTCATTATACTCTGCCAAGTGAGGCCTGAGGGAGTCTTCAGGGTCGAGGCTGGCAGAGACCCTGGAAAGTAAAGAAAAGCACTAGGTGGTTCCATAGTGCCAGCATACTCCTAAAAGGGCTATTTGACATTAAATGTGCTTCTATATAAGTAGGCCTATTTGTGAAAGTAAAATATTTGTACAGCATTACTGGAAATTTGGAAGAAAGAAAGTTGGAAATGAGAGATGGTATTTATAATCCGAAGCCAATAGTTCTTATTTTTGTATATGCTCTTCCAATATTTCCCACGTTTGCATACTTCTAGAAAGTTGTAATTATTGAGTGTGTATAATTTCATGTCCTACTTTTTTCAACTATTATAATAAGCATTTTTCTGTCATGACAGGTTTCATAATGATTGTTTTTAATGATTTCATCATTTTCCATCAAAAGGATATAGAATAATTTTTCTATTATTGTATGTTAAATATTGAGATTTAGTCAATTTCCAGCCCCCCAATATTCTTTGTAGGGGGAGGGGGACAGGAGACGTGTCCTTTCATGAAATTGTTACTTTCTTATGGATATATCCTCAGGAAATTAAATTTCCGGGGATTTTTTTTTTGTCACATATAAATTTGATTTCATTGCCTGATAAAGGTCATCTTTAATACGCCTTGAGTCATTCTAGTTACTGTAAAGATAAACTCTAATAGGGACATTGAGCCTGCCTTTTCATTCTCGCCTTTTACCTCTTTTCTATGTGGAGGAGGGGAGGGTAGAGCTAACTTTTTCCCTAGGGACTCTGTAGCAGGCGGGGAAGGAGTCTTGTGGCAGCCACTACTACATAGATTTCATTGGGCTTTCTGAGAGGAGATACAAAGGAAGCCAGGGATTCTGGGAGAGCAAGAGCAGAGGGAAAGTGAATGGGACCAATGGTGTTTTTTTAAGCTATGTATTTCCAAGTCCAAGCTGCATATTTACTGCGCTGCCTGTGCGAAGGCCAGAGAAGATTCATGTGAGCTAGTGTTTCTAGGCATTCTAGGCAGCAGGAAAAAGTGGGGTAGGGGTGAGGAATCTGTATGTCAATGCTGATATACCTATCCAAATTCAATCTGCTATACCTGTCTAAATCCAATCTGCTTTATGACCCACCCTCTCTCAGATCTACTTCTACTGGCTATGCCGGGACACACATGCCTTTGAGTGGTTTGCAGACCTGCTGCAGCTGCTGGAGACTCAGATGCAGGAAAGGGACAATGCCGACTTCCTCAGCTACAACATCTACCTCACTGGCTGGGATGAATCTCAGGTGAGGACAAGATCCCATGTGTCAGTTCCTTCTGGCTGAGCCCAGGGCTTACCGACTTCCCCTTGGTTATTGATGTGTTTTGTGTACTGTTCCCCCTAACCAAGGACAGTGAATGGACTTGAGTAATCCAGCACATTCACTCTCACTCAGTATCCCCATATGTTTAGACCGTTGAGATTAGATTCAAAGTTAGTATCGGGAACAGATCAAAGCTAAGTAGCCTGTTGTTAGTTGCCATGGAATCAATTCCAACTCATGGCAACCTCATGTGTACAGAGTAGAACTGCTCCATAGGTTTTTCAAGGCTGTGACCTTTTGGAAGAAGATCACCAGGCCTAATCTTCTGAGGAGCCTCTGAGTGAGTTCAAACCTGCAACCTTTCAGCTAGTAGTCAAGCACATAACCATTTATGCCACTCAGGGACTTGGGAATAAAGCCATGACTTTGCCCTTATTAGAGCAATGTGTCCACCAGGGGTCTCCAACCAGGTGGGCAAGATGAGTTGTAGGAAGAAAATATTAGTTGTCTATCTCTTTCTACGTACATATAGATATATAGACATATATCTCATCCTTTAATTTGTACTTTTATGTATGTTTTATAATATACATAATACATTTAATACATAGTAACTATGGGTTTAATTTGCTTTTGGTTATATATATATGAAGTGTACTTTCAAAAATGTTTGGAGACCACTGCTATAATAAAATAAGCCAGTGGTTTTCAAATGGGGGTGATTTTGCTCTTTCAAGGGAACACTTAGCAGTGTCTGGAGACATTTTTGTCTGTCACTACTGGGGAGGGTTTGATACTGGATAGAGGCCAGGGATGCTGCTAACCAAACCCACTCTTTGGCATCGTTGAGACAATTCTGACTCATAGCAACCCTGTAGGACAGAGGAGAACTGCCCCATAGGGTTTCCAAGGAGCGGTTGGTGGATTGGAACCACTGACCTTTGGTTAGCAGCTGAGCTCTTAACCACTGCGCCATCAGGGCTCTCGGATTCTGGTAAACATCCCACAATTCACACGATGGTCCCCCACAACAAAGAATCCGGGTTCAAATGTCAAAAGTGCTGAGGATGAGAAAGCCAGAAACAAGCTAATAATTCCTAGAGGGGCAACATTTTGTAAGTAAGCAACATTAATGACTTGGCCTGGAAGCAGCATAAGCTGTCACCCTGAGGGAGGAACTAAGAATCTCTGCCTAATTCCCTTCCAGTATCTCAGCTGGCCACACTCAGACCTGGGCTCCTCAACCCTGAGTGAGTGTGCCCTGGTTGTGAAGACTAACTTTTCATTTGGTTTTTGACATATTGTTTATCCTAGATTCTCCAAGTCTTAGAAGAGTCTTGTAGCAAATGTAACTTCAGGGACACATGACCATGAGAATTGCTGCATCAGAAAAAGAGTGGTTTCAAGATCCCATTTTTTGCAATTTAAAAACAAAACAAAACACTTGATAAAAGTGAACCCAGGAAAAAATTTTCTATAATATATGAATTGCTTTTACAGTTTTGTTATTTTAAAAAAGCCAGGCATATTTCTTAAATGGTAAATTTTATTTGCATTGAAAAAATAATTATTTTTCTTTGCAGAACTGCTCACTACAGGATTGTTAAACCAGAATAGCTAACTTTCTTAACCCCTTCCATCCCTATCATCCATCCCCTGTCCAGTGAATTTAGAATCTGATTTAATGTTTAAATAAATTTAATTAACCACTTTTATGAAAAGCACCTGTTGTTTAAACTGAGGTGCCCTGGAGTGGTAGCAGAAAACCAAAATATAGCTATATATGTGCACATGCATGCATGCATGCACACACACGCGTGTGCACACACACGCGGAAAGGCTTGGTTTGATGTATCATTATGTTTCCAAAATATGAGTGCGTTTTAATCTATGATTGCTTTAGTTCTTAATGGTTCTCATAAAGGATTGGGAGTATATTAGGGTGAGGAGAAAAAGTCAGGTGTAGCTCAGAGAGGAAAAACAGAGAATTTAAATCCTGGTCATACATCAACCAGTACCAGTTGCCGTAGAGCCAATTCCAGTTCGTGATGACCTCATGAGTTGCAGAGTAGAACTGTGCTCCATAGGTTTTTGAGGCCTTTTGGAAGCAGATCACCAGGCCTATTCTTCTGAGGCTCCTCTGGGTGGGTTCTAACCACCAAACTTTTGGTTAGTAGTTGAGCACTTTAAGCATTTGTGCCACCTAGGAACTCCTTCTCACACTTCAAAGCTCAGTTCAAATGCTGCTGCCCCGGAACTTTCCTGTATCCTCCTACCCCACCTCTCTTCTTTGCTCTCATTGGGGTTTGTGTGCCTCTTCCATGGCATTCATCACACCCTAATCTAGAGATAGGATTATTCATACTTGACCTTCATGGTCTCCCTGTCTAGACTGTAAACTGCTTGAGGGAGACCTGGATTGTTCATTTTTTAAAAACACCTTTATTGAGATATAATTTGCATACCATACAATTCACCCATTTACAGTGTACAAGTCAATGGTTTTTAGTATAGTCACAGAGTTGTGCATCCATCACGACAATGTTAGAACATTTTCATCACCACCAAAAAAATCCCCTTACCCCTTAGCAGTCACTCCCCATTTCCCCATACCTCCTAGCTTTAGGAAACCACTCATTTACCTTCTGTCTCTATATTAAATGCCTATTCTAGACATTTCATATAAATGAAATCATATAATATGTGGTCCTTTGTGACTGGCTTCCTTCACTTAGCAGAATGTTTTCAAGGTTCATTCATGTTGTAGCATGTATCGGTACTTCGTCCCTTTTTATGGCTGAATAATAATCCATTGTATGGATATACCACATTTTATTTATCCATTCATCAGTTGGTGAATATTTGTGTTGTTTCCACCTTTTGGCTATTATAAATAATGTTGCTACGAATATTTTGTTTGAACACCTGTTTTCAATTCTTTTGGGTATATACCTAGGTGTGGAACTGCTGGATTATACAATAACTTTATGTTTAGCCATTTGAGAAACTGCCAGACTGTTTAGTTTGTTCATCTTTGTTTAGTACCTTCCAGCCCTCTATCATGTTGCCTTATCCCCAATTTTTGTTGTTGTTGTTAGAGTGGCCAGTGAGAGCTTGGCTTGTGAGATACGCAAATACACCTGTGTGTGTTTTTACAGCATGTCTCATTTTTGTGAATTCATGTACTCTCCTGTAGGCCAACCACTTTGCTGTGCACCATGACGAGGAGAAAGACGTGATCACGGGCCTGAAACAAAAGACCTTGTATGGCCGTCCCAACTGGGATAATGAGTTCAAGACAATTGCAAGTCAACACCCAAAGTAAGAACCCCCCTCCCCAACCAGAGTGTTCTTGAGGCTCATGGTCTGCCTAAAGCAGCAACTCCCAAACATGACTAGATTTGTGTATTCTAAAAACTAAAGCAACCATATTGCTATGTAGCAGTTGAATTTATGCCCGATAGAAGGTTTCGGATATCTCTGAGTTTAATAAGGAGTCTTTAAATCACATCAGAATTACCTAGGGAGTTATTAAAAACAAAGATTCTCAGACCCCTGCCCCACACTTACTGAACTCTGATCCTCCCAGATATGACCACAATTCAATACAATTCTATTATTAAGGAAACGCTGTCCTTACTTTAAGTTATAGATTTGGGGTCTAAAATAAGTTGACTGAAGTACCAGGGTCCTTTCTGCCCTCACTAAAGCTTCAGTCAGCATGGAATTTTGAGGATATCCCCATCTTGCTAGAACACATGATAAACTCAAGAAATCACCATAAATACACTCTTTTAGACCAGTACTCCTTAAACACTAATGACATACAAATCACCTGGGGATCTTGTTAAACTGTGGATGCTGATTCTGATGCTCATGTTGCTGATCAAGAAGCAAGACTTTAGACTCTAAAATTTAGAGGGATGAAGCCACACCAAGTCGTTGACATAATTGGGGCACATAAAGCAGGTTTGTTACTGATTTCAAGTAGCCAGAGAAGTTTTGGGGGCACAGAGCCCTGAAGAGAAGCAGCCCACAGACTCATGAATCCACCATTTTCTCTGGTAGAAGTTTCCATAAGCTCTGCTTGGATGTTACTGTCCAGGGCAATTGACTGCCCTTTGACTCATTCAGCTGCCCCCACAAACATGACTGAACCACCATCCCACAGGATAAATCTGCCATTTGTTGGAGGAACAAAAGAGTAGAAGGGACTCTGCCCTAGGGCCTGCTATCAATAGGAAATTTCCCTACTTTTTATCCCAGATGTCTACCTCACCCCAAAGCCTGAAACTATCTTTTTATTTTTTCTTTCCCAAAAGTACAAGAATAGGAGTTTTCCTCTGTGGACCTGAAGCCTTGGCTGAAACTCTCAGTAAACAGAGCATCTCCAACTCCGAGTCTGGCCCTCGTGGAGTTCATTTTATTTTCAACAAGGAAAACTTCTAACTCATCTCTTCCACGAGGAAATAAATGTGGGTTATGCTGTCAAATGCCCAGACAAATAATGCTAGTTGATAAGCCCTGCTCCCCACTTTAAAGAAAGGAGAAAAAGAAACTACAATGTGATTTTTTTTTCCCTCAAAGGAATTTCAGAGATTGTTTGATAATGATGAGTTACATTTTTATGAGGCTTTATGGCTTCCAGATCACTTTTACAAACATTATTTCATTTTGGTTTTCCTCACAGTCATGCCATGAGGAAGATAGTGTAGGGATTCCTGGATTCATTTTTAGGATAAAGACATGGAGGCTCAAAATGGCAAATAACTAGCCTGAGATTATAAAGCTGAGACCAGATCTAGGCCACTTGACCCCAGGTTGAGTAGTCTTTCTATAATACTGCCTCAAAATTGATTTGTATACTATCAAAAGGAAGACACAAACCAGAGAGAAGCTATTCATTTTCCATTTTGTTTTATTTTGTGTTATTTTTGTTATCATTACTGTCATATTGAAGGAAATTTTCCAGATAGTTAGAGCTACTATGTGCTGAGAGTAACTCAACACATAATAGAGACAAGATTGACATCTGAGTACACTCCTGTTTACCAATACAGCAGCCTAACTGGATCAGAGATTCTTCCTGAAAAAAAGAATATAAGGCTGAATTGGAGTTAAAGTAATCCACAGAATTTACCATGGTGCTTGGCAGATAGTGGGTACTCAATGAAAGTTTGTTGAATGAATGAAAAATCCATTTAGATGCACACGATGTCAAGGTAGAATTAATATTAAGCCTTAAACAGAATTATCTAAGGAAATAACTACCTTAGATTGGAACCTGATTCTCCTGAGGGTAGAGAACAGGCTAAAAGTCTTAGCCAGTGGGATGTTCTGGAGGCTCCCTCACATCCTTATTTGAAGCTTGGAGGAAAGGGGGAAGGAGGCAGACAATTGATCTCCTGACATAATTCTGACTGGCTCCTCTAGTCTCACTCCCTGTGCTATAAAAGAAGTATAGACTGATTTACAGCCTGCAAGGGTCTCCTCCACTCAGCTTTTGTGAATTTGAAATTAAGAATTATGACCAATGTGTATCTGATATGCTTGTCTGCATTAAATAGCGTCCACCTCTTGTCCTACTTAAATACACACACACAGAATAGATCTTACGATTCTGGCTAAAGGTTTATTGTTATCATGATCATAATCATCCTGAAGTTGACATTCTAGAAACTAAAATCTCCAGCTTATTCACAGATATCGAATTCACACCAAAAAGAATGTTCTAGAAAGCCATGGTTTCAAGAAATAGTCTCCAAATCACTGTTAGTGTGACCAGAAGCAGTTTTCTTTTTCTTAGAACTGCCCTATTTCTGGGAAGTAGAAGCAGTTTCATTTGTCCCACCCTCTGGGGCCACAGATATTTAAAACTATTAAACCTTGGTAATGAAGAAGACAAAGAAGAGAGCAGGGGGAAAGACAAAAGTCAGGGTTTGAAAGAAAGGGAAGGGGAAAAGAGAATAGAAGGAAAAGGAGAAAACGCAAAAAAGACAAAAGGGAAAGTTTTAGGGACAGGGGGTCTCAGGCTGGTCAATTTCTACCCCAGATTTCTTAAAGCTTTGTTTGTATTGAAGGTAATTGAAAGATGAATATACATATTCATTTTATTTTGAGTACATATGGGATTGAATCTTTTAAATTCTATTCACAAATTTTGGTGCTGAGAGGGCATATTCAGAAGACTGAGATGAATTGGTAAGAACTCAGTTGTTCCTTGTGGTACTACTATACTTCGGGCTCCCAGGATTCCCTGGAGGCACTGAGGGTCTCTTGCTGTGGGAATGTTTTCTCTCCCAAATATCCCAGTAGCGTTTCCAACTAGAGAAACCTAGATCCATTCTGATCCCACTGCACCTCAGGTATCAGGTATTCATTCATTCAACAAATATTCATTCAACAAATATTTGTTGTGCTATTGCTACAAGTCAGGCTCTGTGATCATAGTTTCAGTTCTTTACACCAAAGTGTGAGCAAGAGAGGGAACCTCAATTATGAGGCATCTGAGAATCTTGGTGCTTTCTAAACTACGTAGCATAAGTACAACCAGCTCCATTTGTTGCTCTAAAAATGTCTCTCCAGGGTTTTCTACTTTGACACCAACACAGTTACCAAACTAGAGCTCTGCTGTGTGTTACTCTGGTTGTGAGATGAAAAATGAGTGTAAAAGTGCTTGTCATTATGAGAATTCCCTTCTTCATTCTCCCCAGCTGCCAGCCCAGCTTTTGTTTAGCATTTAATTAACAGGTACTGAGAGAACGATGAAGCATTGTTTTTAATCTCAAGGCTATGAAGGCTTTCTTAGTTTTCCTGCTTTTGCAATATTGTGCTTATGAAATACAAATATTTGATGTTGTGTATGAATAATTGGGGGTGGGGCCTTGGAAGATAATTCCCAGGAAGAATCATTAAAACTGTACAACTATTAAAATCAATGAGCCCTCTCTGTGTCTGTTAATGAATCTTGCTTTAAAGGGTTAACTTCACTAGCAAAGATGTTCTTTGCCCCTTTGGGGCTGAGATTCTTTGCATTTCTGTATCTGACAGGCCAAACACTGCAGGGTGTATGAATTGTGAAGGGAAAGCTGAGTACCAAGTTCTATGCTAATGTCCTGGGGATCCTCACAGCACTTATATAAGAGACAAGGGAAGGTCACTTCACTGTCTTGGACAAAATTTCAAAAGAGAAGAAGCCCCAGTATAAGACCATTCCCACTGACCTTTTAGGTTCTAATTTTGCAATTAGAAGTCATCAATAACATGGTGGCTATATATATATATGGTTCTGTATTGACCATTGTTCCAAATGAGTCAACCAATTACAATCCCCTAGGAAATGGATAGAGGCAACATGGTATGTTTCTCTGGGAGTTAGTAGGTGTTGTCATTGAGGGAAAGGACATTAAACCTAGAACAAATAGTAATAATAAAAATAGCTACCATTTTAGTAAATACTTCTACTATGCGAAACACACATACTTCAGCTAATTCTCAACACCCTGAGGTAGGCTTTTTGGTTCTAATTTTATTGATAAAACTTGAGAGAGTATGAATGTTCAAACAGACAAAGGTCCTACAACTAACGGGTGACTAAGTCAACATTAAATCCACATCTTTCTGGCATCAACACCCATGTTTTTTTTACTACACTAGCAGATTAGACAAGATATAAGTAACCAAGAATATTTTCAAAGTTATTGTGCCGGGTAGAGGTTATGCACTCAGAGTAGCTGGATAAAAGTGATGGTATAATCCTCTGGTTTATGCCATGTAAGTATCTTGGTATCTTAGTTTAGAAACACTGGTTAACTTGAGTGAGTAACGTTTACTTTTAAGAGAAAATAGGACATATCAAGAAGTGGAATTGTTTTTGCTTGGAGAAAAGGGTCTAGGGCTCTATTTCTTACATGCACTTTTCTGGATATTTCTGGCAGGGAATGGCTACTTATTGTTCATCATATATATAAACATATATGCAAATATATATATGAAATAAAATTGAGGAAGAAGCTAAGTATAAGAGGACAGAATTTCTGAGCTAGAAAATGTTAGGCGAAAAATAAAATTGCTGGTAGAGGCTAGGAAGCCTGACCCCTAGAGTTCTCTAAAAGATGGACAAAAATCAACCAGATGGCCTGCAATTCTGTCAAGACTATTAAAGTTCAGACAAAGGTTAAAACTAGTTCAAAGTTTTTTATTATCCTGTGTAGTTGGAGGGGGAGTTACTCTAAGCAAATGGATGTTCCAGTTAATAATTATTGATAATGGATTAGCAATTTTTAAGTTTAGAAACTAAGGTATAGGAAAAAAACTAAACCCCAATATATACTGTTTTATGGATAAAAGGAAGTACTAGGAAGGCTGTAGTCCCTGGGTGGTACAAACAGTTAACACACTCGGCTGCTAACCAAAAGATTGGCAGTTTGAGTTCTCCCAGAGGTGCCTTGGAAGAAAGCCCTGACGATCTACTTCTGAAAAATCAGCCATTGAAAACCCTGTACAGCATATTTCTACTCTGACACCTGTGGGGTCGCCAAGAGTCAAAATCGACTCCATGCCAACTGTTTTTTGTTTTTTAGGAAAGTTGAACATGAGTAGAGGCTACTATGTGTTCATTTTCTGATCTCACCCTGAGACTAACTACCTGGAGACTGTGCTTGTCTGATTTTCAGAAACACCTCAAAGTATTAGATTCTGAAACATCATCCTTTAGAGAAGACTGCTCCCAAATACAGCAAGCCTGATTGAAGTTCAAAAGGTCTTCATAAATCGCCTGCCCTGACAGGAAACACAGCAGAGAGTCCCTGATGGAGCAGGAGAAATACGGGGTGCAGAACTCAAATTCTAGTAAGAAGACCAGACTTAATGGTCTGCCTGAGACTGGAGGAACCCAGAAGGCACGGCCCCTGGATTCTCTATCAGCCCAGAACTAAAACAATTTCCGAGGCCAACTCTTCAGACAGGGACTGGACTGGACTGTGGGACATAAAGTGATACTCATGAGGAGTGTGCCTCTTAGCTCAAGTAGATACAAGAGACTAATTGGGCAGCTTCTATCTGGAGGTGAGATGGGAAGGCAGAGAGGGTTAGGAGCTGGTTGAATGGGCATGGGGAATCAGGGGTGGAAAGGAGGAGTGTGTTGTCACAGTATGGGGAAAGCAATTAGGGTCACATAACAATGTATGTATAAATTTTTGTATGGAAGACTAACTTGAAATGTAAACTTCATTTAAACTACATTAAAAAAAGGTCTTCATAAATCTTAAAATTACATTAGAATATTAAGTAATCACCAAGTTTACCACTATATTAGATCACTTTATTGCAGAACAGTGCTTCCTATTTTCAGTCATGCAATTCCCAGTTAAGTAATAATAATAACCTCCCTAACCCACCCACTCTTCTAGAAAAATATAAACATCACTCTTTTGGGTCAGATGGGGCAATTCAGGGCATAAGGAATGAACTATCTTTGTCCTTTCCGAAAGATGCTAGCAAATTTCAGAGATCCTTGTGTTGGTTGACATCATGCTAACTAAAAAAACTCCCAGGACAGATAACGGGCCTGTATTGGCTGAAAACTACCAGGGCACACGGTTGGCATGGTAGGTGTTCCAGATCAAGCTGCTGAAGGACAGCAGAACTATCTGACCATCTGTTTTCCAGTCGGGGGCTCTAGGTCATCCATGGCTGTAACATCACACTCATACATCTCAGTTGTCAACTTCTTACTGTATCCATTACCCAGTGTTTCATTCTGCTTCGGCAAATGTGCCTATGGCTTTACTGAGATCAAAGCCAACAATGAGTTTGACCACGTTCAACTCATACAGGAAGGAGACTGAAAATCAGCCTTTACGACAGGGCTTCAAACCAGTTCGAACAGGTTTAGTCATGGCCTATGAAGCAAAACTGGAACAGACCCAAACTTTTACAATTTGAGTGCTCTGGAAGGGTAACTGGAACAGGAAGAATTGCAGTCGAAGCCCTGGAATGGGAGACTTGGAAGAGGCATAGTGAGGCCCTTTCAGGAGCCTGATGCATGAGATTGGATTATTGCCAGAACCAGGACTGTGGAGAGTGACACACATTCAAAGTGGAACAGTCAGCCACCATCTTTGAGCAGGGCATCACCGTTTCTGACGTTGCTCAAAATCTGATGGGCAAAAGATTTTGTTCTAGTCAGCACATACTCTGCCCTTGTTTTCTAAGAGGGAGATTAGATTTCTAGCAGGGCTTCACCCCACAATTTCTCCTATTCAGGTTATTCTTCCATAGCACCCAAGTTTTAAAAATTTGGGTCTGTTCCAGTTTCGCTTCCTCAGCAATGACTGAACAGGACAGAACCGGTTTGAAGCCCTGCTTTAAGCATATGAGCTTTTGTAGTTTTTTTTCTTTCTAGAGAGTGATCAGCAAACTTTACTTTCTAGTTGGTATACGTAAAAACGTATCTTGAGAAATCTGCTTCCTCTTTTAGATATTATATATCAAATGGTGAGGAGATGGGAGGAGAAAAAAAGTGAAACAAGTAGATGGTATCAGCATTAACTAGAGGGAAAAAACAAGACAGAAAATATTGAAATGGATACAGTGATTACTTTCTTTAAAAAGTAAATAATGTTTAAATTGATTATAAAATGGCCCCAATTTTCCACTTCTTTTATCCACGTCCTCTGCAATGTGACTTTTCAGCTCCTTCCATCAAGAGGAGTTTATTTGCCCGCACCTTGAATCTGGGCTGCTCTTGTGACTTGTCCTGGCCAATATAATGTGGTGGAAATGATATTGTGTCAATTCCAGAGTCTTAGGCCTCAAGAAGCCTGGCATTCTTCTGTTCTCTCTTTTGTTCCTCTGCCTTTCGCATGAGAGTATGCCCAGGCTAGCCTGCTGAAGGGCAAAACATGTGCAGCAGAGCAGGGCTTCGAACCGGTGCTTCCCAGTTCAATCACGGCTGAGGAAGCGAAACCAGAACAAATCCAAATTTTTAAAATTTGGGTGAACTGTAACAGTAACCAGAATGGGAAAAATTACAGGTCGAAGCCCTGCTAGAAACCTAATCTCCCTCTTAGAAAACAAAGGCAGTGTATGTGTTGCCTGGCAACCAAATCTCTTGACCATCGGATTTTGAGCAGCGCTGGAAACGGTGCCTCCTCGCTCAAAGATAGCAGCAGACTGTGCCACTTTGAATGTATGTCGTACTCCACAGTCCTGGCAATAATCCAATCTCACGCATCAGTCTCCTAAAAGGGCTCACTACTCCTCTTTCGAGTCTCCCAATCCAGGGCTTCCCCCTAGGGCACTCAAATTGTAAAAATTTGAGTCTGTTCTGTTTTCTCATTGTTGGCCATGACTGAACCACTTTGAAGTCCTGGAGCAGCGTCAGCCTAGTAGTCCCAGCTGAGCCCCTAGTCATATGAGACAGCCCGGCTAAGATTAGCAAAACTGCTGGACAACCCACAGCTGACTGCAGAAGTGTAAGTGAGCCCAGCTAAGCCCTGCTGAGATTAACAGAACCACCTAGCTATTCTAGAGACGCATGAGAAATATTAGGTGGTGGTGGTTTTAAGCCGTTAAATTCAGGGTAGTTTGTTACACAGAAAAGCTAGTGGTACAGCTCGTATCAAAAATTGATGAGAGAGATGAAAGTATACAAAATGAGAGTTTAGTATGGATTATATTCATGCTTACACAGCATGGCCAACTCTAGGGATTGCTATGAAGAATGTATTTGCTTTTCTATGAGAAAAACACTATATCCTCTGAATTGTAATAACTTGTGTAGAGTCATAATTTCTTTGAAAGTCCCGAGGCTCGTGAAGTCCAAAGGTATTGCCATCCTAGAAAATACAGGTTATTTACTTTAAACAATTCTACCCCAACAGCTAACATTGAATTGTGTCCCCCAAAAATGTGTGTCAACTTGGCTAGGCCATGATTCCCAGTATTGTGTGATTGTCCACCATTTTGTCATCTGATGTAATTTTCCTATGTGTTGTAAATCCAACCTCTATGATGTTAATGAGGCAGAATTAGAGGCAGTTATGTTAATGAGGCAGGACTCTATCTACAAAATTAGGTTGTGTCTTAAGTCAATCTCTTTTGAGATATAAAGGAGAGAAGCCAGCAGAGAGACAGGGGGACCTCATACCACCAAGAAAGAAGTGCTGGGAGCACATCGTGTCCTTTGGACCCGGGGTCCCTGCACTGAGAAGTCCCTAGACCAGGGGAAGATTGATGAGAAGGACCTTTCCCCAAAGCCAACACAGAAAGAAAGCCTTCGCCTGGAGCTGGCACCCTGAATTCAGACTTCTAGCTCCTAGACTGTGAGAGAATAAATTTCTCTTTCTTGAAGCTATCCACTTATGGTATTTCTGTTATAGCAGCAGTAGATAACAAAGACACTGTTCCATGTAGAAATAACCTATCTGACAATCTCATATCTGAAATAGTAGTAAAAACTGTGGATGAGGGTGGCAGTAAGTACCTGACCAGCCAGAGTAAAATAAAATCCCAAAACACTATATTGATCTATAGCAAAGTCAGTCAGAAATTCACTCAGAGCTTGTTTATACTTGCCATAGCAAGATTAATGATCTTGGTTCCAGACCTATAGCTGATAAGAAATAGCAAATTAAAAGAAGAGAGAAGGGCTGCTAGAGGTAGGCACATACACAAATAATATCTAACAAATAAATATAACAAATAATATCTGAGAACCTAAAGAAAAGGAAAAGAAAGAAACACTACAAGGCAGACTCAAGAACTTAGGAGCATAGCAGTCTCGAGCCACTTAATGTAAAGGAAATGAGCTATATATACCTCAGAAGAACCTGAGAGCATCATTAAACTGCATTTCCCCATCCATCCATTCATTCAGACATACATTTATTCAATAAATGCTATATATGCTGAGATCTTTCTCTCGTCAGTGTACCGGCCAGCATCTGAAGGGGTGAAGAATATTAATTAGAGCTCACAATTTGACACAATACCATGTACAATGACATTGATGTTTTTAACAGTCCATTCGTGAAAATCTTAAATCATATGGTTGTTGTTATTGTTAGTTGCCATTGAGTAGGCTCTGGCTGTTGGTGACTTTATGTAAAACAGAACAAAACATTGCCTGGTCAAGCACCATCTTCATGATCACTGATATGTTTGAGTCCATTGTTGTGGCCGTTGTGACACTCCATCTCACTGAGCTTTTCCCTGACCCTCTACTTTTAAGTCAGCTAAATAGGTAACATTTTTTCTAAGCTTACAGAGTAAATCTTCAGTTATCGGGGAAAGTGTAACCACTGATAATGACTCATTCAATGATGTTTCCAGATGGCTTAAGTTTTGTATTAGAATGTCTCCATTTCCAGTGCAGGAACATCCACATTTCTAGGGGAAAGAAAGAGGGAACTTGTGTAGATTGCGCCAAAAGGTAAAATTTACTTATAAATTGTTTTAAAGATAAAAATAAATAAATAGATTGGTTTAAAAAGGGAGGAGGGAAATAAAATTTGCATCATATTTTAGGCAATAAAAGAAGAAAAGCAAAGTGTTATTCTTCTAAAGTAATACCTTAAAACTTCTGCTAAAATTGAAAAATGCAGAATACTAACAAGCAACGTTTTTACTGTCACACTCTCTTAATGGTGTTTGAAAAGCCAAATAGTTATTTTCAGAAATTAGGAAGTCTTTATCTGTTGGATGAGAGTCTGCTGCAGGTGACATTGATTGCTTTAGTTGGCAGAGAACCATAAACTCTCTTGTAAGTGAAGATTAAACTGGCAGAGAATATCCAATGCATGTCTAACATTCAGAAAATATTAAATAAATATCAGCCTAAAGATCCCTGGTTGCACAGTGGTTATAGAAGCTTAGTTATGCAGTCATGAAATTCACAAGTCACAAGTCACAGATTCAATTACATAACAAAATTTCAGACCCTTCCAATTCAGGATGGTCAACTGACTCTGAGCAATTTTCCTTCTCTATCTCCTCCCTCAAAGGATGTTTGAAAAATAATAATTACCTAATAGTTACCTAATACTACTGTAACACAAATACCACAAGTGGGTGGTTTTAAAGAACAGAAACTTATTTTCTCACAGTTTCAGAAGCTAGAAGACCAAATCAGGGTCTTGGCCATGTTGATTCCTTCCTTGTCAGTAGCCTCGAGTGTTCCTTGGTTCCTTGGTGTTCCTTGGCTTGTAGACAGTGCTCACATGCCATCTGTCTTCCCCCTTTGTGTGTCTCTCTGTCTATTCTGATCTTCTTATAACTCAGAAGTGATTAGGTTTAGGATCTACCCTACACCGGTATGACCCATTAACACAACAAAATAAAATCCTATTTCCAAACAGGATCATATCACAGATACAAGGGCCAGAAATTCAGCACATATTTTGAGGAGAACACGATTTAATCCATAACAATGTTATAACGAATGCAAAGAGAATAAGAGGACCATGAAGGGATAAGAGATTTCAATAAATTCCTAAAAGCTGAATAATTGGGAGAAGAGTGGTGTCTTAGTTACCTAGTGCTGCCTTAACAAAAGATACCACAAGTGGTTAGTTTTAATGAATAGAAATTTGTTGTCTCACACTTTTGGAGGCTAGAAGTCCAAATCAGTGCACTGACTCTAAAGGAGGGTCCTTCCTTGCCAGTAGCCCTGGATATTCCCTGGAGTTCCTTGACATTCTTTTGTGTCTGTCTTCCCGCAGTGTGCCTCTGTGTCTATTCTGCTTTTTATAACTCTGAAATGATTAGATTTAGGACCCGACCTACTCTTGTATGACCTCATTAACATAACAAAAAAATCCCTATTTCCAAATAGGCGACACATCTATTATAGAGTAGAACTGTAATCCATAGGGTTCCTTAGCTGTAATCTTTGCAGAAGCAGATCTTTCTAGGTCTCTAGAGTCTGTGGCAAGGATTAAAGTGCTGATACTTTGCATGGGAAGTACAAGCTCAGGGCGGTGAGGGTGAGGAAATGGTGAAGTTAAGCAAGGAAAGATGTGAAGCATCACCACACTGACCGCCAATTCACAATGAACCTGAAGACTCACACTCAACATGTGTGTGAGCTCAGTGCATGGGTCTTCTCTGGAAGGACTTCAAAAGGAAGCACACCTCTGAGTGGTCCATGGAAGAGAGAAGGGAGTGGAAACTTATCTTCCCAATTTCTCTTCTGTTTCCCATCAGTCAAGATTCACTCCACGGGAATATAACTCCCTCATACTTCTGGGTTGCATCATCCAGCCTCAATAGGTCAGCAATTAGACCCCATGCTCCGTGGTGGGGCATTTCATCAAAGTCTGGAAGAAGAGGGCAACTCCACACAGGTGCGACTCTGACCAAAAAGGAAAGAAAGAAGACGTTAGAGAGAATCTGAGAGGAATCACACAGTTTTGTGTCCAATCACCCAGAAAAATACTCGGTTGTGAAACAGAATAAAGACATTCTCAGATTTTCATGTTTTCCTTATTTATTAAGACATAACATACATAAAGCAAAGTTTATAATGAACACTAATCCTAAGTGTATAGCTCAATGAATTTTTACGTATGTATATACCCATATAATCATTATCAAGATCAAGATACAGAACATTTCCAGCACCCAATTTTCTTCATATCCCTTTGCTATCAGTACCCCTATCCCTAATACCATAGAGTTGTTTCGCCTGTTCTTGAACTTCATATAAATGGCTTCTTGTAGTGTGTACACTTTTGTGTCTGGCTTCTTTTGCTCAGCAATCTTATTGAGATTCATATGTGTTGTTGAGTGCAGTAGTAGTTTTATTATTATTATTATTATTGTGGTGTACTCTTCAATTATATGACTTCACTGAAATTTATCCATTTCTCCATTGACAAACGTTTAGTTGTTTCCAGGTTTTGGATATTGTGTCTTTTGGTAGACATATGTACTCATTTCTCTTGGGCATATACCTAGGAATGAGATACCTAGGTCATAGAATAGACATATGTTTAGCTTTAATAGACACTGTCAAATACTTTCCCAAAGAGGTTGCCCAATTTATACTTCCACTAGCAATATTATAAAGCTACAGTAATTAAGACAGTGTAGTATCAGGGCAAGGATAGAAAAATAGGTAAAACGAAAAGAAGAGAGTGTCCAAAAACAGTCCCACACGTATATGATAACTTGATTTACAACAAGTGTACCACTGAAATTTAGTGAAAAGAAGAGGTAGTATTTCTATAAATGGTGCTGGAGCTCCATGAGGGCAGATTTTTGTTCATTAATTTTCCCAGAGCCTGGAATAGTGGCTGATACATAGTGGACACTAAGTAAATATTTACTACATGAATTACTGATGTAGCCCTGTGTTGTGTATGGGAAGAGACCAGGGAATGAGAGTAGGTGTTGGGACTTTGGGAAAAGGAGGCCTGGAAAGGCTACTGAAGAACACAAATGAGACATAGCTAAGAGATATCAAATGAAACAAAGGGAATTGAAATTCTGGTTATTTCTCCAAGATAGAGGCTATACAAACCAGAAACTACTACTGTTTCTCCTACTTATACTCCAAACCAGTTGCCATCAAGTTGATTCTGACCCATAGCGACCCCATGTGTATCAGAATAGAATTGTGCTCCACAGGGTTTTCGATGGCTGACTTTTTAGAAGTAGATTGTCAGGCCTTGACTTATACTCCTGGGCCTGGAAAATGTGGGTTCCAATATGATGGTTTTAAAGTTTGCTATATTTTAAACATTTTAACCAAGGGATATGCTTTTAGGCGAAGTTTGAGATATGTGACTATACACCTTGGGTAGGGGGTTGAGCTGAACAGAAAGTCATTGCTTTGGATCTCAGGGAAAGCAAAAACTTTGAAGTTTAAACTGCAGTACAGGCATTCATTCCCCCAGTTATGAACGTCCGATTTACGTACAACCCGTAGTTATGAACCAATCCCCGTAAAGCCTATTATGTGAAAAATTCAAGGTACATACAATGGTTCGTAATAACAAAAGGGAGCTACTTTGCCACGTATATCAAAACATTTTATTATTATTGTATTATTATGTTAAAGATGTTGTAGTGTATCTGGAAGTATTTCTTTAATTTTTTTTATGCATAGAAAGATACACTATATACTATATACTAAGACAAACATTTGACTAACTGACGTTAGATACGAACCATACCTAATTGTTGCAACTTACGTACAAATTCGACTTAAAGACAGAAATGGAACTCGTTTGTAATCTGGGGACTGCCTGTACACAATCAATAGCATCCTTCTGTCCCCTGGTGGCAGCACAGGTATACTGCAAGGGGAGATAAATCCTTGAAGATGACATGGCCAAAAAAAAAAAAAAAAAATTCAAGTTAATATCTTTCAAAAGCCGTACCAACTATAATGGTGTGTGCATGTATGTGTTTGTTTGGGATAAAAATATCCCAAGGATTTTCTTCCACAATCCCTGACCATGCTTCCTTACTTGTCTGAGCTCAGGATCAATGGGGACCAGTTAAATGGCAGACATTACCCTGACAGCTAGGTTTGGATGGAAAGGACACCCTCTATTCCAGGTCCCAGAAAACCTTCTTTCTTAACCATTTGCCAAGTGTGTTTGTAGAAAGGATTTCTGTTGTGGCTGGAAGATTGGAATAGGCGACCTTAAAGTTCCTTTCAACTCTAGAATTCTATGACTTTATGATGAGACTTTCTCACTCAACTCTCTTCCAGTCTATGAGTCTGTTGTTGTGTGCCGTTGAGTCAATTCTGACTCGTAGTGACCCTACAGGACAGAGTAGAACTGCCCCTATAGAGTTCCTTAGGCTGTAATATTGATGGAAGCAGATCACCAGGTCTCTTCTCCCACGGAGCCGCTGATGGGTTCAAACTACCGACCTTTTGGTTAGCAGCCAAGTGCTTAACCATTGCACCACCAGGGCTTCTTAGTCTATGAGAGTCTATGCATCCCTACTTTTCCTACTTCAGACCTTCACTTGCTTTAGGCATCTACATCCTCTAGGATTCTTCACTGTGTGCTTCTTATTTCTGTCTAACAACATACTTTTTACTCCTGAGTTTGTGTGACTGGGAACTTTACCCCTAAAATGTGTCTGGACCACAGTTGACTCCTTAAGCTAATGGTTCTCTAACTTTAACATGCGTACAAATCACCAGAGAAGATTGTTAAAAATGGAGAATTCTAGTTCTTCCCCCCCCTCGCCCTCTGATTCAACAAATCAGTGATGGAGCCTGAGAATTTTCATCTCAGCCAGCACTTCAGGTCTCCCTGCTGTAGGTGGTCTGCAGACTGCACTTGGGAAACACTTACCTAAATGGTAACATAACAGAAGAAGGTTCTGAAGCCCCCTTGTCTGACACTGCCCTGAACACGACTCCCCATCCCTTGTCTATTTAGTGCTTTGGAACAACAAAAGCAAAGGGTTAGGAAATTTGCAAATGACATATGTAGAATTTGGTTTTCTCATAAGATATATCCTGTATGCTGACTAGAAGAATATGACACAATGCTACATAGTCTTCTTGGCTAAGCTGCTGATCACTCTTGTTCTGTCACTCTGGCTTCAGGACTATTGCCAGCATTAACCAATATTCCTGCTTGAACCTTCAAACCTTTCCTGATCTTCACTTCCCGTGCATAAACCAAACCCAAACCCAACTCGTGGCGACCCAATACGTTACAGAGTAGAACTGCTCTATAGGGTTTTCTTGGCTGTAATTTTTACAGAAACAGATTGCCAGGTCTTTCTTCCAAGGCACCACTAGGTCGGTTCAAACCACCAACCTTTTGATTAGTAGCCGAGAGCAAACTGTCTGAGCCATTCAAGGACCTCTTCTGAGCATAACCCCACTCGAAACTTTCACCGTGATTCTAAACTTCTAACACCACCTCATCTAAGACTGCTGGGTTCCACCCTGCCCTGTACATATCCCTTCCAGCCCTTCCTACCCCCATCTTCCAGCCTTGGTTTCCAGTTCAATCTGTGACTACTTAAAACTGACCATGAAACCAGTACAGAGATCACCAAAACGATTGAAGAACCAGGGCCCAAAGCTTCTTTGCTTGGCACCAGTCTTAAGCACGGAATTTTCTATTTGTTCCATTTTATTTCTGTAAAGATCTAAAAAATACCATATTTTACACAAATAATGAGTGCCTTCTACTTTTGTTTGCCAACTACACCCTCCCCCCTCAAGGTACTTTCGTAAGCCCTGCTATGCAATTTTTTTAACATGTTGTGTAAAAAAATTAGCATAGCACACAAAAATACCTCGGGGTGGGGGGAGGGCACAATTGGTAAACAAATGTAGAAGGCACGCATTGCTTGTGTAAAAATAGGTATTCTGAGGAAAAATAGGACCAGATGCAAAGGCTTAACTTAGCATCAAGTAGGCTCTTTGTTTGGAATTTTTTTTTTACTCCATAATATTAAAGTTGAAAAGGGCTTTGTCTGTTTCTTTCATTTTATAGGTGAATAAAGTAAAACTTAGAAAGGCGAAATGATTACTCCAATATCACATAGCCAATTGGAAGTAGAGTCAGTACCAGAACACGAGCCTTCTTACTCGCAATCACGTGCTATGGTTGGCACCAGAGAGACGAAGCTAGGGGTATCAATGAATCTGATCTCACCCTCTACTTTACCAAGCACGATGTCCTTCTCCAGGGACTGATCCCTCCTGACAACATGTCCAAAGTATGTAAGACATAGTCTTGCCACCCTTACAGTAGCTAAATTCAACAAGATGGTTCTGTATATACTGACATGAAAGAAATCCCCAAGGCATATTATTGCACAAAGGAGTAAATTGAAAAATCATATATATTACATAAAAATTTTAAAATTATACATGCATATATGTATATAATATATATAAGTGTGAAGAAAAAATCCTGGAATTACATACATCAAAATGACAACAGTTATTACCTCTTGGAAGTGGATGGGCAGGTGGAGGACAAACAGGAGACAAGATGGAGAACAAGGGCCTGTTAAGTATTTGTTATATTGTAATGTTTATGTGCAAAATGTATTCAAGTATTGTGCGATTTAAATTAAGTTTTAAAATTAATATATAATACCCAAAAGCAAACCAAACCCATTGCTGTCAAGTCAATTCCGACTCATAGTGACCTTATAGGACAGAGTAGAACTGCTCCATAGGGTTTCCAAGGAGGGCCTGGTGGATTCGAACTGCTGACATTTTGGTTAGTAGCTCTTAACCACTACGCCACCAGGGTTTGTTTAACTATTTGAAACCATAAAGTAACACATAAAGTAACAAGTGTGATACTTTCCCTTTTGTTCTCCATAATTTATTTATGCCTTCCCCTATAGATGAACATTTTATTTCCCTCTCTTTTTTTTTTTCGTTTGCTATTATCAACAATATTGCAAGGACAATTATTTATTTTTATCCACTCATGCTATTATTTCTGTAGTATAGATTTCAAGAACTATGATCATCGGATATTAGCACTTTGATTAAAACAAACAAACCAAAAAAACAAGCCCATTGCCGTTGAGTCGATTCTGACTCATGATAGATGCGGCCAAATTGCCCTCCAGAAAAGAGCATACTAATGATTCTTAGAACACTAATTCTGTAGCAACTCCCTAGTTCACATTATTAAGGTTGCAACAATAGCTGAATTCATTTCCTTCCCCTTGCCTGTTGACTATTGGGGGAACAGTTTCAGTGCCTGACCAGACTAGCCAATCAGTGGAGGGGCTGGGATGGGATGAGAGGAGAAGGTGGAGGCTGGTAGAAGCCTAGGTCTGCAGAAACCATAAAACTGAGACACTCTAATCAAGAAGTTGGCTTTGCCAGGGTGAGAGTGTTGAGGGGTGAGGGCATCTGTCTTAGTCATCTAGTGATGCTATAACAGAAATACCACAAGTGGATGGTTTTAACAAAGAGAAGTTTATTTCCTCACAGTCAAAGTAGGCTAAAAGTCCAAATTCAGGGTATCAGCTCCAGGGGATGTCTTTCTCTCTCTGTCGGCCTTCTCGTCAGTGTTCCCGCGGACTAGGAGCTTCTCTGTGCAGGGACCCCTGTCCAAAGGACGCACTCTGCTCCTGGCATTGCTTTCTTGATGGTATGAGGTCTCCCTGTCTCACTGCTCACTTCTGTCTTTTATATCTCAAGAGATTGCCTCAGGGCACAGTCCAGTCTTGTAGATCAGGTCCTGCCTTACTAAAACAACTGCCACCCATCCTCCCTCATTAACATCATAGAGGCAGGTTTACAACATACAGGAAAATCACACAGTACCAGGAATCATGGCCTAGCCAAATTGATACACACATTTTTGGGGGGACATAATGCAAACCATGACAGCATCTCAGGCTCCAGTTCCCTTGTTCTAGATGTTTGCCCAAGGTCAAAAGTTGCACCTGGGCTGAGTCTGCAACTATGACAGAATAAAGATTTCAGGGAGATTTTAAAACCCAACCCAGCCTCTAAGGCCTTACCTATCACTGATAGGCATTTCTATTGTAACAAATGTGCTGTGTGTAAAAGAAATTGATCTCACCTTGTTCAAGTGGCAGGAGGTTGAGATCGTTATTTTAGCAAATCCACATGGTTCTGGGGAGAAGGGAAAAGGAGAGATGTCTGGTCTTTTAGTAGTCGAGGAAGAGATAGAAGATGAGTCAGTGTTTCTGAAGTAAGACCCTTACATGAACCCTAAAGAAGACTGGCTAAAGTCCTGATGACCCCTTGCCTATAATGCTATAGCAGTCCCCAATGAGTCTCCTCTTCCTGATCCAAGCTGTATATCACCACAAGAATAACAGAGTTCCTACAATGCAACCTTAATCATGAGTGCCCAAATAATCCCAGATTGTACTTGTAAAGGCATCTATCACACCGTGCCCCCATCAGACCTGTTTATGTACATTGCATGTCTATCACCCCCTAATAATTAGTTTGTAAGGTCCTCATGGAGCCGTGGTGGTGCAGTGATTGAGAGCTGTGGTGCTAACCAAAAAATCAACATTTCGAATCCACCAGATGCTCCTTGGAAACCCTATGGGGCAGTTCTACTCTGTCCTATAGGGTCAGTGCAAGTCAGAATCAACTTGACGGCAATGAATTTGGTTTGGTTTTTCTAAAGTCTTCATGAGCAGGAATATATTCATTTTTATATAACCCATACATCCTTGATCACACAAGGCACTAAGTAAATATTTATTGAAAGAATAGGTATTAATAAAACAAATGAGATACAATGGAGAGAGACAGAGGGGCAGCATAGAAGTAAAAGAGAAAAGTGTACGAGTTATCGACTTGTCATACATGATGGTTGGCGAATGAAACCACGGGCTGATTTAGCAGCAAGGCAGGAGTACCCTTATGTGGTAGAGACAATGCAATGTACTCCCTGTACCAGTTTCATTTCCCTCCTGGGCACACCAGAAGACTACTTTCCCAGACTTCTCTGCAGTTAGGGTGGAGCCAGGTGACTTACTTCTGGCCAATGGAAGGAATGGTAAAAGAGATTTAGGGTCCATAAAGCCCCTTGCAGGGCTCTCCACTCATTCTCTTGCCCTTCCACAGTAAACTTGGGACTGTTGTTGTTGTTAGGTACCGTCGAGTCAATTTTTGACTCGTAGTGACCCCATGTGACAGAATAGAACTGCCCCATAGGGTTTTCTAGGCTGTAAACTTAATGGGAGCAGATCGCCAGGTCTTTCTCCACTCTGTGGATTTGAATCGCCAATCTTTCAGGTAGCAACCAAGTGCTTAATCTCTGTGCTACCAGGGCTCCTTGAACTTGGGACTATATGTTGAAAATTGAAAGAGTCAGAGTCCCTGAATGAACCCCTTGCTGACTGTCTTGGATATTAATTTTGATCACAGTGATGTAAACAAGCAATAAATTTTATTTTAAAATCTTTAATTTGAAAAGTTTCATATTTATGGAAAAGTTGCAATTAGAAAAGTGCAAATAATACCCTCATACTTTCTACCTAACATTTTGTCGCATATGCTTTATCGTTTGTTCTCACTCTTGTATGATTTTCTCTCTCTCTCCAGCTCATGGTGACCCCATGCAAACTCCCCTTACATCAGATCAGGGCTGTGACCTGAGCAAGTGTGTTGCTAATCCTAATCCCTAATCCTCTTTAACATAACCTAATCTTGCTTCATTAACCACAAGCAGAGATTAGGATTTGCAACACATAAGAAAATTACATCAAATCACAAAATGGGGGACAATCACACAATACTGGGAATCATAGCCTAGCCAAGTTGACATATACTTTTGGGGGACACAATTCAATACATGACAGTGACTCTGCTGGCATTTAAAATACCAGTGGCATAACTTCCAGCATCACAGTAACACACAAGACACCACAGTACAACAAACTGAAAGATGGGTGGTCTCTCTCTCTATATATATATATATTTTTTTTTCAAGTGTCATGAGCTCCCAAAACAGCAGGATATTTACAATATGAATAATCATCATCTCTCTGGGCTCAGGACAGGGCAGGACTGAAAGTCCTATCTCCAATAATTAGAGAAGCAGGAGATGATTCCTAACCCAAGAACACATATTATTACATTAGAGTGAATAAATGCAGACTAGATACTCAGCATCCAAAAAGCTGCCAACCAGACCTCACAACCTTGTCGCATGCTTCTGGAAAATAAAAAGGATATATGTGTATATATATATATATATTCTTAATCGTATCATCATAGCTTGTATACATCCTGGCATTTTACCCCTAAATATCCTTTTACCCCTAAGTGTCCAAGGATACTGTCTTACATAACCATAGTAATCAACTTCAGTAAATTTAACATTGGTATAATTGTTGTTGTTCTTAGGTGCCGTAGAGTCGTTTTCAACTCATAGCAATCCTATGTAGAACAGAATGAAACACTACCCAGTCCTGTGCCATTCTCACAATTGTTGATATGCTTGCGCTCATCGTTGCAGCCCCTGCGTCAATCCACCTCTTTGAGGGTCTTCATCTCTTTTGCGGGCCCTCTACTTTACCAAGCATGATGTCCTTCTCCAGGGACTGGTCCTTCCTGATAACATGAAGTACATGAGACGAAGTCTCACCATCCTCGCTTCTAAGGAGCATTCTGGCTGTCCTTGCTCCAAGACAGATTTGTTCGTTCTTCTGGCAGTCCATGGTATATTCAATATTCTTCGTCAACACCATAATTCAAAGGTATCAGTTCTGCTTCAATCTTCCTTATTCATTGTCCAGCTTTTGCATGCGTATTAAAAAAAAACACCATTTCTGTCAAGTCGATTCTGGCTCACAGCGACCCTTAGGACAAAGTAGAACTGCCCCATCAGGTTTCCAGGGAGAGCCTGGTGGATTCGAACTGGTAACCTTTTGGTTAGCAGCCTGAGCTCTTAACCACTCCACCACCAGCTCTCCATATGAGGTGATTGAAAATACCATGGTTTGAGTCAGGAGCACCTTAGTCCTCAAAGTCACATCTTTGCTTTTTAACACTTTAAAGGGGTCTTTTACAGCAGATTTGCCCAAGGTAATACATCGTGTGATTTCTTGACTGCTACTTCCATGGGCGTTATTGTGGATCCAAGTAAAATGAAATCCTTGACAACTTCAATATTTTCTCCATTTATCATGATGTTGTTTATTGGTCCAGTTGTGAGGATTTTTGTTTTCTTTATGTGGAGGTGTAATCCGTACTGAAGACTGTAGTCTGATCTCCATCAGTACGTGCTTTAAGTCTTTGCTTTCTGAAAGCAAGGTTGTGTCATCTGCATATCACAGGTTGTTAATGAGTCTTCCTCTAATCCTGATGCCGTGTTCTTCATATAGTCCAGTTTCTTGGATTAATTGCTCAGCATATAGATTGAATAAGTATGGTGAAAGGATACAACCCTGACCCACACCTTTCCTGATTTTAAACCATGCATTATCCCCTTGTCCTGTTCAAACGACTGCCTCTTGGTCTGTGTACAGGTTCCTCATGAGTACAATTAAGTGTTCTGGAATTCCCATTCTTCGCAATGTTATTCACAACTTGTTATGATCCACACAGTCGAATGTCTTTTCATAGTCAATAAAACACAGGTAAACATCTTTCTGGTATTCTCTGCTTTCAGTCAAGAGCCATCTGACATCAGCAATGATATCCCTCATTCCACATACCCTTCTGAATCTGGCTTGAATTTCTGGCAGTACCCTGCAGATGTACTGCTGCAATCATTTTTGAATTATCTTCAGCAAAATTTTACTTGCATGTGATATTAATGATATTGTTCGATAATTTCCCCATTCTGTAGCATCACCTTTCTTTGGAATGGGCACATATATGGATCTCTTCCAGTCGGTTGGCCAGTTAACTGTCTTCCAATTTCTTGACACAGATGAGTGAGCATCTTCAGCGCTGCATCCATTTGTTGAAACATCTCAATTGGTAGTCTGTCAATTCCTAGGGCATTGTTTTTTGCTAATGCTTTCAGTGCATCTTGGACTTCTTCCTTCATTACTATCAGTTCTTTTTTATTCTTCTTTTATTGTACATTAGATGAAAGTTTACAGAACAAACTCATTTCTCATTGAACAGTTAGTACACATATTGTTTTATGACATTGGTTTACAACCCCATGACATGTCAACACTTTCCCTTCTCAACCTTGGGTTCCCTATTATCAGCTTTCCTGTCCCCTCCTGCCTTCTAGTCCTTGCCCCTGGGCTGTTGCACCCCTTTAGTCTTCTTTTGTTTTATGGGCCTGTCTAATCTTTGGCTGAAGGGTGAACCTTGAGAGTGACTTCATTACTGAGCTAAAAGGATTTCAGGGGGCCATACTCTTGGGGTTTCTCCAGTCTCTGTCAGGCCAGTAAGTCTCGTCTTTTTTTGTGAGTTAGAATTTTATCCTACATTTTTCTCCAGCTCTGTCAAGGGACCCTCTATTGTGATCTTTGTCACAGCAGTCAGTGGTGGTAGCCAGGCACCATCTAGTTGTGCTGGACTCAGTCTGGTAGAGGCTGTGGTAGATGTGGTCCATTAGTCCTTAGACTAATCTTTCCCTTGCGTCTTTGGTTTTCTTCATTCTTCCTTGCTCCAGAAGGGGTGAGTATCAGTTCTTGATCATATGCTCCCTCCTCAAATGACTGAATGTTGAGTAATTCTTTTTGGTACAGTGACTTTGTGTACTCCTTCCATCTTCTTTTGATGCTTCCTGTGTCACTCAATATTTTGCCCATATAATCCTTCAATATTGCAAATTGAGGTTTGAATTTTTTTCTTCAGTCCTTTCATCTTGAGAAATGCTGAGTGTGTTCTTCCTTTTTGGTTTTCTAACTTCAGGTCTTTGCACATTTCATTGTAATACTTTACCTTGTCTTCTCGAAATCTTTGAAATCTTTTGTTCAGCTCTTTTACTTCATCATTACTTTCATTCTCTTTAGCTACTCTACGTTCAAAAGAAAGTTTCAGAGTCTCTTCTGACAACCATTTTGGTCTTTTCTTTCTTTCCTGTATTTTTAATGGCCTTTTGTTTTCTTCATGCATGATGTCCTTGATGTCATCCCACAACTCGTCTGTTTTTTGGTCGTTAGTGTTCAATGTGTCAAATCTATTCTTAAGATAGTCTTTTAATTCAGGTGGGATATACTCAAGGTCATACTTTGTCTCTCGTGGACTTTTTAAATTTTCTTCGCCTTCAAGTTTAACTTGCATATGAGCAGTTGATGATCTGTTCCACAGTCAGCCCCTGACCTTCTTTTTGACTGATGATTTTGTGCTTCCTCCTTGTTTCTTTCCACAGATGTATTCTATTTGATTCCTGTGTATTCCATCCAGTGAGGTCCACATGTATAGTCGCTGTTTATGTTGTTGAAAGAAGGTATTTGCAATGAATAAGTCATTGGTCTTGTAAAATTCCATCATGAGATCTCTAGAGTCATTTCTTTCACCAAGGCCATATTTTCCAACTACTGATCCTTCTTTGTTCCCAACTTTAGTGTACCAATCACCAGTAATTATCAATTCATCTTGATTGAATGTTTGATCAATTTCAGACTGTAGAAGTTGATACAAATCTTCAATTTCTTCATCATTGGCCTCAATGGTTGGTGCATAAATTTGAATAATAGTCATATTAACTGGTCTTCCTTGTAGGCATATGGATATTATCACTGACAGTGTTGTGCTTCAGGATTGATCTTGAAATGTTCTTTTTGACAATGAATGTGATGCCATTCCTCTTCATTTTGTCATTCCTGGCATAGTAGATCATATGACTGTCCAATTTAAAATGGCCAATGCCAGTCCATTTCAGCTTACTAATGCCTAGGATATCGATCTTTATGAGTTCCATTTCATTTTTGCCAACTCCCAAGTTTCCTAGATTTAGACTTAGTACATTCCATTTTCCGATTGTTAACAGATGTTTGCAGCTGTTTCTTTTCATTTTGAGTCGTGCCACATCAGCAAATGAAGGTCCCAAATGCTTTACTCCATCTACATCATTAAGGTCGACTCTACTTTGAGGAGGCATCTCTTCCCCAGTTGTATTTTGAGTGCCTTCCAACCTGAGGGGCTTATCTTCCGGCACTGTATCAGACAATGTTTCACTGCTACTCATTAGGTTTTCATTGGCCGTTTTTTTTAGAAGTAGATTGCCAGGCCCTTCTTCCTAGTCTGTCTTAGTCTGGAAGTTCTGCTGATTATTACTTAATTATTTTGGAGCTCAGATTGCCCCAGATTTGACCAGTGAGAGCCCAGTCAAACTGTGTCCTGTGTATTTGTGACATGTCCTCATCATTTTATTTTTTTTTTTTAATTTTTAGCACTTCCTTACTTTCTGGCATAAAAAGATATTCCACGCTCATTTTATTGCCAGCTACAACTCTTGAATCAGCCATTTTTTCCAAACAGCCCTAGTTTCTTCTAGTGGGAAAATGGTATTAGAAACCAAGATCTGAGCAGTAGTGGAGCAATGCATTTTTATTGTATCAAGCCACTAAGATTTTGAATTGTTTGTTATAACAGTTAGCCTATCCTAGCTAATATGCCATAAACCATAGATCAAAAGTATCCTTTACATTTCTTGGAAATTTGTAATTTTGAAACAGCTTTCATTTCAGACGTAAGAAGACTGAGGAAGTAAGTCCTGCCCTTAGAGCTCCACTTCCACATCTGCTAGTAGGGAAGGAATTGAGCTGTGTAGGAATGACAAGCAGTATCTGCTTTGGAAAGAATTTATTATGGAAAGAGCTAAGAGGATATGCTTCTTATGTACTGGGTGATAGTTTGAGAAATATCTACTCAGCAATGGAGAGTAGATTAAATAAAAGTTACCATAAAACTCCAATTTATTCTAGGTCACTACAAATTTAATGGATTCCAGGAGATGGCAGTCAAAAGCTTCTGATCATAAAATCAGAAAAGCACTGATAATTTGAACGGAGGACCAAGCAC
>NW_004443982.1:17784296-17786140 GCF_000243295.1 Trichechus manatus latirostris | reverse complement strand
TATATATATATATATATATACATACATCTTGGAATGTATGATGTATAAAACTAGTTAAAAATTTAGGAAAGGCACCTCTCAAGCAAGGGACAGTGAATAGAAATTAATAGTATAACACCTGCCATTACTAATTAAAATGCATTAACTAATAATAAGATTTTCTAAAAACAACAGCAGCAAGAACAGCTTTCACATCCATTATCTCATTTAGTTCTCAACATCAGACTTGCAGGGTAGATGGAACAGATACCTTTGCTTTTACAGATGAAGGAAAGAATGTTTAGTAAAGTTAAGCAACTTGCCCAGGGTCATAGATAGTAGATGGGAGAACTAAGCTTTGATTTCAGCCCCCCTGACTTAGCTGCCCTATGGTCTGTAAAACCACTGGTTGCAACATGCCCACTTGAATAGTAAAACGTTAGTTAACAAAGAAGGGTAGGTAAATAAATTTAATTTTATATCTCACATTATTAAAAAGAATATTTAGGTGGACACAACCCAAGCATCCACTGACAGATGAATGGATGAACAAATTGTGGTATGTACATATAACGGAGTATTATTCAGCCATAAAGAGAAATGAGGTCTTGATACATGCTACAATATGGATGAAGCTTGAAAACATTATGTGAGTGAAAGAAGTCAGTCACAAAAGGACAAATATTGTATGATCTCACTTACATGAAATATCTAGAATAGGTAAATTCACCAAGACAAAAGAAGATTTGTGGTTATCAGGGGATACTGTGAAGGGGAAATGGGGAGTTAAAAAAATCTACTTACAGAAATCAATTTAAAAAGAAGAGAGAAAGAGAGTTGCTGCTTAACCATACTTCACATCTCCTTTGACCAGAAATCCTATGTCACAGCTGTCCCTGCAGCCCAGACCTACCAAGAAAGCAACAGTTCCAGGAAAAGTAGTGTGGTCTAATGGAAAGAGCAACAAACCAGGTCCCAATAAAGGTGGAAAAATTTTTTTTTCTCAACTGTGGTTATATATTAACAGCATAGCATATGGTTTTGTAATGCTGAGCTCAAAAAGTAGGTCATTTTGAGCTGAGGTATCTCATAAGTTCTTTTCAAACAATATAAATAAGCAGACTTTGCTAAATTTATCTCCCAGTTTCATACATTAAAGGAGAAAATCCAACTTTGGCATTTTATGCAGCTTTTTACCAATAATTCTTTAGTTGTCTTTCCCTACCAAACCACATTGCTGGGGTTCTAACAACGACATTTGAACATCTGTCAGGTGGTTGCCTTCACTCTTTTCATTCCCTTCCACACACTATCAGTAGCCCTAGTAAGAATGGAATCCTAATTGGCTTTGCAGTCTTGTTGTTCTAAATGATAACAAAAGTAAAAATCTAAAAGGCTAAGTTGAGATGGTAAGTGAATAGACAGAGAGATGGAGGAAAAGGTAGAATATATACATTATAAATACACACACACATATGTATGTGTGTGTACTACCTGGATGTCGCAAACAGTTAAGTACTGAACTACTAACCGAAAGGCTGGCAGTTAGAATCCACCCAGAGATGTCTCAGAAGAAAGGCCTGGTGATCTACGTCCAAAAATTCAGCCATTGAAAACTCTGTGGAGCGCAGTTCTGCCCTGACACACATATGGTTGCCATGAGTTGAAATTGACTCCTTGGTAACTGGTTTTATATACATATAAGGAGCCCTGGTGGCACAGTGGTTAAGAGCTCAGCTGCTAACCAAAAGGTCTGCAATTTGAATCCACCAGTCACTCCTTGGAAACCCTATGGGGCAGTTCTACTCTGTTCTGTAGGGTTGTTATGAGTCAGAATCAACTTGATAGCAATGGGTTTTATATAT
>NW_004443982.1:17750697-17784196 GCF_000243295.1 Trichechus manatus latirostris | reverse complement strand
AAATTTGAAGGAAAAATAGATTAAAATGGCTCTTAAATGATTAGTGGTCTTCTTAAATTATTCGGATTATTCATTGGGGCCCTGGCATACATGAAAACCCAGATGTTAAAGCCTCTGCCTTTCCCTTAATTTTCTTAAACATTTTTTGTTGTTATTAAAAAAAAAATAACAAATAATAAACTTAAAAGATCAGTATTATTTCAGAAAATACTATACTGCATTTTATGGTTTTCAATTTAGTGGTAGAGCTAGTTTACTTACTGTTTGCCTGTTTAAATCTACATTTTCCTGATTATGATAGCCAACACCTACCCTTTTCAAAGGCTTTCTGCCTTGTATTCCCATGTTATTCTTGAAATGTCTCATTGGAATTATATTTGGATTTTCTAGTTTAGGTAATTGCCCTAGTTAACAAGAGAAGCGAAAAGCAAAACACTCTGGATTTATGTTTTTCTTCATTAAAAACAATGTAAGAGCTTAATTCCATTATGGTTCCAAGTTCCTCTATTGCATCTTCCCCCACCTTCACAAACACATGTGAATAATTTTCAATTTATCATTCTCTTATTTCCCATTATTTAAATGAAGTTATATATGTAAAACAGCCCTGCATATTGTTATACAATCCAATATAAATAATGATTTCTAGTGTTCATTGCCCTGATAACTTAAAAAACTTCATTTTTGTGTCACCTGATTTACTTCAAAGATGATTCCCCAAATGTGTTTTGTCTTTGAATCATATTTTCAGCTGCATTCCCCCACAAAGGGAAAGCCCTGACCCAGTCTCTTTCCTCTATGCTGGCTAATCAGAATTGTGACTACAGTAAAATAGCCACTTCTTTATTTTTTATTCCATCAAGGATTTACATAACTTTGCTCTAAATGACAACAAAAGTAAAAACCTAAGATGCTGTCTAAGTTGAGAAGGTAAGCGAATAGAGAGATGGAGGAAAATGTAGAATATATACATTATATACACACACAAGTTATATAAATTTCTAGGCCTTTCTCCTAGACATTTTAGGAGATTTTAGAACATTTGAGCTGTACATCAGTCCTTGTCAAAGAGGCAACATTTTTTTTTTAAGGATTACATTCATTTAGGTTCAATAGGTATGACCATTTTCTCCTTTTTCAAAGGCAGAAAAATCATTCTTGGTAAACCTGTCACTTGTCTGCCAAACACAACCCTTATATGTTTTAAATGTTGTTTGGTTTTGCAATCCTCAATGCTCTGACTGATGGATACTGCCTCATAAAATGAAAAAAAAAAAGTTTAAGGTTGCTTGCGAGGATATTGGAAATTATACAAAATAAGATAAACTAGAAGGGGGGGAAAGAAAAACAGGGAAACAAGGGAAAGAACATAAAATAAAGCCAAAGAATGGAGCTAATACAAGAGTTCATGCCTTACAGAGACATACATTTGCTTAGGACAGAACGGAGGAGCCCCGGTGGTGCAGTAGTTAAGTGCTTGGCTGCTAACTGAAAGGGCAGGGATTCGAGCCCACCAGCCCACTCTGCGGAAGAAAGATACGGCAGTCTGCTTCCGTAAAGATTTGCCGCCTTGAGAATGAAGAACACCAAAGACACAAGGGAAGTATTAACCCAAGAGACAGAAAGGGCCACATAAACCAGAGACTTCATCAGCCTGAGAGCAGAGGAACTAGACGGTACCTGGCTACCACCAATGACCGCCCTGACAGGGAACACAACAGGGAGTCCCTGACAGAGAAGGAGAAAAGTGGGGTGCAGAACTCAAATTTCTGGTAAAAAGACCAGACTTAATGGTCTGACTGAGACTGGAGGAACCCCAGAAAGCATGGCCCCTGGACTCTCTGTCAACCCAGAACTAAAACCATTCCTGAGGCCAACTCTTCAGACAAAGATTAGACTGAACTATGTGACATAAAATGATACTCGTGAAGAGTGTGCCTCTTGGCTCAAGTAGATACAGGAGACCAAAGGGGCGGCTTCTGTCCAGAGGTGAGATGGGAAGGCAGAGAGGGTTAGGAGCTGGTTGAATGGACATAGGGAATCAGGGACGGAAGGGAGGAGTGTGCTGTCTCAGAATGGGGTGAGTAATTAGGGTCACATAACAATGTATGTATAAAATTTTGTTATGGGAGATTAACTTGAAATGTAAACTTCATTTAAACTACAACAATAAACAAAACAAATAGCAAAAAAAGATTTACTGCCTTGGAAACCCTATGGGGCAGTTCTACTGTATCCTATAGGGTCGCTATGAGTTGGAATCAACTCGAAGGCAGTGAATTTTGTTTGTTTGTTTGTTTGTTTGTTTTAGGACAGAACAGTGTTTGGCTTTAAGCTTCCTAGTAGTGCAAAAAGAAAAACTGATCTTTTACATAATGCACAGTGCCCATGTAACAAAAGCAAACTGATTATTTAGGGAAATCAAAACTCTTTCTATTATTAAGTCCAGGAAGAAATTTCTCTTGGAGACACTTAAAAAAGAACACTGTCTACTGTAATTCATTCATTCAACAAGCTTTTAACCAGCATCTACTATAGGTCAGACACAGTTCCAGGTGCTGGGGAAAAAGCAGGGAACGGAACAGATAAAAGCTCTGATTTAATAAAATTTGCATTATAGTGGAACAGACAATGAACAAATACAAAAATAATTTTTATGGTCTGTCAATTAGAGAAAAATGCTGGGAAGAAGAATGAAGTCAGGTAAAGGATTAAAGAGTCATAAGGTAAGCGTGTGTGTGTCTGTGTGTCTAATAACACAGAAGGTGCTCAGGTAAGACATTTTTGATTAGATGAAATCTGAGCAGAACTCTGAAGAAACTGAGAGAGTGAGCTATTCATATATCTGGAGAAAGAGGATTCTAGGTTGTGGGAACAACAAAAATTGTAAATCAACTATGCCTTCATCCAACAGTTCCTTATACCATCCCTCATCATAGACCATTGGCTTCAGACCCAGCACAACTTTAAGTAAAAGTAATTTGGGGGTTAACTGATGTTTTTAAATCCAAATACTCTGCTATTGTGCCTTAATCTTAAATATTTGGAAGACTCTATATCTACCTATTCTTCAGGTTGTTATTGTGAGGTGCCATCGAGTTGATTCTGACTCATAGTGACCCCATGTGACAGAGTAGAACTGCCCCATAGGGTTTTCCAGGCTGTAATTTTTACAGGAGTAGATCTCCTGGTCTTTCTCCCATGGAGTCACTGGGTGGGTTTGAACCACCAACCTTTCAGTTAGCATCCCAGTGCTTAATCATTGTACCACCAGGGCTCCTTATTCTTCAGGTAATCCTCCCTATATACTGTTCCTCTTAAGCTTTTGACAGTGAACGAGTCAGGGTTTGGATTGCATTCCCAGTCCTGTACCTAGAAAGCAACTGTTGTGAGTTATCAGCTAAACGGGGACCAAAGCCCTTATAGAGGCTCAGATGCCGGCCAGGGCTTATATCATTGTATTAAATTTGAGGAGCATGACAAAGACATGTGCTGAAATTAATATGGAAATGAAGAAGGGCGTACTTGGAAGCAGAGTCAAAAGTCTTCTTAGAAAAGTTTACTCCCCTTAAGATGACCACAACGATCTTTAACTTTACTCTTAATCTAGGAGGTTGCAAAGTAATAACTCATGGGCTGTATGTAACCCACAGAAAAGTTTTATTTGACCTATACCATGTTGGACTACACAGTGTTTTAAAAAATCTGAATTAATGCTAATTATTAAGGGAAAGGAAACCCTGGTGCCATAGTGGTTAAGAGTTCAGCTGCTAACCAAAAGGTTGGCAGTTCGAATCCACCAGCCAGCTCCTTGGAAACCTTATGGGGCAGTTCTACTCTGTCCTATAGGGTCGCTATGAGTTGGAATTGACTCGATGGCAATGGGTTTTGTTAAGGGAAAAGAGTTTAATCCCCACTCATGATTTTTCTTCCATGTGGTTCTCCATGTGGAGAATCATGAATTCATGTAACATTCCTGATCTTTCTTTACTTCCTCACTCATTCCTTCCCTGGAGGGTGAAGTGGCTTCTTTCTTTCCTCTTTGAAGCTGCTTCACCAGAGAGAGAATGTTTCTGCTTACAACTTGGTGGATAAACCTGTCTATTTCTGGAGTTCAATATTAGGAGGATCATTTGCCCTCAAGTAAGTCACGTTCTCCAAAAGAAAGGTGATATATATGTATTTTTAATTGTTGTGCTGTAAGTGAAAGTTAACAATTCAAGTTAATCTCTTATACAAAAATTTATACATACATTGTTGTATGACCCTAGTTGCTCTACCTATACTGTGACAGCACACTCCTTTCCACCCCCGATTTCCCATGTCCATTCAACCAGCTCCTGACCCTCTCTGCCTTCTCATTTCGCCTCTGGACAGGAGCTGCTTATTTAGTCTTATGTATCTACTTGAGCTAAGAAGTACATTCTTCACGAGTATCATTTTATGTCCCATAGTCCACTCTAATCTTTGTCTGAAGAGTTGGCCTAGGGAATGGTTTTACTTTTGGGCTAACAGAGAGTCCGCGGACCATGTCTTCTGGGGTCCCTCCAGTTTCAATCAAACCATTAAGTCTCATCTTTTTACTAGAATTTGAGTTCTGCACCCCACTTTTCTCCTGCTCCGGCGGGGACACTCTGTCGTGTTCCCTGTCAGGGCAGTCATTGGTGGTAACTGGGCACCATCTAGTTCTTCTGGACTCAGGCTGATGAAGTCTCTGGTTTATGTGGCCCTTTCTGTCTCTTGTGGCACTTTCCTTGTGTCTTTAGAGAGGTGATATTTTGATTGCCATCTGTCTTTCTCCTTGTCTTTTAAGTGGTCCAGATCTTGGGTAAGAAAAAGGAGTACTATTTATTGGGCCTCCATAAGTCCATACACCAACATTAAAAATATTGAAATTTTGAAATTGATACAGATTTCACATTATAATCAATATTTCTGACTTTTATTGAAAAACTGAAAGATTAGGCAACCCTGAATTCTTGTTTCTAAATGGTGACAATGGGTGGAGCTGAGTTGTAGCTTTCCCCTTTGAAGGGATACATGCTATCCAATACATCACAGTCCTCACTATTCCCTATTTTTTTTTTGACATTTAGACTGAGAGTACATTGGCATTCAGCACATGTGATTATACTAGAGTTGTGGTAGACAGAATAATGACCCCCCCCCAAAGATGGCTACATGCTAATCCTCAGAATCTGTGAATATGTTACCTTAATGGAAAAAGGGACTGAGCAGATGTGATTACATTAAGGATCTTGAGGAGATTATTCTGGATTATCCAGGTAGGTCCAATGTAATCACAAGTGTTCTTAAAAAGAGAGAGATAGGAGTGTCAGAGTCAGAGAGGAAATGTGATGACAAAAGTGGAAATTAGAGAGAGAAATTTAAAGATGCTACACTGCTGGCTTTGAAGGTAGAGGAAGGGGTCATGAGCCAAAGAAAGCAGGCAGCCTGTGGAAGCTGGAAAAGGCAAGGAAATGAATTCCCCCCTATAGGCTCCAGAAGGAACATAGCCCTGATGACACCTTGATTTTAGCTCAGTGAGACCATTTTGGACTTCTGACCTCCAGAACTGCAGGAGAATAAATTTGTGTTGTTTGAAGCCACTGAATTTGTGGTGATTTGTTACAGTGACAATAGAAAACTAATACAAGAGTTAAGGAGAAAGTAAAACATTTTTTATACCCATATCTCTATCACAAAGGGGAAAACACACTAGACTGAGATGGCTATATATTTCAATAGAAGATTAGAAAGTTAGTAGACATTGCTGATTGCTTACTTAGCAGACAATACTTACCTTATCTTTCATTAATAGCACCCTGATTTTTTATGTATTTTAGAGAAAGCTAACCCTTCTCTGGTAAGTTCAATTCTATATTCCTTGCTACAGTGAATCATTCAGGAATCCAAACTTAACAGAGTAAATGCATATAATTTTCCAACTTACGACATTGGCTCATTAGTGACCTAGTTTGGACCAATACAAGGCAAGGAAACTGTCTTAGTTATCTATTGCTGTATTACAAACTACCCTAAAACTTAATGGGTTAACTGGGCTCAGCAGGCAGATTCTTTTGCTCCATATGGTGTAGCAGAAATATTCATGTGGCTAAATTCAGCTGGGAGTTTGGCAGGAGGTGGAATGTTTGAGATTAGTTCTTATTCTTTGTGGTCTTTCTATACATGATTTCTCTTCATTCAGTAGTCTAGATTGAGTTTCTTTACAGCATGGTGGCTGGCTTCCAACAGGGAACATCCCAAGAGGACACACCCTTGTATAAATATGCCTTTGCTTACAGTATGCTTGCTAGTGGCCTACTGGCCAAAGCTAGTCATATGTCCAAGCCCAGAATCAATGAGGGAAGGGACTACACAAGAGCATGAATACCAGGGATACTCTGCACCACAGGAATGCTTACTAGAGACTTATGGGAAAAAACTTTCCTCATCTTAAGAAACTTTGGAAGAGGTGTTCTTTCTTTCTCTATTTAATATGTATGCAAATGTGAAGCCTGGATCTGCTTCAGTCATTTTTTCGCAATGATGAAAGTCAGGCTAAGGAAAAAAAATCAACACAGAGAGTAGGATACAGATGGAGCAATCACTTGATGGCACCCAACAACAACAATAGCAACTATAAAGTAATTTAACTCCATTCCTACAAGTTTAATATACAAAAGTTACCTTCTGAGTTTTGATAAGAGTGCTAAGTCCATTCAATGGGAAAATAGTAGTCTCTTTAATAAATGGTGCTGGGACAACTGAATTTCCAAAAGCAGAATCATGAAATAGGACCCATACCTCACGCCATATATGAAAATTAACTCAGAATGAATCAAGAACCTAAATGGTTACGTGACTCAAGTGTCTCATGACCTCCTCAGCACCAAAGGAATTGTTCATTGGTTGCTGTGATTTTACCCAGGGTCCTTCTCCCCCTTCCACTTCCACCCCCACCCCCATTTTTCTGTATTATTGCATCTGTGTCGTGCGGTCATTTCTGCTCATCTACAGGTATTAAACTTGTGTACTTCCACATAAGAAATAATAAAAATAGAGGAAGACCCTCAATGAGATGAACTGACGGATGGATACACAAAATATGGTACATACATACCTTGGAATATTGCTGAGGCATAAAGAGAAATTAAGTCCTATACATGTGTCTTAGTCATCTAGTGCTGCTATAACAGAAATACTACAAGTGGATGGTTTTAACGAAGAGAAGTTTATTTCCTCACAGTCAAAGTAGGCTAAAAGTCCAGATTCAGGGCGTCAGCTCCAGGGGAAGGCTTTTTCTCTCTGTCAGCCTTCTTCTCTTCGGTGTTCCCCTGGACTAGGAGCTTCTCTGCGCAGGGACCCTGGTCCAAAGGAAGTGCTCTGCTCCCGGCACTGCTGTCTTGATGGTATAAGGTCGCCAACTCTCTGCTTGCTTCCCTTTCCTTTTATCTCAGGGTAAAGGTGGTGTTACAATCCCACCCTAATCCTCTTTAACATAAAATTACAATCACAAAATGGAGGCCAACCACACAATTCTGGGAATCATGGCCCCGGCAAATTGATACACACATTTTTTGGGGGGACATAATTCAAACCATGACAACATGCTACAACATGGATGAACCTTTAAAATATTATGCTGAGTGAAATAAGTCAAAAAAGGACAAATACTGTATGATCCCACTTATATGAAATATCTGGAATAGGCAAATGTATAGAGACCAATGTTCATTAGTGGTTGTTAGGGATAGGGCAGAGGCGGAAAGAGGGAGTCATTGTTTAGGGGGTACCAAGTTTCTGTTAAGGGTATTAGAAAAATTTGGGAACAGATAGTGGTGATGGTTGTACAACATGATGAACATAATTAATGTCACTGAATTGTACACATAACAATGTTGAAATGGCAAATGTTTTGTTATATATACATATATGTGTATATACATATATATATACCACAATAAAAGAAGATGTCTGCATTGACAGAATATAACTTAAAATTTCATAATAAAACAAATCATAAGAACTATGATGGAAATGTAGAAAATTGAATGATTAAAAAATTATGAACTGAACAAAACAACTAAAATGTCAACAGGGTATGCTTGTGAGAGCAAATTAGTGATATTGCTAAGAGGTGCAGCTATATATTAAGTGAAAACAAAAATTGCCTGGGCAGCAAAACCTTCTAGAGATAGCATATAATAGAGCCTATTTTGCATCCAGGAGAAGTTATATGTCCTGAAGAGAAGTATTTACAAATGTTAAGTTTACTGAACATATTATTCAGCATGTTGAAGATTTGCCTTAGAACAGACAGTATAAGCAGAATGACAGATCAAATAACTTATGACATTTTTTATTGTAGCTGAGCAAATATATAAACACAGGCACACACACACACACATTAAAAAAAGAAAAAGAAAAAAATTATCCAGTTAGGGGCATTGATGATACATTTGATATGACCTAAAAATGTTTGGACATGATGCCAATGACAGGCAAATCATAGGAAATAACTTCTTTTGTATGTTAAAAATATCTTGGAAAGCTTAATGCATTGATGATTTCAAAAAATTATTTTAAAATGATTTTAAAAACATAGATCAAATGAGTAGAAGAGTACTCAATAGAGATGAGCTACAAAAAATCCACAGCAAACAACATAGTTACAGGTGACTATTGAAAAGCAATCTCACTATTACCACTAGTATTCAAAATGGTTCTAGAGGTCTTAGCCAGTGGAACAATGTCTGGAAACAAAAGAAAATTATTTGCAGGCAATACAGTAGCCTATGTATAAAATCCAAGAGAATCGAAAGAAACTGTATTATAACTACATTATAAGTGAGTTTATCACAGTTTCTGAGTAGATCAACAGTAAAAAAATCAGTACTCTAGGAATAATTAATTGGAAAATATAAAAACAAGGATTCTGTTCAAAATAGTAACCAAAACTATAAGACATCTAGGAACAAAGACATGTGAGATCTTCACAAAGAAAATTACAAGATGATATTGAAGAAAAATTTAAAAGACCCAAATAAATGGGGAATGATACTATGTTTATTTATAGAAAGGCACAATATTGAAAGTTGTTCCTTCTCTCCAAATTAATATATAAATTTAATGGAATCTAAATCAAAATTCCAAAGAATTGTGGAACTAGACAAATTAATTCTAAAAGGCATACACAATAGTAAAGATTGAAGAATAGCCTAGACAATTCTGAAAAAATGGAAGAAGGAAGCAGCCTTAGATTCCAAGTATCATGCCTTTACTACAAAGCAATAGTAATTACAATGGTTGCAGCAGTACATCCACAGGGAACTGCCAGAAATTCCAGCTGGCTTCAGAAGAGGACGTGGAACTGATGTCAGATGGATCCTGGCGGAAAGCAGAGAATACTAAAAAGATGTTTACCTGTGTTTTATTGACTATGCAAAGACATTCGACTGCGTGGATCATAACAAATCATGGATAACATTGTGAAGAATGGGAATTCCAGAACACTTAATTGTGCTCATGAGGAACCTGTACATAGACAAAGAGGCAGTCATTCGAACAGGACAAGGAGATACTATGTAGTTTAAAGTCAAGAAAGGTATGCGTCAGGGTTGTATCCTTTCACCATACTTATTCAATCTGTATGCTGAGCAAATAATCCAAGACTATACGAAGAAGAATGGAGCATCAGGTTTGGAGGAAGAATCATTAACAACCTGCGTGTGATATGTAGATGACACAAACTTGCTTGTTGAAAGTGAAGAGGACTTGAAGCCCTTACTGATGAAGATCAAAGACCACAGCCAGTATGGATTACACCTCAACATAAAGAAAACAAAAATCCTCACAACTGGACCAATAAGCAACATCATGATAAACGGAGAAAAGATTGAAGTTGTCAAGGATTTCATTTTACTTGGATCCACAATCAACACCCATGGAAGCAGCAGTCGAGAAATCAAAAGACGCATTGCGATGGGCAAATCTGCTGCAAAAGACCTCTTTAAAAGTGTTAAAAAGAAAGATGTTACCTTGAGGACTAAGGTGAGCCTGACACAAGCCATAGTGTTTTCAATCGCCTTATATGCATGCTAAAGATGGACGATGAATAAGGAAGACTGAAGAAGAATTGATGCCTTTGAATTATTGTGTTGGTGATGAATATTGAATATATCATGTACTGCCAGAGGAACAAACAAATCTGCCTTGGAAGAAGTACAGCCAGGATGCTCCTTAGAAGCAAGGATGATGAGACTTCGTCTCACTTACTTTGGACGTGTTATCAGGAGGGACCAGTCCCCGGAGAAGGACATCATGCTTGGTAAAGTAGAGGGTCAGCAAAAAAGAGGAAGATCATCAACGAGATGGATTGACACAGTGGCTGCAACAGTGGGCTCAAGCATAATGATTGTGAGGATGGCGTGGGACCGGGCAGTATTTCGTTCTGTTGTACATAGGGTTGCTATGAGTTGGAACCGAGTTGACAGCACCCAGCAACAACAACAACAAGCGTTGGTATGTACACAACTGGAATAGAATAGAGAGCTCAAAAACAGACCCAGACCCAGGCATGTATGTGAACTTGGCATGTGATAAAAATGACATTCTAAATAAGTGGACTAAATAGCATCAGACTTTTCAACTAGAAAAGCAGATCCTTATGCTTCAAGCCACAGACCAAAATAAACTGGAATTGAATTGAACTAAAGGCCTAAACATAAAGAAAAAAAGCTTAAAAACTGTACAAGAAAACCAAGGAGAATCTTTATGACTTTAGAGTACAACTCACTAAAAAGCTGTTACATCAAAAACTAAGACATCTCTACAACAAAAGATTAAAAAAAATTGAAAGAAAAAGACTGGGGAAATTATTTACAACATACATTACAGACAAAATACTAGTATCCGGATCCCTCCCGCTCCCAGTGCCCCAAACGGCAGACCATTCATCAAGGATTTTGTATCCAAGGCCCAAGAGTTTGTTACTCAAGATGATGAATGCCAACACGGATGCAGTTGATGCTGAAAATCAGGTGGAACTGGAGGAAAAAACAGAATTTATTAATCAAGTGTTAGAACTCCAACACACACTTGAAGATCTCTCTGCAAGAGTTGATGCAGTTAAGGAAGAAAATCTGAAGCTAAAATCAAAAAACCAAGTTCTTGGACAATATGTGGAAAACCTCATGTCAGCTTTTAGTGTTTTTCAAACAACTGACACAAAAAGCAAAAGAAAATAAGAGGTTAATATCCTCTATGTTTTATGGAATTACTGCTTTTTTTCTTCTTCTTCTTTAAAACTTGAATAGATTCCAAAAGTTACAGTACCGTTGTGGCTTCACTGAATATTAAGATAATGGCAGATCTAGGCAAAATTAAGAGCATAATGGGAGACTTCTATGAGTTTGTGTATTATCTTAGTCTATGAAAATGTGCAAAAATATTGTACAGGCCTTAGAATTGCATATATTTATGAAAACTTGAAAATGAATGCTTTATCAAATTTTCTTTGATTTTTAGGTTTAGCAGTGTCTTTTATTACAGGCATAGTAAAAGATGATACAAGAAAAATAACTACCATGTTGTGAAAAAGTGACCAAAATCATGTACTGAATGCACAGCTTTATGTGTATCCTGTCCACCATCTTGTGCCTCTTTTCCATTTGCCTCTTCATTCCTATTTCCCTTCCCCTTAGGAAGAAAAAAGTTGGTTCCACGTTTGTAAAAGTAATTTTAATAGTTAATCATTTATGAGAGTAACCTGAACTCATTGTTGAAACTTAATCAAACCAACTCTCTCAGCTAGGGCCTGTTATTTGTTATATGTAGTAATTAGATAGGCCTGTTGGTTTTTCTTTTAATAAATTGAGAACAGAGACTACAAAAACGAAGATTGTTCCTTGAAACTATGAATTTTCAAATTGGGGAGATTCGTTGTTCAATACTTCCTCCTGCACAAAATGACCAACTTGGTATCTGAAAAAAAGTGAGCTCTGGTTGTGTGTGTTTAAAATAGAAAATCTTGGAGAAAACAGAAATAGGATGGGAAAAATACTTGGTAAGCAGTAGTAACCAACTCCAAATGTTTTTGTTCCAAATTTGTGTTGTCATCTTCACAGATTAGGTTTTTTGAGTTAACATATATGAAGGTAGATTAAATCTGACTATCTTAATATAAACCAAATCTGGAAGAGAAAGAGTTTGGTCTCTTAAGGTTTATTTACAGCACCCAGAAGATCATCTTTGCAAAAACCCTTAAGAGTTTATTAATATCAGAATCATGAAAATAGGATAGATTTTCATGTGTGCTAATTGATAATCTTCCTCAGTAGTTTATCTCACCACTTCTCCCAGAATTTTCTGTAAATCCAACTATTTGTAGAGTTTTACTAAATGGAAAATTCAGTTGTAAGTTCCATTTAAAAAGGGAATCTAGCGGAAGTAGTGTTAAAATGTTAATTATAGTAGGAAGAGAGATCCACTAAATACAGTTTATGGTTATTAGATCTGGGCTACTTTTAATCATGGAATAATCTTATGGTTGTATTGGTGTAAGTTAGATTTGTTAAATGACTTTAGCTGTCTGAATACATAATAGTCATACTGCAAATATTCTGCATCCCTCTTGTGACCTAATTTACAAACATTTAAAAATCGTGTTGCAATTCTGCTTTGCTGTTTAATAAAAAGCCATTTCAGGAAGGAAAAAAAAAGCTAGTATCCAGAATATATAACCAAACCCGTTGCTGTGGACTCAATTCCCACTCATAGCGACCCTATAAGACAGAGTAGAACGGCCTCATAGGGTTTCCAAGGCTGTAAATCTTTATGGAAGCAGACTGCCACATCTTTCTCCCAAAGAGTGGCTGGTGGGTCCCAACAGCTGACTTTTTAGTTGGCAACAGAGCACTTAACCACTGCGCCCCCAGGGCTCCTTAGATATAAAGAACTCCTATAAATAACAAGAAAATAAAAACTCAAAAAATAGAATAATGACTTGAGCAGACATTTCACAGAAAAGGAAACATGGCAAATCACATGGAAAAAAAAAAAAGCTTAACTTCACTAGTAATTATGGAAATGCAACTACAAGATACAAATCTATCACATTGGCAACAACTGAAAAGTCTTATTAAGTATTGACAAGGGTTGTGCGGATGGTGCAGGACCAGGCAGTGTTTCGTTCTGTTGTACATGGGTTCACTATTGGTTGGAATCAACTGGACGTCACCTAACAACAACAACATTCTTAATTACCATTGAAAGAGTGAGTGAAGAATAACAAATTGGATTTACAAAATGCAGCACTGAAAATGAAATTTGACTACATTGAACAACCAGAATGCTACAGATACCTTTGGAGAAGTTGCCCTAGACCATTGTGCAAAGATAGAATACGTGTTTGGAAGCACCTACATTTGTGAACAGCTGTTTCTTCAAGACAAAACTGAATCGAACTATATATTGCTCCCAGTTTAAAAATCAAGGCCAGATTCTTTACTGCACATTACAAAGAGAAATATAAGACTTTGACTTTGACCTCTTAGGGCTGAAGAGAAGATGTTTGATTCCACACGAAAGGAGTAAAGAACTGCAAAAGACAAATTTAAAAATATTTCCATTGGTTTTAAATTTTCAAATTTAAAATATAATCTCCAATATTACGCATATATAGTAAATTATTACTTGGTGACATCAGAGCTCAGTTAGTTCTGTTTCTAGCAACTGATTTTCGTAACACCATTTACATCACCTGCCTGTTCCCTGTGGGCATAGTTTTCACTCCTGCCATAGACCTTAGCTGTTCTGGGATCTCACTTTGTCTCTGTCTCTGATTATGCCTCTACCCAGTGACATACCAAAGGAAGTGGTGGGAGTGGTTTGCCCTGGGTTCAGGCAATGAGGGTGTGCATTGTCTGTAGAGATTAAAGACAATAATAAAACTGCCTAAATGTTGGTCTGCTTTTTTTTTTTTTCTGTTTGATTGTATGAAATCAATCTCTATTTTTGTAGAGCAGCTTTAGGTTTACAGAAAAAATTGTGCAGAAAGTACAGAGTTCTCATATACCCCCTCCCCTCTGCACATTTTTCTCATATTATTAACATCTTGCATTCCTATGGTTCACCTTCATTTTTAATTAAAATTTTTATTGAGATAATTGTAGGTTCATATGCAGTTATAGGAAATAATACAGAGAGATCTCATGTGCACTTTACGCAGTTACCCCCAATGGTAATATTTTGCAAAACTACAGCACAATATCACAACCAGGATATTGAAATTGATAAAATCCACTGATCTTATTCTGATTTCTCCAATTTTACTTGCCCTCCTCTGTGTGTGTATTTAGTTTCTACACAATTTTATCACATGTGTAGGTTTGTGTATCCACCACCACAGCCAAGATACTTAACAGTCCCAACACCACAAGAATTCCTTCTGTTGATATTTTATAACCACATCCTCCTCCATTGCCCATCCCCCTCTCCCACCATCTCTAACCCCTAAACACCCGTAAGCTTTTCTCTATTTTTAAAGTCTGTTCTCCATTTTAAAAATATTTCTTAGATGGAATCACACAGTATGAAACCTTTTGGGACTGGCTTTTTTACTCAGCATAATTCCCTGATGATTCATGCAAGCTGTTTCCTGTATCAATAGTTTGTTCCTTTTTTTGCTGAGTAGTATTCCACGTATTACCACAGTTCGTTATACCATTCACTCACTGAAAGTCATCTGAACTGTTTCTAGTTTTTGACTATTATGAATAAAGCTGCTATGAATATTCGTGTACAGGTTGTTGGTCTGTTTTTTTTTTCCAATCTTAAGAGCATTTTATTTTATCAGTAATGTATAGAATCATCCTTTAATAAAATATTTAAGCTAAATAAAAAGGGAGTCCCTGGGTGGCACAAATGGTTAAGTGTTCGGCACCTCAGAAGAAAGGCCTGGCAATCTTCCAAAAGGTCATAGCCCTGAAGACCCCATAGAGCAGCTCCACCCTGACATATGGGGTTGCCACAAATTGGGAACCCACTCCACTGCAACTAACAACAACAAAGCTAAATAAAGACCTTGGATGTGTTTCTACCCAATTCCACCACCATATACGGGAAAGTGAGGCCCAGGGAGGTGCAAGCACTTGCCTGAGGGCCCAGGGAAGCCATATACATAGCCACCCTGACAGCTGTGTTGGTCTGTTTTTTATTATCACCTTGTGCTAGCTATGCTGTCTACCAGTGTAGACCATTCCCATCAACCTGCCCCTGGCTTAGTACACTACTCGCTCTGCCACAATTGCTGCTGGCCACCATTATGGACACTGCTGCTGGTGTTGCTGGTATTGGTGATTGGACAGTCCTCCTTGGCCTGGAGGGTGGGGGAGAGAGGAGAGAGCAGCTGTGGTAACAGTTCTGCCATTAACAATACCCAGGTGTTTCTGCTTCTCTCTGATCCCTTCTCCTTCTGTTGACTGAATAACCCAGATTGAAATATCTCAAGTTAGAAGCTGGCATACATAAAACAGATGAAGCGTTGAATAAAATAAAAATGTATGTATTTTAGGAGTGGGTGGGCACAGTGAAAGTTGAGTATATATTATTGCTTAAGCCCAGGCATCTGGTCAGGAGGAACTGCAAAGACACTTCTCTACATGGTGTTCATGTTTTAAGGATCCCAGAGTGGGGTGGTTGCCCGTGTTTTGTCTCCTATAGGAAAGAATGATTCCATCCCAATGGTGTAACACCTGTCTGTACAGAGTCCCAGCTTCATTCCTGAGATCCTTAAAAGTGATTTTGGGAAGAGGCATTCTTCATAAAGCAAAGGCCATTTCTAGCTAGGCCTGTATTGTCAATATACCCAAGGATGATGTCGAGTGATATTAAGTGGCACCACAGTGAGAGAGTACAGGGTTTGCAACTAGATAGGGTAGGCTAGAATCTTCTGGACCATGGCGGTTAATGCATATTAATGATGGCCATCTAAATCTCATAAGGGCTGAATGTTTAAGATTCCTTTACAGGGTTATTTCATAAGTGTGTTAAGGTCAATCTTATCAAATCACTAGATACTGAAACTGTGAACCTCTTTAGTCACAAATATAGGCCCACTTTCCAGATTATAAAACAAATTCTCCTTGGATAGATTCTAGCACACGGGGTGAAATTTTTATCTTTCAAACTTTGTTTTGGTATCTGCTATGAGAAAGACCTAATTTATTTGCTATAAAGAATCACAGATTTTTTCTCCCACTTTTTAAAAACTGTGATCAAGAATAGAGAATTTTTTAACTCAGACTTTGAAAATATAATCCTAAGTATCCAAAGGTAACTTTAAAAATGTGATATGGTTGCACAACATGATTGATGTAATTGGTGTCACTGAACTGTACATGTGAAAAATGTTAAATCGCAACTGTTATATATATTTTTATAACAATTACAAAATAAAAAAGGGATGATGAATGTAGTGGTGAAATACATTTGATGACTCATAATTAGATAACATCCAACCTGGAAAAAAGAGCAGAAAGGTACTTTTTACTAGAGAAAAATGTAACGAGATGTTACCATCATTTAGGGTAGAATACCGGTACTTTACAAACAAATTACAGCTTTACAAAAATGCTAGTTAGTACTTACATTTGAATACCCTAATTTCACATACTTAAAGCCCTTAATTAAACGAAAAAAACAGCAACAACTCAATTCTAAGTTGACAAGTAGAACAAAGTTCCTTACCAAAAATAATCATTAGAAGCCAATAGTTAACATATTTTTACACTAATTATTTTTATAAAAATTTATGTTAAAATCATAAAAGGCATAAACTGGAAGCTATTGGTAATTATTTTACCATGGTGAATACTGAGTACGTGTTGCTATTTTTATTGGTATTTTTTCTGTACAATCTATGTGGTCCCATATTAATTTATCTTTCCCATTCCTCCTCTTCAGAATTTCTTAAAGTTTAATGGCATTTCTTTAACTATTTAATGATAATCCAGAAGCAAGAGTACAGCACAAGCAGATAATCTTTATTATATTTTCACTAGGAACAGAGCAGATAGCAGGTTCACGAGGTATGTTTTAATGATTTTTTAAAATCAGGCTTCAGTAACAATAATCAAAAATGATGTATAAAAAGAGCTATACCACAATAATCAAAAATGGGCCTTAACTACACAGATATTTTGGTCACTAATAAAATCTTCAAGGGCACAAAAGCCAGCAGCATAAAGTAACATAAAGGTAATGGCTATGAGAATTTTTGACATGTCAAAAACATAGATCACTGCATTAAGCCGAATCCTTGTATTTTCTAAATATTCTTCTTAAACACAGAACACTTATTGTTATTCGGCCAAACATCAAACATGCACAGAGTATTCTTAGAAGGATACTCCCTTAATATTGTCAATACTAATACTAAGCTTTTCTTTTTCCTCAAAAAATTCCAATGAATCATGATTTCACTATATGTATTAGTATTAGTGGTATGCAAAATTGATTTTGTTTTCAAGGTCAAATAGCAGATTGGCTTCGCATTTGGTGGTCAGCTGTGTGTACCATAATTTTTCACCTTTTATTTTCTTAATAAATTTTATATTTCATAAGCCCTGAGTTATTAGATAACTTGCTAGTGACTGTATACTTTTAATTTATACTTCACTCCATCCAATTTGAACCCCTCATAACAAGTATTTAAAATTATTTACAGATGGTTGTAACTGAAGCAATGATGTAATTCACTGCTAGGATAGTTAGATTTCTAATAAGGCCTGTAACTAACAGTTGCATATTTTATGCACTTTTAACTTGCTAGTAACAATCCTTAAAATGACATCTATAATTCTCTGGCAATAATAAGTGCTTTTCATTTTGCTTACTTCTACATGGACAACCAGATTCACTTTTCCTCTCTTGTAAAACAACTCTTTTTTTATCTTTCCCAAATGTAAGTGCTACAGTTTTCCAACTAAACAGGTGCCAAACTGAACCGAGAACCTGACCAGCATATTGATGTCTGTGATGCCTAGCAGAGAAATATGCCCATAATAGGAATTCAATAAATGTTTGTTCCACATGAAATGAATGAGCTGCAAGGCAATTGTTTGAGTCATATGCTGTTCACCATACACTGTAACTAATTTTGTTTAACTACGGAATTCAGGTCACCAGATTTAATTCACACTCAAATGTAAATCCAATTCATTTGAAATGAAAAAAAAAATTGATTTAACAATTCTCATAAAAGGTAAACAAGTTAATCATAGTTGCTACGGTATTAGTACCAACCAACACCAAACCCGTTGCCGTCGATTCCGACTCATAGTGACCCTATAGGAAAGCATAGAACTGCCCCGTAGGGTTTTCAAGAAGGGCCTGGTGGATTCAAACTGCTGACCTTTTGGTTAGCACCCACAGCACTTAACCACTATGCCACCAGGGTTTCCGTAATAGTAGTAGACAGAAAAAAAAAAAAAGACAATTACTTTCCACTAAATTTTATGTACAACTAAGTGAGGGGGGGGGAGAAAAAAACTTAAGTGTTAACTAATTCTTATTGTCTCCACATTTATCCTCGTAGCTTTTTGACCATCTGTTTATCCCTGTTAGCGTCTCTAGAGAGAGGAGTTTTATTGTTTAAATGGATTCCTCCATTTCCTTAGGTACATATAATTAGTGAAAAACTGGTATAAATATAAGATAACATTTTCATATTATGCCATATTTCTGCATTCATTTTTGCTAACATTCAGTTTTTCCTATTTTAATGATCCTGTACAGAATATGAAATAATCTGCCAACCTACTATGAGATGCTTGCTTATAATATTCAGTTTTCGTTGATAGCTTTGAAGCATATTGCACACGTCTCATCTAGAGCATTAATAAGTAACTACTACTCTTTTTAGAAAGGATACACTGGAAAATTCTTAAGTTAATGGCTTTGGCCTAACGTTTTTAGTCAGTTACAGGACAATAGCAATGGCGAAAACACTGGCGATACAGTTCATGGTTCGGTTCTCCCATCTTACAGTGCAGGTTCCTGAAAACACATGAAAACAGAACTTTCAAATACCAGCAAAACATCAAAATGGCCAAGACATATATACACAGTTTTCAATAGGTTTTACTATCCTACTTCCTTCAGTCAGTTAAATCTTCACATTTCCTATTTGTCTGAAGGCACACTTGTCACTAGGTACAAAGCAAGTGTCTTGATAAAGTTCTTTTCAGAATTTAACAAGAGATAAATCAGCATTTGATAAAAAGTGCACTGTCTGACATTGCTAGAAGTTGGATTTTGTTTGAAATCAGTTTTAAGATCTCTTACCATCGGATGTGGTATCCCAAAAGCATGAGCTGGCTGTGTGAAAGCCATATGCACTCTTCTGCACCACTGCACAGGTCACTAAAAATAAAGCCATAGAGTCAGAACACATACAAACAAAGCAAAAGATAGCCAGTGTCTCAGTTCAGAGCTCTGAAATCTGTAAAAATAACCAAAAACAAAACATTCAGCAAAAAGATTGAAAAAAATAACTCTATCATTTTGATTATCCACTATCATGGTTTTGATCCCACTGGATCCAGTCTGTTTGTTGCCCATTGCCATAACCACTGGTGATTATATGGCAGTAAATTCCTGTGCCAAATTGTGTGCTTTGTCCTGTGGGCATAATACAGACACAGATGAAAAAAAATATTCACCTTTATAAACAATTATGGAGTGAAACTTCACATTCCTACAAGTAAGGAGGCATGGGGCAACTGAAAGACAGCAGAGCTGAGGGGGTTTCAGTGGAAAGAGATAACTAATACAAACGTAAAGGGTGATGCTACCCAGGACAAGCAGATGGTTGGCAGTGGTTCAGACTGCTTCGGAGTAGTGAAAGGTCTCTATTTTTTAGGTAGTATCATATATTATTTTTGGATCAATAAGTCCTATTAATATCCTATTAATATCCAATTTAAGTGTATACCATTCATATATACTCTCTAAATTAAGAAAAATTCACAAAGGTGAATAAATTAGTGAGGAAGAAAACTGATACTTACCAATATATTTATAAGCTTTTCCCAACTTAACCAAATGGGCCAAGGATTGTTCCACTATGCTTGCAGTCCATTGGTTGATATTGTTTTGATTATAATCTTCACCACCCAAGACTCCATCTATACACTAAAAGAGCAGACAGTAGTTAAAATAGCCCAAAGGGTAAGTTTTACATAAATAGCAAAAAATTATTCAAGATATCAAATATATTTATAACCCAGTAAGACATCTTGAGAAATATGCATTTGGTAAATACTTATTATGCAGGGTCTCTAATTGCTTAACAGCTTTCAAAGTGTTTCCACGTGCATTATCTCACTCTATCAGGCACTATGGGGCGTATACAGATAAATATGACATGGCCTCTGTTGTAAAGAACCTAACAATCTAACAGAGAGGTTAATAAAAGAACTCTAATATCCATAACACAAGGAAGACTAATCGAGGGTAATAACTTAGGTCATAAAAAGATTAGAGCGGGGAGAGATTAAAAGAGGGCAATACCAACTGGTTAAAGAACGACTTTGAAACAACTAGAAACCAGGGCTTTGAACAGCCTCCTTCCATTCAAACCCATGCTGATAATTTGCATTTCTAACAAGTTCCCAGGCAATGCTGACGCTGCTGGTTAGGGACCAATTCTGGGAACCACTAGAACAGCAGTGGTTCTCAAAATTTATTATACATAAGAACCACCTGGGGATCTTGTTAAACTGTAGATTCTGATTCAGTATATCTGGGAGTGGAAATGCAAATTCTCAGCAGGGGTTGAACTAGAATGAACCAGTTCAAAGCTCTGCTATAAACATAGGATGGGGCTAATTAAAAAATATACTTCTCATACATAAAAATTATATCCTCATTTATAATATGTAATTGCTTAGCTACAAAACAACTAGCACATGTGCCACTGAAAGTAAATGATCAACAAACACCATTTTTCAGGTGCTCTAGAAAAGAGAAAGTTAAATAATTTTCCATACTGCTTATTTGCATCCACTACTGACACCCGATAAGAGCACTGGCTTTAGTATCACAGTTCTAAGTTTTAAGGCCAGTTCTACCACCTACTTATTGTGTGATCTTTAGCAAGTGACTTAAACTCTCCAAGCCCCTATTTCCCTAATACTTAAAATAGGAATAACAGCATCATCAGGTTGTGTGAGGATGAAATGAGATAATGAATGCACTCAGCATAGTGACTGGCACAGAGTAAGCACTTAAATAATGTTAAAAAACCCGTTGCCATAGAGTCAACTCCAACTCATAGCGACCCAGTATGACAGAGTAGAACTACCCCATAGGGTTTCCAAGGAGTGGCTGGTGGATTCAAATTGCTGACCTTTTGTTTAGCAGCCAAGCTTTTAACCACTGTGCCAATGTTAGACATTATTATTGCTGATGCTATTGTTAGTTTATATTCAAGTAATAGAGCCTGAATAATAAAGCAATTCATTTATAGAATCCAGCTTAAAGTGTGTGCACACACATACAGCTTTCATTTACTTCAGTTAGATTGTGGTAAAGATTTATAGGAGCCCAGGTGGCACAATGGTTAAGTGTTCAGCTGCTAACTAATAGGTTGATGGTTTGAACTCACCCAGGGCCTCTGCCAGAGAAAGACCTGGCGATCTCCTTTCCTAAAGATTACAGTCAAGAAAACACTATGGGACTCTGTCACATGGGGCTGCTATCGGTTGAAAGTCAACTTTATGGCACCTAATGACAACAGACTGCCTTTCCCCGATGAGAAAGTAAGAACACTCATTTTTTTTTCAGGTTATCTAAAAGGACCACTCCAAGTTCTGCTCTAAACAATGGTAGACACCATTTTCGGGGGGAGTCCTACTGTAAATAAATCCATTGCTGTCATCAAGTTGATTCTGACTCATGGCAACCCCCTGTGACAGAATAGAATTGCCCCAGAGGGTTTCCTAGGTTGTAATCTTTATTGGAAGGAGCCTTGGTGGCACAGTGGTTAAGCGCTCAGCTGCTAACCGAAAGGTTCAAGCCACTCCACAGGAGAAAGATGTGGCAGTCTGTTTTTGTAAAGATTACAGCCTTGGAAACCCTATGGGGTAGTTCTACTCTGTCCTATAGGGCAGCTACAAGTCAGAAGTGACTAGACGGCAATGGGTTTGTTTTTGTTTGTTTGTTTAATCTTTACCGAAGCAGGTCGCCAGGTCGTTCTCCCATGGAGCCACTAGGTGGGTTTGAACCACCAGCCTTTAGGTTAGTAGTCGAGGCCAAACCATTTACACTACCTAGGGACCTACTATTAATCAACATTAGCTTTCTTAATTACCATTAACCAGGAGGCCCATTAGACAATGAGATCTTTAAACTGCACTGTATTCCCAGAGCCCAGCTCAGGACCTGGCAATGTTGCAGATAACTCAATTAACATTTGTTGTTGGAATAATATTGCCTTTGATATACTGCCTGGGATCCTAAATCAGATATACTTTATACTAACTTTCAAATTAATTCCATTTGTAACTCATTCTTCTTTGAAGATTTTTTTTGGGTAAATTCTATTACTGATAATAAATAAAATATATCACATCACTGATAAGTGAGTGACTCTAAGACTTTAGCGGTAAAGTATAGGGGGTCAGAGTGAGGAATCAAAGAAAATAAGAATGCCAGCAAGAGATAAGGAAAACAGAAATAACTGCTGAAATTGAGGTAATCATCTAGGAAGTGCTGAAATATTTTAATATAGCCCTCTCTCTCAAGCATTTCCCATGAAATGCCTCAAAGGTAGAAGAGAGTTGCCTCATGGGAAGAGAGAAGAGGATTGATGTGTAGCTAAAGTAACCTGTAGCATCCCTGAGATTTCTTTAAGGTCTCATATTTCATATAAAAATTCACATGGAGTTTGCTTTTGACTCCATAATGTATCAGAGTTTGTTTTTATTTAAAAATATTTTCAGTTAAATGATGTACATTACTTAACTCACTCTCCCAAATATTTAGGTAAAACTGATGCTCTAAATGTATCCAGTGGCTTCTAGCACCACCTAGCCACTGCCGAGTTTATATATACCAGTTTAAGATTTAAGAAGCACGGATCTTTTAAGTTAAAAAAAAAAAAATAAAGGTAACAAACGTACATGGTTTTAAAACTCAAACGGGATAGAAGGGGTTACAATGAAAAGCAAGAATGCCTTCCCACCCTTTCCCACCCCCAGTCCTATTCACCAGAGGAAAACACTTTTAGTATTGCACCTGTTTGTTTTTATTTCTTCTAAGGGTTACTTACATATCTCCAAATATATCACTGTTTCTCGTCAATTAAAGACAACATCCACAGAGCTCCTGCTATGATAGATGAAAACGTAGTTCCCTCAGACCACCTGCCATCTTCCTCCTCCCCTTCTCTCCATACAGTGAATTCACTATTTTTCGTTCCATGTATTTACACTGTTAAGAGCATTTTTCCCCATTCCTGATATTTTCTTCCCCACGTAGGATTTTTCCTTAACATTCCTGGCCTCTTGTCCTAACCGTTATTCCTCCCCATGGAGGTGTAGTGAGTTACCTCACTGGTAGGTGACAATCATTATTCCATCATTCCCACCTAGGAGAGCTAATCTCCCAAAGTTCTTAGACTTGGGCGTTTGGTTTCTCTGTCCCTCTCCACCCAGATCAGTGAAGGGCACCAGCCTGGGCTAGTGTTTCTGTTGACTCACTTTCCCTGGGAGGTCTCTTCCAAAGCCTGAAATGAGTGGGTAGGGAGTTAGTAAACTAAGCTACAATCTCCATAATGAAAGTGATATTTTGTTCTCTTTCTAGTGACTCTTTCGTCTTTTCACCTGGGTCAGAACTTGGGTAAAGAAGAAGGTACTATTTAAAAGGCCCCTTAAGGACCCCAGCATTCTTTCCTTCAAGTTCCACTGACCAAGAACAGTCTCTCTTGACTTCCCACTTTGTACAATGAGGTTATTATCACTCTGTCCCTTCCCTTTACTTCCCCTCCGAGTTCCCTCATTTGTACTTTTACGTTGTCAAGGTATTGACAACATTTGCATTCTGTTATAACAAATATTCCTGGGAAATACAGTTTTAATACATGATTTTGAGCTATTAGAATGTGGCAGGATTTTCAGGTACCCATCTAGCCCTCTCAGACTTCAAGCTGATCCTAGTTGTATAAGACCAGGCCTGAGTGAGCTCTGGGTTAGTTCCTGCCGCATTCAGGCAGGTGTGGCATTGTTTCCACATGGACTGATGATGTGCACAATGCCCAGGGGGCATATCCAATTTACCCCAGACGAAAGGCAGTTAGGGTCTACTAGGATATAGGTCCCAATAGCCAGACTCACAATACAAGCCTGCTACAATACAAAATGGGCCAGATCATTTTGCTTTAGGATTTCATAGAATTAAAAATGACTCAGGACTAAGTGTTCATAAATATCTTATCCTTTTTCACAGTATAGTATATATGTGATATTACTAGAATAATTAAAGTTCCGCTGCTAGAACTGATTCCCAAAGAGGAACTTTTTTTTCTATTTGCCTAACAGGAGAATCAAATTTCATGTTCCAAATATTTTTCTTAAGATTTTGATTTACTGTCATACCAGTACATCTAAAAGATGTTAATCAATTAGTGTTCCTATTATATTGGGCTTAAAAGAAAAAGCATACAATGTCCAAAGGCAGACATTTCTAGGGTCTATTATCTAGTTGATCCAATATACTTATCTATTTTATATACGTTGTTGTCGTGTGCCGTTGAGTTGATTCTGACTCATAGTGACTATATGACAGAGTAGAACTGCCCCGTATGGTTTCCTAGGCTGTAATCTTTAAGGGAGAAGATCGCCATGTCTTTTCTCCTGTGGAGCAGCTGGTGAGTCTGAATGGCCGACCTTTCGGTTAGCAGTCGAGCACTTAACCATTGCGCCACTAGGGCTCTTATATATACAGATGTATGTGTATGTATATATACATACACATACGTATATATATATATATATATATATATATATATATATATACACACACACATATATATATACATACACACACAGACCCCTGGTGGTGCAGTGGTTAAGAGCTTGGCTGCTAACCAAAATGTCGGCAGTTTGAATCCACCAGCCGCTCCCTGGAAACCCTAAGGGGCAGTTCTACTCTGCTCTGTCCTATAGAATCGCTATGAGTTGGAATCAACTCGACAGCAACTGGGTTTGTTTTTTTGGTGCATATATATGTATATATATATGATACACACACACACACAAAACAAAAACCAAATCCACTGCCATCGAGTAGATTCTGACTCATAGCGACCCTACAGGACAGAGGAGAACTGCCTCAAGGAGCAGCTAGTGGATTTGAACGGCCGACCTTTTGGTTAGCAGCTGTAGCTCTTAACCACTGTGCCACCAAGGCTCTGCATGCACACACACATGTATATGTACATATACACACACACACACACACATACTTTTATAACATTAACATTTAAAATAATATTTGGCCCTAGTTGAATCAAAGTTATTTTATTCAAAAGATATAACATCAATTTTAGAATATAGAAAACCAGTTTTCTAGGCTAAGAAAGTACTTAAACATCTTTTAGAGTAAGCCCCAAGATGCCTGACAGCATACAATAAAAATAGAGGCACCCCTGTGGAGAGTTAGTGAATAAATATTTAAAATCTTGTTGTTTTAACACTAAGGTTTCTAACTTTATATTTAAAGTCAAAATATATAACTGTTTAAAAATCTCAATCAATGAAGCATGCTTCAAGATGAACAAAATGTGCAACTCACCTCCTTAACGATATTGTGGGCTTCATCAGCATTAAAACCAACCTAAAGGGGAAAACAAAAGATAAAGCTGCTTTCAACACAAACTTCCTTTTATTTGTAGAGTTGATGATACACAGAATATCCTAAACTGGCTTAGGCAGGTGTTAGTGATAGGAGACCATAGTGATAAGGACCATCAGGCCTACCATAGCTGCCAATCTTACCCAGAACACTTTTAACAAATGCAAAACACTTTTCCCACCCACCTCCCTGGAGATTTTGATTCATTAGGTCTAGGGCAGGGCCTGAGCTACTACATTAAAAACAACAAACAAACAAAACTTTACTGGTGATTCTGATGAACATCCTAGATTGAGATCATTGCATTATAAAATTCGAGAAATAAGCAGGGAGCGGATATGAAGATTTATGTTATCAGTATACAGGAAATAGTTGCAGAGAAGTGAGAGAATGACATGGTCCATGAGAAGAGAATGCTTAATAATTTTCAATTTTGTTTTTTAACTTGTCCTAGGTAAGAATGTGACTTTCCTGAATTAAATTTTATGAACTGACTTCCTAATTCAAAATTTTTATCACTTTAGTGCTATAAAAATAGGTCTGGAAAGAGTCTTTTCCTTGGAGTGGCTTGTTAGAATCCTGAATTAAAAGCAAGTATTAATTACATCCAAGTGTCTTAGAGTACAAAACTAGGCTATGTGATAAGACTGAAATCTAAACCAAGCAAGACACTTGAGGTAACACATGATTTGCTCCCATGGAGACATTTTTATGTGTTTTATGACATCAGCATTTCTGTAAAAAAACACTACACATGTATAACTTAAAATTAGTCCAAACAAGCAAACTCTGAAAACAACAGTTTCTGGCATATATCATCTTGAGTACAGAATTACTCATTTAAGTACACCACAGAATTCCCCAATATCAAAGGTGTAACTACATATTTAGAAGTACTATGAAAAGAAGTTTCACGTTTTGGCCCTATTAAAACTATCAGTTTCCTTAAAATCAGCTCCTTATTTAGTTTCAAAACTAGCCTACAAATCAAATTAGGCCCATTTCATTTCAACTGGGAAACCAAAACCAAACCAGTTGCCATGGAAGTCGATTTAGGCACGCCATAGGATTTTCAATGGCTGATATTTTGGAAGTAGACTGACAAGCCTTTCTTCCGAGGTGCCTCTGGGAGAGTTCTAACCTCCAATCTTTCAGTTAAAATTACCTAATAATCAGGATGTACTGGATGGCTATGGCAACACATGTAATTTTATTTTTAAATATATTTAGGAGGTACTGCAGTGAAGAACCCTCCTAGGAATAGAAGACTAGAACTTGTTGGGGGTGTGCCTCTGAGGGTGAGCTAGGCTTTGAATTTCTTGGTTCCCAACTTCCCCAAGTCTCTATTTCTAAAATTACAACATTTAACCATTTACCTTCAAGTAAGTATGTAAGCTACCTGCTTCACAGAACTAATTAATTTAAATGTGGCTTTAATTTCTACAGAAGCCCACATTGAAAGATGCCACCCAATGGACCAGAAGACCCTTCCACGGATCCAATCAATACCATTTTATACTGCACTTTTATTTTTTCTGCATCATTCACCCGTGGCTTCCACTGGACAGAAAATGCCTCTGATTAATCTGCCCTTCCAAGCCTGTCACAGGTTATGCTGAGATCCAATAGGCCTCATCCTCCTAGTGCTTAAAGCAAAGCAAGGGATGCGTAGTCAGAGGCCTGGGATCAAACTGAGCATCTGTCATTCCTGGCAGTTTTAACTTTGGGCAAGTCACTAAACCGCCATTAAACTCAGAGTCCCCAACAGTAACAAGAAGATAAGATGTGACATCATGAGGTTCTGGTGAGGATTTGTAAGGCCAGAGTCAGCAAGCAAGGGTTCCTAATCCATAAAACACCTCCTTCCAGCCCACCCAGGTGAGAGCTCTCAGGATGGGAGTAGCTCTGCCACCAGCACCCTGATCCGCGGGACTGCGGCACCTGCTTTGAGACGCCAAGGGGCGGAGGAAGCAGCCGGGAAGACCGGTTCCCAAGACCCGCCTGGCAGATGGGCGGTGCCCGCCACCCCATCCCCACCCCACGCACACCAAGTCAGGCCTCCCAGCCCTTTGCCCCGGCTCCACCGCCTGCCCCTAGCGCTCCTGCCGCCCTGGCCACCCAGGCTTCCAGCCCCCGAGCCCACCCTCAGGGCCCCGCGTTCGGTGGGACCAGGACGGGCGGGGCGGATGCCCGGTTCCGAGGAGGGACCCAGGCTTGGAAGACGCCGCAGTCCAACTCTCCGGGCCGCCCCGCGCCCGCGCCCGGAGACCAGCCAGCAGAGACCCCGCGCCGGGATGGGGCGGGGGCGGGGGTCGCTCGCAGGCGGCCGAGGGGCGGTACCTCGTCGCAGTGGCGATGGTACTCCTCCATGGTGGCGCCGAATCTCCCCGGGGGCGGAGCAAGGGGCGGGCTGTGCTCTGCGGTCGCGCACTGGCCTCTGGGGAGGCCCCGCCCCTCTTCTGTCCTAGGGCCTTGCCTCACGTAGGCTTCGCCTTTGTGTCGCCACCTTCGTTTGAGAGCGCGGTTGCTCAGGGCAGTGGGAGATGTCTCCCCAGGTGGAAGGTGCCTCCCTGAAGGTAAATGCCCTTTAGTCCGGGTGCCTCTTTCTCGCTGCTTCCGACCTTTCTGGAAGCAAGGGATATGTGCTACAGAGCTGGAAATTGTACCACAGTGTGCATCAGATGGGGAGACCTAGTGTCAGTCAATGTAGACTTCCTCTTACTGGTTGCGTGTTCACTGCTGTAGTTATTTGTACGTGTTCGTTCATTCATTGATTCATCATGAAGCAAATAGGTGTTAATGGCAATGGTGAACAAGCCACTTTAATTTGGCCACTTACTAGCTATGTGACTGGAGAACGCCTCAATGTTCTCATATGAAAACTTATACCTCTGTTTCACAAATAGGACCAAAGGAGATTCTGTACGCAGAACTCCTAAAGTAGATGTTCCAACACCCCTCCTCCTCCATGATTATTTAAAAAGAAAGATGTAATTTATGGAAGAAGGAATACGTATCTTAAATTATAAATCTTAGCAGAAGAACAATGGCTACATTTATTAAGAAATTACTAAATTTAAGATGATTCTAAAGATTTCCTCATTTAAACTTCATAACAACCCTGCAGGTTTGGTGCTGTTACCATCATCCCATTTTTCCAAGGTGAAACTGAGATACAGTGTTTATATAGCTTGCTCAAGATCATATATCCAGTAAAGGGTAGAAGAGGGACTTAAACTCCAGTAGTCTAATAGCAGAGCCCAAGTTCTTAACCACTGTATTAGCTTCCTATTGCCACTGTAACTTAGTGACTTAAAACAGTACAGATTTATTCTCTTTCAGTTCTAGAGGTCAGAAGTCTAAAATGGGATCTCAGGGCTGTGTTCTTTCTGGAAGCTTTAGGGGGGAATCCTTTCCCTCTTCCAACTTACAGAGGCTGCTTGTATTCCTTGGCTCATGACCCCTTCCTCCATCTTCAAAGCCAGCAGAGTAGCCAACTCTCCTCCCTGACCTCTGCTTCACACTCATGTCTTTTCTCTCTGACCCTCCTGTCTCCCTCTTTCCTTTATAAGGACCTTTGTGATTACACTGGACCCACCCAGCTAATACAAGCTGATCTCCCCATCTCAATATCCTTAATTTAATCACATTTGTCTTTTACCATGTAAGGTAAAGTATTCACAGGTTCCAGGGGATTAGGGCATGGACATATTTGGGGGAGGTGTCATTATTCAGTTTATCACGGCCAATATACTAATTTGTTTTCCAAAATCAAAGTTGGAAGGTTTATTAGTCTTCTAGTCCAAGAGTCTTAGTTTACAAGTAAAACTGGAGCTGAGAGAGGTGCACTAACTTGTACAAAGGAACTTAGGTATTAACTGAACCCTTGGGCTTCTGAATCACAGGTCCCTCCATTCACTGCTCTCATGAGTTTAGACAGAACCAAGTATGGCTGTTTATTTGATAATGTGCAGTTTGTTACTGGTTTTCCTAAATTGTAGGTCATGTCAAGGTTACTTCAGAAAAGCTGTGATTATAATCCATAGAGGAAGCATATATCTCCACTTTAAGGACATTTTTTACCAAAATTATTACTATTCTATGAACAATTTCAACATCATAATAGGAAGCTTAGTGGAGTCCTTGTAAACACCTGCCTTACTTCCCTAAAGAACTGCTTCTGGTGGCGCTTGGGAGGCGTTTTCCACATTGGGAGAGACCCAGTGGCAGAGAGTCTACTTGGACATCCGGAACCAGTGAAAAGGAGCATCAATCAGCAAAAGATAAGTACTTGCATCTGGCCTACAGGGTGGATCAGATAACTCTCTCCCATTTACCTCCCCACTCCCCACTCTGCACCAGTCCTGGGCTGGCTTCAGCTATTGCCGTATCCCTTGGGCAAGAATAAGAATTAGGACCCATCACGCGCCCTGAGCCATTCTCCCTGCCTTGGAGAGGGAACAAGTTAACAAACAGGGGAAAAATAATCTGCCGGCTCCCCTAAGCCAGGAACTCAGGGTAGGCACAGCTCCTTTGCCTAGGCACAGGCATAAGGGGTCCATGGACTTTGAATGCATTTCACCCCTGCTGTCATAGATTGAATTGTTTCCCCCCAAAAATGTGTGTATCAGCTTGGCTAGGTCATGATTCCCAGTGTTGTATGATTGTGTAATCTGATGTGATTTCCTTATGTGTTGTAAACTCTATCACTGTGATGAGGTTATATTGATGAGGTATACAAGATTGGATAGTGTCTTAATCCAATCTCTTTTGAGACATAAAAGAGAGAAGCGAACAGAGACACATGGGAACCTCACACCACAAAGAAAGCAGTGCTGGGAGCAGAGTGTGTCCTTTGGACCTGAGGTTCCTGTGCTGAGATGCTCCCAGACCAGGAAGACTGATGCCTCACAAGGACATTCCTCCAGAGCTGACAGAGAGAGAGGGCCTTCTTCTGGAGCTGATGCCCTGAATTTAGACTTGTAGCCTACTAGACTGTGAGAGAATAAACTTCTCTTTGTTAAAGCCATCCACTCATGGTGTTTCTGTTAGAGCAGCACTAGATTACTAAGACAGAATTTGGTACCAACAGTGGAGTGCTGCTCTAACAGATACCTGAAACGTGGAAGTGGCTTTGAAACTGAGAATAGATAGAGGAGCGGCAGTGGCAGAGGACCAGCAGCAGCAGAGAACCTGTAGCAGCAGAGAAGGGGCAGCAGCAGAGAACCAGCAGCAGCAGAACCAGGAGACCAGTGCTAGACACCGCTGGAGCTGACCCATGGAGCAAGAGAGCTGAGTGCCTGTGTGCAGGAGGCTTCCTGGCGGAGTGGGGTGCCTCTGGGCAGTTATCGTCAGTGGAGCTAGTGAGCTTTGGAACAGTTGCCCCAGCAGGGCAGATACAGGAGTGACGCCCAAGTGCCAAGAGGCCACAGGAAGCAGAAGCTGGAGACAAGGAACACAAGAAGCTGAGCTGCCTCAGTCTCAAAAGGTATGGCCATGACCTCAGGGGTTTCAAAGGGTGGAGCCATGGCCTCTGGTGTTTCTAAGGGTGGAGTTGTCACTCTGATGGACTAGGAGAATGGTGCCCCTGAAGCTGAGGGAGCAGAATTGCCATCCCACTAGGCCTGGAAGGTGGAGCTGAAGCCCAGGGCCGAGGGGCTTCCACTCAGAATCCAGAGACTGTGGCCAATACCTAGAGTCTGGAGGGCAGGGCTATTGTGTAAATTGTCTCAGAGAACAGAAGATTATTATTTTCAAAGCCTTGAGGGCTAATGTAATGTGTTCTGCTGACGTGCTTTGTGCCTGTTATCCCTTCTTCTCCTCCAGTTTCTCCCATTTGTAATGGAAATGTCTAGCTTGTGCCTGTTCTGCCATTGTACCTTTGGAAGCTAATAACTTGTATTCTAGATTTCACAGATGAGGAATTTTTGGATTTTAGACTTGGAGTTGATTTAAGACTTTTGCTATGATATGATGGGATAAATATGTTTTACATGTTGCAAGGATGTGATTTTTGGGGAACCAAAGGGTGGAATGTCACAGACTGAATTGTGTCCCCCAAAAAATATGTGTATCAACTTGGCTAGATTGTGATTCCCAGTATTGTATGATTGTGTAATCTGATGTGATTTCCCTATGTGTTGTAAACTCTATCACTATGATGAGGTTATATGTGATTTCCTTATGTGTTGTAAATTCTATCACTATGACGAGGTAATACTGATGAGGTATACAGGATTGGATAGTGTCTTAATCCAATCTCTTTTGAGACATAAAAGAGAAAAGCGAACAGAGACACATGGGAACCTCACACCACAAAGAAGCAGTGCTGGGAGCAGAGTGTGTCCTTTGGACCTGAGGTTCCTGTGCTGAGATGCTCCCAGACCAAGGGAAGACTGACGCATCACAAGGACCTTCCTGCAGAGCCGACAGAGAGAGAGTGTCTTCTCCTCTAGCTGATGCCCTGAATTTGGACTTGTAGCCTACTAGACTGTGAGAAAATAAACTTCTCTTTGTTAAAGCCATCCACTCATGGTGTTTCTGTTAGAGCAGCACTAAATGACTAAGACGCCTGCATAGACTTGTGTGGGCGCATTTCAACAGTGTAAGCCCTCATTACCACAGTACAACAGGGTATATACATGAAATCTAACTTCAGTTGTTTCAGCTGTGGGTTGGCAGGTTTGTGACATTTGACACTGCTCTACCCATTGGGCAGGTTCCTCACCAGCCCACACTGGGGGCCTGAGGACTGGTGGCTCCACCCATGCCATCTAGCCACCTGCGACAGGGGTCCAAGAATAAGTGGTGCCCCCCAGTCCTTACTTCTAACAGCATTGGGTTCTCATAGTCTGGCTGCAAAACCCACCCACTTATGTGCTCTAGGGAACAGGGACACGCTTTCCTCCCGGACACTCAAGGGTGGCCATCGGCCCCCTGCCTTGCTCAGTGTGTGACCCCCTGCTGCAGCTGGATGTATGTGCCTACACCAATCACCCATGCCTGTCTAGGACTGTAGTTGAGAGCCTGCACCACACACTTATTGGCTGACTAATGGACACCTGAGCTGAATCCATACAGGAGGACTGGGCAGACTCCTGGGCTCACATACTTAGTAGCAAGTAGGCCAGTTGGTGGTAGGACATTGGAGCTTCAGGGGTGCTGGTGATAGGGCTAGCTCACACAAGCAGCCTATTTTCGCATATCAAAACAAAACAAAACGAAGCTAGGACACACTAAGCAAATATAAAATAAATTAATAACTTATTGATGGCTCGGAGACAAGAGTCAATATCAAATCACATAAAGAGGCAAACCATGATGGCTTCAGCACGCTCCCAAAACAAAGAATCAAGAAATATTCCAGAGGAAGAGAATTTCTTGGAATTACCGGAGGCAGAATACAAAAAATTAATATACAGAACTTTTTAAGAGATCAGGAAGGAAATTACGCAAAACGCAGACCAAGTAATGCAGGAACTTAATAAAATTAGAGAAGAGCATAATGACAAATTTAACAGGCTGCAAGAATCCATAGAGAGACAGCAATCAGAAATCCAGAAGATTAACAATAAAATTTCAG
>NW_004443982.1:17737417-17747603 GCF_000243295.1 Trichechus manatus latirostris | reverse complement strand
CACCAAATCAATACCATTTACAATAGCCCCCAAGAAGATAAAATACTTAGGAATAAATCTAACCAGAGACGTAAAAGACCTATACAATGAAAACTACAAGGCACTACTGCAAGAAACCAAAAGAGACCTGCATAAGTGGAAAAAACATACCTTGCTCGTGGATAGGAAGACTCAACATTGTGAAAATGTCAATTCTACCCAAAGCAATCCACAGATACAGTGCAATCCCGATCCAAATTCCAATAGCATTTTTTAATGAGATAGAGAAACAAATCACCAACTTCATATGGAAAGGGAAGAGACCCCGATAAGTAAAGCATTACTCAAGAAGAAGAACAAAGTGGGAGCCCTCACACTACCTGATTTTAGAACCTGTTACACTGCCACGGTAGTCCAAACAGCCTGGTACTGGTACAACAACAGATACATAGACCAATGGAACAGAATTGAAAATCCAGACATAAATTCATCCACCTATGAGCAGCTGATATTTGACAAAGCCCCAAAGTCTGTTAATTGCAGAACAGACAGTCTCTTTAACAAATGGTACTGGAATAATCGGATATCCATCTGCAAAAAACTGAAACAAGACCTATACCTCTCACCATGCACAAAAACTAACTCAAAATGGATCAAAGACCCAGATATAAAATCTAAAATGATAAAGATCATGGAAGAAAAAATTAGGACAACACTAGGAGTCCTGATATATGGCATAAATAGAATACAAACCATAAGTAGCAATGCATAAACACCAGAAGAGAAACTAGATAACTGAGAGCTCCTAAAAATTAAACACTTATGCTCATCAAAAGACTTCACCAAAAGAGTAAAAAGACAAACTACAGACTGGGAGAAAAATTTTGGCTATGACAAATCCGATCAGGGTCTAATGTCTAAAATCTACATGATACTGGAAAACCTCAACAACAAAAAGACAAATAACCCAATTAAAAAATGGGGAAAGGATATGAACAGGCACTTCGCCAAAGAAGACATTCAGGCAGCTAACAGACACGTAAAGAAATGCTCACGATCATTAGCCATTAGAGAAATGCAAATCAAAACTACAGTGAGATACCATCTCACCCCAACAAAGCTAGCTGTAATCCAAAAAACACAAAATAATAAATGTTGGAGAGGTTGTGGAGAGACTGGAACACTTATACACTGTTGGTGGGAATGTAAAATTTTACAACCACTTTGGAAATCGATTTGGTGCTTCCTTAAAAAGCTAGAAATAGAAGTACCATCTGATCCAGCAATCCTGCTCCTTGGATTATATCCCAGAGAAATAAGAGCCGTCACACTAATCGATATATGCACACCCATGTTCATTGCAGCACTGTTCATAATAGCAAAACAATGGAAACAACCTAGGTGCCCATCAACGGACGAATGGATAAACAAATTATGGTATATTCACATAATGAAGTACTATGCAACAATAAAGAACAACGATGAATCTGTGAAACATCTTATAACGTAGAGGAATCTGGAAGGCATTATGCTGAGTGAATTTAGTCAGCTGCAAAAGGACAAATATTGTATAAGACCACTATTATAAGAGCTCAACAAAAGGTTTAAACACAGAAGAAAACATTCTTTGATGGTTACGAGGGTGGGGAGGGACGGAGAGTGTTATTCACTAACTAGATAGTAGACAAGAATTATCTTAGGTGAAGGGAAGGACAGCACACAGTACAGGGGAAGTCAGCACAACTGGACTAAACCAAAGCTAAGAAGTTTCCTGAATACAACCAAACACTTCGAGGGACAGAGTAGCAGGGGCGGTGTTCTGGAGACCATGGTTTCAGGGGACATCTAGGTCAATTGGCATAACAAAGTTTATTAAGAAAATGTTCTGCATCCCACTTTGGTGAGTGGCGTCTGGGGTCTTAAAAGCTAGCGAGTGGCCATCTAAGATGCATCAATTGGTCCCAACCCACCTGAAGTAAAGGAGAATGAAGAGCACCATAGACGCAAGGAAAGTATTAGCCCAAGAGACAGAAAGGGCCACATAAACCAGAGACTTCATCAGCCTGAGACCAGAAGAACTAAATGGTGCCTGGCTACCACCAATGACTGCCCTGACAGGGAACACAACAGAGAGTCCCGGATGGAGCAGGAGAAAAGTAGGGTGCAGAACTCAAATTCTAGTAAGAAGACCAGACTTAGTGGTCTGACTGAGACTGGAGGGATCCTGGAAAGCATGGCTCCTGGATACTCTATCAGCTCAGAACTAAAACATTTTCCAAGGCCAACTCTTCAAACAAAGATTCGACTGGACTATGGGACATAAAATGATACTCGTGAAAAGTGTGCTTCTTGGCTCAAGTAGATACATGAGACTAAATGGGTGGCTCCTGTCCAGAAGTGAGATGAAAAGGCAGAGAGGGTCAGGAGTTGGTTGAATGGACACAGGAAATCCAGGGTGGAAAGGAGCAGTGTGCTGTAACAGTATAAGGAGAGCAACTAGGGTCATGTAACAAGGGTCACATAAGAATATATGTATAAGTTTTTGTATGAGAGACTAACTTGAATTGTAAACTTTCACTTAAAGCACAACAATTAAAAAATAAAATAAGAAGAAAAAGAAAAAAAAAGTACTGCTTCTGGGTGAGTCATACTCCAAAGTAAGATCATCTTAAAGGCGGAAGGGCCACACTATCACAACTCAGGTTTATGTTGTGTGGCAGGTAGCTCTTGATAAATATGAAGTGAGGTGAAGAAGTATTGTTCCACTTACCATTCTTGCATAATAATTTACCTCAAAACTTAGTGGCTTCTTTATTGTATTGTATTATGCTTATGGATTCTGTTGGTCAGAAATTTGAACAGGGCACAGCAGGGATAACTTGCTCTGCTCCATGATGTCTGGAACCTCAGCTGGGAAGACCCAGAAACTAGGAATAACTTGATACGGGGTGCTGTAATCATCCAAAGACTGTCCACTCACATGTCTGACACTTAGGCTGGGAGGAACAAAATATTAGGACTGCCAACTGAAGTACCAACACATGAACCCTCCAAGTGGTTTGATTTCCTCACATCATGGCAGCCTCACAGTAGTCAGACAACTTACTTGGAAGCTCAAGCTCCAAGTGCAAGTGTTCCATCAAGCAAGGCAGGAGCTGCATTGTCTTTTATGCTCTAGTCTTGAAAGTCACACAGGGTCACCTCCACAATACTCTCATCGTTTAGACAGTCAGAAACCCACCCAGATTCAAGAGGAGGGGACCTAGAACCCACCTCTCAATGGGAGAAGTGTCAAATAATTTTGGGGCCATGTTTTAAAACCACCACAAGTGTATTAGTTAGCAACTTTCAGCTGCAAGTAACAGATGACCCAAGTAGGAAATTCAGAGGTAGAGATGTTCCAGGTTAGTTCAGTTGCTTAACAATTTTTGCGGGGGGCTGTTATGGGTTGAATTATGTCCCCCCAAAATATATGTTGTAAATCCTAACCCCTATACCTGTGGGTGTAATCCCATCTAGGAATAGGGTTGTCTTTGTTATATTGAGACCGTATCAGTTTAGAGTGTGTCTTAAACCAATCACTTTTGAGATATAAAAGGAGCAGATTAGGCACAGAAGTAAGATGGAACACGGAGATAACCAAGGAACACCCAGAAGAACACTAGAGAAGCTGAGACAAGGATTTTTCCCCAGAGTGGACAGAGAGCCTTCCCCTAGAGCCGGCACCCTGAACGCAGACTTCTAGCCTGCTAAACTGTGAGAGAATAAATTTCTGTTCGTTAAAGCCACCCATTTGTGGTATTTCTGTTACAGCAGCACCAGATAACTAAGACAGGAACCTTTGAGCTTTCCATCTTTCCATGCCACTGTCCTCAACACGTTAGCCTCAATAGTCATACATTTCCATGAGGAACCACAAAGAATGAAGATACAACATCCAGTGAAGAAGATGGACATTGCCTTTGGTTCATAATTTTTTTTTTTAAATTAAGAAGGCAAATCTTTTCTTCAAGTCCTGTGGAGACTTCTTCTCAGGTCCCATTGGCCAAGATTGGGTCACGAAGTCCCCCCTCCCCTTTAGCAAAAGATATGGCAAAACATATATTCGGTATTTTCATCTTCTATAGTGAAACGGGAGCCCTGGTGGCGCAGTGGTTAATAGCTACAGCTACTAACCAAAAGGCCGGCAGTTCAAATCTACCACCTGCTCCTTGGAAACCCTATGGGGCAATTCTACTCTGTCCTATAGGGTCACTATGAGTTGGAATTGACTCGACGGCAACAGGTTTGGTTTTGGTTTTGGTTTTGGGTATAGTGAAACGTGAATTGGGCTAGCAAGGAAAAAGGGATATGAAATAATTGTTGATACGTCAGTCCTTCCCAACCTTTTTTCATGTTATGGCCTGCATAGGAGATGATAAGATTTATATTATACAATTAGGGTAAATTGGAGGGGCTTTGGGGCATCTTTATGGAGTGTGCTTAAAAATATTTTCTTTACATTATATAATTATAAGGAAAATAAAGTATAAAGGTATTAAAAATTGAATTTGCAAAAACTTCCAAATAAAATATTTTTATTATGTTTTAATGAGAGCCTCAATTTTGCTTTCATGAACATTATATTTTAGTATCTGGCTTTATGCTTGAAACATCTATAAGCAATTCCTGTTCAAGAGTTTTTAATAATGATTTTTCCCCAAAATCTTAATAGCTTCTATTGTTGAGAAATATTCTTCATAGAAGCAAAAGATAAAACATTTAGACTCATTTTTATTTTGTATTTATTGTGGTGAATATATATGTAAAAAGTTGTTTTCAACATTCTTCATGTGTACAATTCAGTGACATTTGTTATGTTTATGGAGTCCCTGGGTGGCTCAAATGCCTAAGTGCTGGGCTACTAACGAAAAGGTTGGTAGTTCGAACCCACCTAGAGACACCTCGGAAGACAGGCCTGGCAATCCGGTTCTGAAAGGTCACATCCATGAAAAACCTATGGAGTGCAGTTCTGTATATGGGGTTGCCGTTGTCAGAATCAACTCAACAACAACTTTTTTATAAAATTTTCGTTATGTGTGTAGACCTGTTTTTAAACCATTCACGCTGTATTTTAAAGGCTTCTGTAATGATAGACTAGGTAATTCAGAACAATACTTTCAATGACAATTAGAAGAGTTGGACAAAATATAATAGACATTTGCTTGAAGGAATTGAAACTTTAATGAGGTGAAGAAGAATTATGGATCGCAAAGGAGGCTGTTGTTCATGGAGGCAGTTAGCCACACATTCCATATCCTCCTATTCCTAACTCTCCTTCCTCTCTTGCTTCAGGTGAATAGAGACCAACTGTTGTGCCTTGGATGCCTGTTTGCTTTTAAGACCCCAGCTGCTACAAAATGAAGCAGGAGGTAGAACAGAGGCACTGAACATTCTATTAGTCGAAATAACTGGGATGTCCTGTGAAATTATGACCCTAAGCCTCCAAACCAAGGAGGTTTTTGGTTGTACATAAGCAGCCTTAGCAGCTACTTTTTTTCTTTTTGTTGTTGTTGTAAATATAGCTATCACACTTTTGCCAATTCAACTTTTTACAGGTGTACAACTTATTGACAGCAATTACCATAATTAGCTATGCAATCCTACTCTTAATGCGATATTTCCATCACCGTTAAACTCCCTTTCACGTCTCCCTCCTCTCACTGGTAACCACTAATAAACTTTGTTCTCTATACATGTGCCTTTTCTTGTCTTTTTATATTTGTGAGGTCATACAATATTTGTCCTTTAGTGATTGACTTATTTCACTCAGCCTAATGTCTTAAATGTTGTACTTAAAAAAAAAAACTCATTGCCGTCGAGTTGATTCCAACTCTTAGCAACCCTACAGAACAGAGTGGAACTGCCCCATAGGGTTTCCAAGCAGCAGCTGGTGGATTTGAACTGCCGACCTTTTGATTAGCAGCTGTAGCTCTAAGGCACTTAAAATCGTAGGTATTAATTTTTTCACAAGTAGACCTTCATATGTCATTGTAACATCGATGGAACTCTCCAATTTATAATGCTAACTCTGATTCACTGTAGGTCCTATTTTGGGCATCAGCTTCTACAATCCTTGTATTTTTAGAGTGTAAGCCACTGTAGTCAAGATTCTCCCACAGTACTATTTCAAAGCCTTTGTATTATCTGGCCTCACTTTGACAGAATGAGTTTTCTTCCAAAGAAAACTTTATTATTATAAAACATTATTACGTGAGAAAATTGCAAGGTAATACACTTTTTCTAATTACCAGAACTAATTGTCAAGAGTAGAACACTAATTTTTAAATTGCCTTACTTAGGATAAACATGGATCAACAATGGGGCAGGGAATAGAAGATAATAAATGGAACAGGAAGTTGCTATGCTGAGACATGCTTTTTTCTATTGTGAAGGCACCAATCATTAAGACCACTAATGGAGATGTATGAGGAGAAATGTCCTGACTGTGAGGATTGCTATGCTATGGAATTAGTCTGTGGAGGATTGAAATAAAAAACAAAAACAGGATTTTAATCCTGGCTGCAAATCAGAATCGCACAAGGAGGTTTTAAAAAATATTTATGCTAGACCCCTCCCTCTGAGATTCTGATTTAGTTGGTCTGAGGAAGGGACTGGTATCAGTAGTTACCAGTTGCCCCGCTCCCCTCTGGAGGTCATTAAAACAAGATACATTCACTTTTGCTGATAAGGCTTAACTATAGTTCTGCTGGAAGTTAGAACAAGACATTTTATAACTTCTCAGGGTTTTCTTCTGTCCTACGGTTTGCTTATTCATTCATTCATGCATTCATTCAACCAATGTTTATTTAGTACCCACTATGTGTCCGGCAGAGCCCTGGTGGCACAGTGGTTAAGAGCTTGGCTGCTAACCAAAAGGTAGGCACTTTGAATCCACCAGCCACTGCTTGGATCTCCAAGAGTCGAAATTGACTCGACGGCAATGGGTTTATGTGTCAGGTGCAGTGGTTAAGAGATGAGGCTGCTAACCAAAGGTTGACAGTTCAAATCCACCAGCCACTCTTTGGAAGCCCTATGGGGCAGTTCTACTCTGTCCTCTAGGGTCGCTATGAGTCAAAATCTACTCGACGGCAGTGGGTATGTGTCAGGCAGCCACTACTCGTCTGTCAGTGGCTTGCGTGTTGCTATAATGCCAAACATATTTCAGTGAAGCTTCCAGACTAAAACGGACTAGGAAGAAAGTCTTGGCCATCTACTTCTGAAACTCAGCTACTGGATCACAATGGTCCAATCGCCAACCAATCATGAGGTTGGCGCAAGACCAGGCAGCATCTTATTCCATTGTGCATGGGGTTGCCATGAGTTAGTAGCAACAACAACATGTGCCAGGCTTTATTAGAGCAGTGATTCTCAATCAGTGGCAATTTTGCTCCTCCCAGAGGACATTTGACAATGTGTAGAGACATTTCTGATTGTCACAACTAGAGTGGGTGCTACTGGCATCTAGTGGGTAGAAGCCAGGTAAACTGCTAAGCATTCTACAATGCACGGGACAGCTCCCCAAGACAAAGAATTATGCAGTGCGAAATGTTGATAGTGCCGAAGTTGAGAAAACCCTATGTTAGAAGATGGGAATGTTCAGAAAAAAAAAAATCCCTGTCTTTATGGAGCTCTGTTCTAGTGGTTGTTGTTGTGTTGTTGTTAGGTGCCGTCAATTTGGTTCCAACCCATAGCAACTCTATGTACCACAGAACAAAACACTGCCTGGTCCTGTGCCATCCCCACAGTCACTGCTATGCTTGAGCCCATTGTTGTAGCCACTTTGTCAATCCATCTTGTTAAGGGTCTTCCTCTTTTTTGCTGACCCTCTACTTTACCAAGCATGATGTCCTTCTCCAGGGACTGGTCCCTCCTGATAACATGTCCAAAGTATGTGAGATGAAGTCTCGCCATCCTTGCTTCTAAGGAGCATTTTGACTGTACTTCTTCCAAGACAGATTTGTTCATTCTTCTGGAAGTTCATGGTATAGTCAATATTCTTCACCAATACCGTAATTCAAAGACATCAATTCTTTGGTCTTCCTTATTCGTTGTCCAGCTTTTGCCATGCATATAAGGTGATTGAAAACACCATGGCTTGGGTCCTGTGCACCTTAGTCATTAAAGTGACATCTTTGCTTTTGAATACTTAAAAGAGGTCTTTTGCAGCAGATTTGCCCAATGCAATGTGTTGTTTGATTTCTTGACTGCTGCTTCCGTGGGCGTTGATTGTGGATCCACATAAAATGAAATCCTTGACAACTTCAATCTTTTCTCCATTTATCATGATGGTGCTTATTGGTCCAGTTGTGAGGATTTTTGTTTTCTTTATGTTGAGGTGTAATCCATACTGAAGGCTGTCGTCTTTGATCTTCACCAGTAAGTGCTTCAAGTCCTCTTCACTTTCAACAGGCAAGGTTGTGTCATCTGTATAACGCTGGTTGTTAATTAGTCTTCCTCCAATCCTGATGCTCCATTCTTCTTCATATGTTCCAGTTTCTCGGATTATTTGCTCAGCATACAGATTGGATAAGCATGGTGAAAGGATACAACCCTGATTCACACCTTTCCTGACTTTAAACCACGCATTATCCCCTTGTCCTGTTTGAACGACTGCCTCTTGGTCTGTATACAGGTTCCGCATGAGCATAATTAAGTGTTCTGAAATTCCTATTCTTCACAATGTTATCCATAATTTGTTATGATCCACACAGTCAAATGCCTTTGCACAATCAATAAAACACGGGTACACATCTTCCTGGTTTTCTTTGCTTTCAGCCATGATCCATCTGAGGTCAGCGATGATATCCCATGTTCCACGTCCTCTTCTGAATCCGGCTTGAATTTCTGGCAGTTCCCTGTCAATGTACTGCTGAAACCACTTTTGAATGATCTTCAGCAAAATTTTACTTGTGTGTGTTATTAATGATATTGCTTGATAATTTCTGCGTTCTGTTGGATCACCTTTCTTTGGAGTAGGCACAAATATGAACCTCTTCCAGTCGGTTAGCCAGGTAGTTGTCTTCCAAATTTCTTGGCATAGACAAGTGAGAACTTCCTGTACTGCATCCGTTTGTTGAAACATCTCAATTGGTATTCCCTCAATTCCTGGAGCCTTGTTTTTTCACCAGTATCTTCAGTGCAGCTTGGACTTCTTTCAATACCATCAGTTCTTGATCATATGCTGCCTCCTGAAACGGCTGAAAGTCGATCAGTTCTTTTTGGTACAGTGACTGTGTACTCCTTCCATGTTCTTTTGATACTTCCTGTGTCCTTCAATATTTTGCTCATGTTCTAGTGGGGAAGGCTGCCGATATACAAATGCAAAATACATAAATGTGTGTGATATAGATGTGCATTATCGATATATGTTATATATACATGCATACATATACGTGTGTGTGTGTTTGTATGATGTCAGGTAGTTGGAAGTGTTACAAAGATTGATTAAGCAAAGTAAGGGAATAGAGAGTGACTGGGAAGAGGCTCTTTTAGATAAGGTAGTGAAGGAAGTCTTCTCTGAGGAAATGACGTTTAAGGAGTCACTTGAATAATGTAAAGAAGCCAGCTGTGTTAGAAGTTAGATGAAAGGAAGCAATGTGTCTTCTCAGAGAGTGGGGAAGGGAATTAATTAGGAAAATATGGTAAAACTTTAGGCAACTGAATTGAGCTTTGTCGTCATAGTTTTAAATTGAACTCCGTCAACGAGGTTGTAGGTTCTAGCCACATTTGGCTCTTGGAACCGTGTACAGAACAGTAGGGTTAACCAGGGTCATTTTTTTTCCAGGTGATTTTGACTGAGCAAGAGAGGGTCATTGGATTTGAAGGCATTTTTAAGAGAAGGATTGCGGTGATAGACCTTGGATTCTAAGCTGGGTAAGTAGAGACAGTGAAAAAAGTGACCGGGTTATTGGATTTGAGTTTCCAGTGGATCAGAGAATTACTGGGGTGAAGGTTCTAGAAAAAAAAATAGCTGGAAAAAATAGAGAGTAAAGGTCAGAAAGTTGGATGATTGAAAATGGAATATTTTTGAGGCCAACATCTAAGTAGCAAGGAGGACCCTCTCCTATTTACTGACTCCTTTGTATCCTTTTGTGGGCATTGAGGCCAAGGGAGGGGTGAGTTACTAGGAGTAAAAGAAGCCTTGTATTGGTGTTACAGTTAAGGG